>NW_028258321.1:2185000-2497142 GCF_053883595.1 Heterocephalus glaber
ATGTGTCTTCTCATTTCCATGGGGGAGGGGTTGCTTCTGGCACCCACATGGCTCACCTTCTCTGCCCTAGGAGCTTGGGATGGCAGCGGGGGAGCTTCTTTCTGGGTGCTGGGACCAGCTGAGCTTCACTGCCCTAGGAGCCTCAAGTTGTGGAGTCTGCTCCAAGTTTCCATAAAAATGAAGTAGGGTCAGGGTCACTGGCAGATGATGTACTTCCAGGGCACTGTGCAGGCAGGTCACTGAGGCGGATGTAAGAGGAGAGGCCAAAGTGGTTTTATTATAGGGATGGCAGTGTTGGTTCAGCATTGGAAGATCCACCCCCAGAAATCATCATTTTAACAGAGGAAAGGAAAAAGCCATATGATCCTGTCACTAGTTGGAGAAAGAAATATCAGACTAAATTCTACAGCTGTTCATGGTAAAAGCTTTCAGGAGACTAGAAGTAGAACTGAACCTTCTCAACAGGTGAAAGACATGTATTCCATACTTCCAACAAAAACGCCTTCTATGAATGAAGAAGATACAATGCTTTCTCCCTAAAGTGGGGAACAAGGACAGATGTGCTTACTCTTCATCTGTCCATTAAACTTTGAAACATTGACCTAAAGCAAAATAGTCTGGCAATATAATGACACAATTAGGATAGGATTGGCAAGGTAGAAGCAAAATCTTTATATGTAGATGAAATGATCATCTACAGAGAAAATACTAAGAAATCTCTAGGAGCCCCTAGAACTTGTATTTGAATTTAGCAGGATTAGAAAACACAAGGTATATATAAAAATTCAGGCCTGTGTATACTTGCTATAAATGAAGAATTGGATATTGAAATTTAAAAGTTATTGGGAATACAAGGGACCTAGAAAAGTAAAAAGTAAAAGAAAAAAATAAACAGTGTTGGAAGATGTTTAGTACCTAATTTTAAGACTTCCTCTAAAGCTACAGTAATCAAGGCAGTGTTGGTGTATGAAAAGATGTATAGATCATTGGAATAAAACAGAGAATCTAGAAATAGAACCACACATATATGGTCCACTGAGTTTTGAAAGATTATTGAACGTTAACATTTTATAGAATATAAACTCAATTTAAGAGCTGAGGAAAAGATAGTGTTTTCAGCAAATGGCACTAGAACACCTGGTATCCATATATAAAAAATTAACCTCAACCCTTTATTTCCATACATAAAAATAACTTGAAAGAATCTATGAACCTAAATATGAAAGACTGAAACTATAAAACTTTAAGAAGAAATTATAAGGGACGATGTTTATGAATTTAGGGTAGGCAAGAACTTCCTAGGATACAGAAAACATGGTGTATAAAAGAAAAAAATTGATAAATGAGATTCCATAAAAATTTAGAAATTTAAATGGCATCATTAAAATGAAAAGTACCAAAAAAAAAGAAAAGTAGTCCATAAATGGACCATATTTACAATGCATATAACCTATGATCAGAATATATAAAGAACTCTTACAGCTCATTAATAGACAACCCAATTAAAAAGTAGACACAAGAAGAGGGTAAATAGCCAGTACAGCACAAGAAAAGGTGTACAACATTAGAATCAGAAAAATACTAATCAGTACAATAAGAAGATTGAATTATACACTCATTAGGGATATGAAGTCAAAAGTTTTAAAAGCCTTGTCATGACTTTTTCCCTTTGTTGGATTCTCCCCCTTTGCGTTTAATTTGTCATGCCCAGTGGATTCATTCTGCTGGGCTTCCTGGGGTTGTGATCCTCATTGTCTTTTCCGAGGATATTGTCTAAATTTTTTGTTGTGCTGGTTTGGTATTCATGAAATTCCTAAGGTGGTCTTTGTCAAAGAAGTATCTTATTTCTCCATCAATTTTGAAAGATAGTTTTGTAGCTTACATCAATCTGGGTTGGAGTCTGTTTTCCTTTATGGCTTGAAATACATCACTCCAAACTCTTCTTGCCTAGTGAGTTTGCATGGAGAAGTCTGCTGTGATTCTGATGGGCTTTCCTTTGTATGTGATTTGTTTCTTTTCTCTCACTGCTTATAGAATTTTGTTCTTCTGTTGTGTTTCTGGAATCCTAACTATTTTATGCCTATGTTTTTTTATCACGCCTCATTGGAGTCCTATATGCCTCACTTATCTGTATGTCAAATTCTTTTCCCCTGGTTGGGAAGTTTTCTTCCATCACTTCTGTGAACAGTTTTTTATGTCATCTGCACTCTCTCCTGTTTCTTCATTGACTCCAATCAGTCTTATGTTATTCTTCTTTTCATCATCTAGCAGCTGCTGGATTGCTTTCTCGTGGTACCTTATAGTTTTAAAGCCATTTTTCTTTTCCTGGTCACCAATTGCAATCTTATCTTCTATATCTGAAATTCTATCCTCACATTGGTTCATTCTGCTGCATAGACTTTCAATGGAGTTTTTAATCTCCTGGAAATCTGTTTGCATCTGTTTTATGGATTCCATTTGTGTCCTGTGTTGGGATTCCATCATGTTCCTCAGCTCTATTTTTTTATCTGTGTCCTCTCTAGATTTATTAAACATGTCTTGCACTATGGGCACAATCTTTGATGTTATCTGATAAATTATTTCTGATTTCATTTTTTCCAGATCCCCTTTTGTTGCCAGTTCAGGGAATGCAGGTGGATGAGTGTTGGATTGTTCCATCTTGTTTCCCTTTGGGTTTGCTGTAGGTGATCTGGAAGTCTGTTTACGAGGCTTGTTTATGTGTCTTCTCATTTCCTCGGGGTGGGGCATTGCTGCTTGCATCTGTGCGGCTCACCTACTCTGCCCTAGGAGCTGTGGAATGGTGGTGGGGGAACCTCCTCCTGGGTGCGAGGACTGGCTCACCCCCTGTGCCCTAGGCATGGTGGAATGACAACAGGTGGAGATGGAATGTTCAAAGGTGTTTGAAGGCAGTGGAAACTGGCCAATAGGACTGGAGTATCCCAAAAGCAGATATGAAGTTTGTACTGAGTTGTACTGCACTGGTTAGCTCCTGAACTTCGGAGTGAAACCCTCATGGGCTGACTGGAAAGGGCAGAGCAGTGTGGCCTGCAGCCTTCAGATGGCTTGCATTGCCTCATAGACAGTGAGTCTTTAGTGAGCTCCATTGTTCTGTTGTTCCTAACAAGACACTTGGCAGGCAAGAGAAGTGGGCATATGTCCACAGGTCATACATATGGAGCTGGAACTCCCCAATGGTATCAGAGAAAATGCAAATACTTAAGTGTGATATTATATATGCTCCAGTGTAGGTTCAAGGACAAAACAAAGATATGAATACATGTAGCCATATGTAAATATATGTGTATTCATGATATAAACTTTTCATCTGTGCAAAAAGATCTCTATGTAGAGAAAATGGTTAATCCAGACTTGAAGCAACCTAACAAATGTCTTCAGAGCAAAGAGCATGGTCTGGGGCTGTTCATAGCCTTTCCTGGGAAATTTGGAATTAAGACTGGACTTTCAGTAGAGATTCTATTTACATTGTGTCTTCTTTTTAAACCTTATTAGTGGATACTCATTTTTGTTATAAAAGTGGGAATACCTTTATTGCTTTGGTAATTACCACAGTAACATTTTCTTCCTAACTGCTAAAAATGAAAATGTGTAAAATCCACTGTAATGGTGACACCCTAAGATAACAACTGTTAATGTTTAGTTGTCCAAGCTAAGCTTTAAACAGTTTTTCTAAATGGGGAGATATAGAGCTAGTTTAATGAGAGTATATTTTAAAAGAGGCATTAATTTTTCATATTAGTGTGTTACAATTATATTTTCACATCAATCAGTATCAATGCACATAATTTTAATATGTGAAAATATCCATTCAATGCATGTCATAAAATATCTACCCATTTCTTTAGTATCAGGTTCTTTCTTCCACGTACAACTGTACTTAATGCTGAGATTAAAAAATTCACGGACTTATTAAAGTCACAGCTAGGACTTAACGAGAAGATTCTGCAACAATTCAAACAAAATTGTGAGCACACTTGCTTTGCAGAATGGTTGCACTAAATACACACCTTGGGCAAGTTGTGCTGAGGGCTGTGACACCACACACCAGGCCACAATGAGTGGCATCGTTCTTGTCCTTTTTCTTTCTTGTCAATCTGTTTTCTGGCAAAGAAGACTTGGTGAAGTAGCTTTTGGCGTGGGGCTTCTGTGGCTTCCACAGTGTCTGGCAGATGATGGCAAGTGAGTCAGCTGTCACGTCCCTCAGCCGCACCCTGCCCCCTTCCCTGAGGGTTGCAGGAGCACATTTCATACTCTGTTGGTTAGAGGTGCCTTGAAACCAAGAACATTGAATTTCTTCACCCTGAACTCTTAGGTTTGTATCTTAAACTAGTCTCATCTCTTATTTTAACTCATAGTTGTTGAGCCTCAATGTTTCCCCAAAGGAGAGAAAGAGGTGTTGATGGAGAGAGATGAGATCAGGGGTATAAGTGGACAAAAAGTGAGTGAGTTAGGACCTCAGAGGTAATACAAAGAGTTGGCCGTAGATTAGAGGAGAGACTGATGATAAATTGTGGGATTCTTTGAAAGCATTTTGAAGCATCCTAGCTCTAAAATTTGATGTTTCAGTGTCTGATGGTAGAGCTAGCAGACATCTGATCTAATTTTTCCTTCCCAACCGTGATCAGATTCACACATGCACACAAAGATTGTCAGACAGGAAGAATGAAAGACTTGGGGAAGTGGCGGGATTTGAGCAAACTCAGGGAATTACAGGATCCACTGCAGATAGATAGAGTTCTATCCTCCCAGCTTGTTTGCAAGAGTATTCTCCTTTTCAGGGTAACTGGTCATTTTCATTATAAAATTAATTGGAGTGAAAAATTCATACATAAATACTATTTTCAGTCACTGACAAAGCAGCCATAAGTTATAGCCTTTTCTTGATAAGAGGGAGAAATTGTTTGCTGGCAATTGTTTGCTGGCTTTTCATAATCTTTCTCCATAATTCTGGTAAGATTTAAATATTTTTATTTTAAAAACAAAGACATTTTTTATTTTTCTTTACATTTTGACACAATTTTATTAGAAATACATTTATTTCATATAAAGTTTGAAATATATGAATATCAAATTACAAAAAGTAATGCCTTTTTAAAAATTCTGTATCTGATTTTATTTTTCTTTTAATGAATTCACAAGATTCACATATTCATAGTTAATATTAATTTATTTATTATGTTATCCTAAGAAACAGCAACTAGATTTATTGAGCAATATAATTTCATTTCTTTTAATTTCTTCTCCATGTCTTACTTTTCTGGCATTGATTTCGTTATTTTCTTCTTCATACCTTCGTAAGATTGTAGTTACTGTGTTTTTATGCTTTTTACATTGTTGAAAGATGTTGAGATCAAATATAAATTTTAAAATTCTTGTCAGTCTGTTTTATTTGGCAAATTACTGGAGTACCTACAAAACGATGGGAGTATGCCAAGCTCCGTGTTTGCTACATGAAGGATTTCCCTGGGGGAAAATACTTAAAACATTCTAGAGAGAAATCGAAAGAAGCTGGATGGTATCCATGACTTCAGTAGCAACTAATCAAGCTCAGGCAATGTCAATTGCTTTCTCTCTGCTTCTGTAAGTTCAGAGAAGCCATGTTTTCATAAAGCTAAGAGTGATTTCTGGACTTTGAGTCAAGGCTGGGGGAAGATAAATGATTCTTTTAAGTCGTTATAAGGCAAGCAGTGGTAATGATGTAACCCATCACTTGTTTAAGAGAGAGGATAATAAATAAACTGCCTAGTCCCATGCATGCAAACATGAACGTAAATAATCATTTATCCAAACAACTATGTTTGGTCCCTAAGACAAAAGAAAAAAAAGAAAGAAAGGAGTTTTCGCCAAGCTAATGTCAAATCTCATATTAGGTAGGCACTAATTCCTTTGTCCCACTGAGCATTTTGTTATTAATGTTAATTTAAGGATCATTAAAAATACATTTGGTTTAGTTGTTGTGTTCCTTCAAATTTTCTACTCATTGTTCTCTCTGAGAAGGAAAGTCCTGCTGAGGCAGTTTGATCTTCCAAAACAAACAGTGTTCATTAATTTGCAGATTTGGAAACAAAACTGTTAAGAAGATGGTATGGGACATCAAAGCAGAGCCAGTCATAACAGGGCTTCCTTGGAGGGTAGCTTCATGTTTTGTAACAGTTCTTCTGCTGTATCTCTTGGGGATGACAAGAATCGCCTGGCAATCACAGTGCACCTTGTTTCCCTCAGTTCAAGAAAGCAGCTCATTACTAGATGCATAGCTTTGGCATTCCAGCTTTGTGGGTTTCCAGCTGCCATCTGATGAACCCACAAGGGCAAAGGCCTTCATATGGCCCAGGAGTGCTTAGATTTCACACGCACCTGCTACCCAACACTCTCCAGTGGCGATTTCATGGTGGGAGACACTAAAAGGAGACAGGAGGGGTAGATCATCCTGACTGGGAGCATGAACTATCAAGGGAATGCTACACAGATCATTCTGTTTATTTCTCCTCCTAGTTATTGATTTAAAGCCTGCTATCTGATTACCTAGGAACAGCCACCTGCAGGTTCTCTTCCTAGGGAAAGTGAATCCATATTTTAAAATAATTTCACATAATTATAAAAATTATGCATGTATATTGCAGAATGTATGGAAATTTGATAGATGTAAATAAGAGAATAAGTAATTAGAATAAGTTCTAATAACTATTCTCCACTTTCTGTGTTTTTCTCCCTTTTTTCTAGATTTATTAACATTAGAAAAGCAAGTTTATAGCATATGTAAAATTATAAACCCTATGTATTTTAAGCTTTATTATGTTCTCATGCCATTTTGAAGCTCAAAATTCATATTATGTTAAATATTCTAAATAATGTTTGGATGTATAGCATGTCAGAATTGAGGGTCTATATCAAGCATCTATTATAACGTGCTACCGAATGAATTTTCGAGTAGATTCCACCAGTTTATACTCCAATTCATAGCATAGCAGACAGAGTGTCTATTTCACCAGTCAAATAAGCATTGTGCATTACTATGTTTTAATCTTTATAATATTGGAATAAAGTAATAAAATCTCATGTTTGGAACATTTTTCTTTTCAAGGTGAGTCTGGCTGTGTTGCCCAGGCTGTCTGAAAGTCCTGAGCTCGAGGGTCCTCCCTCAGCCTGCAGAGAAGCTGGGACTGTAGGCAAGCCAAGCCCCGCTGCCATACCTAGCTTAGAACTTGTGTATTTTTGACTGCTTATAAACCTGAGTATTTTAATGCATTCTCCTGTCCATCTTCCATACTGTAGATAAATGGCTGTCTTCCACACACTTTACCTTATCTGGCTTCCATGAAAAACTATTGGTAGAATGGCATTTTAGCCTTATGTGTGGTGCTGAGCTGCTTCCTAATTTTCATAAATGAGGCCCTCATGATCTTTGGTTGCCATGATAGCTACCCTGTCCCTGCCACTCCCTGGAGCCATCTAATATTTTCTTAGGGAATGGTTCAGTTTGTGACTCTGTTGAGCTTCCAGGTTCAGCTATTTAAGATGCTGGCTTTAAGCCTCACCTAGAGGGCTGCCTTTTGAATCAAGGCCACCATCCAAACTGGTGTGTGGGCTTTTTCCTTTAGGTGCTAAGCTGGCCAGAAGATTTAAGCAGTCCTGGTTCTGCTATGTCTGCCTGTTGATTATACATCGTGTACCTACAGAGATTTAACTCGTCTGTGCCTCAGTTTCTTCACCTCTGTAGTAAGGATAATAGTTAGCTTCCATTTCATAGAGTTATGTAACTGCCTTTGACTGCGAAGACCTGACCCAGTGTTAGAGTCTATCTTAGGTGAGTTCCCCAAAATCAGATTCTCAGAGTAGCAGTCTAGTGCAATCACTTATTTGGGAGACCATCTTGGAAACCGAATTTGGAGAGTGGGGAACTCACTTGATGATAGGAAATCAGGCAGTGAAGCAGTGACTGCTGTGGGTAATGGGAGCTCAGTCTCCCTGGAGAAGTCCAGGAGTCGGAGGGGAACACACTTCCCTGACTGATCTGTATCAGGGGTAAGGTATCGATTATTTATATAGCAACTTCTTAGGTCACTGACTGAGGGATGCCCGTGGGTGGGGTTCATTGTCTGTCAGATCCTCCCCGACTCTCTGCTAACTGATGGAGGAGAAGCCAGAGAGGAGCCATGGACAGAGACAGGGCTATTAACACATTGTAGGGCATGGGCAAGGGGTTATGGGTGGGTGACAGAAACTTTGCAGCCATTGATAATCCATGACTACACATTGCTCTGATCATCATGCTCTGCATCAAAACAAGCTGCAAAACCTTTGACTTCAATTCTGTTCAGCAGACATTGTTGCCAGACACTGACATTGCCTCAGAACTTGGTTAGCTCACAGTTTTGTTCTTAAAGGAGAGCTAGTCAGCAAACAGCATGATAAGCACATGCTGTTTCCAATGCAGAAACAGAGTGCAATGAAATCCATGGGAGAAAAACCAGGAGCACCCACAAGGAGGGAAGGTGACCCAGCTACCATGTGTCTCAGGGGTGCTGTGCCTGAGCTTCCTTTGGAGGTGTGAACAGGTGATCGTCTTGAGAGAAGGAAATGATGAGCATCCAAGGAGAACACAAACATACATTCATACATGCGTGCAGGAGAGGACACAAAGGGTGGAACAGTAAAGTAGCATGATATACTCTGTGATTTTTTCATGTCATTCCATGTACCTGGGAGGAAGCCTTAATTTAGTTAAGGGGCAGTGTTGGGTCTAGAGTCAGCCTTCCAGTTAGCCATGGACTACAGAGAACCTCCTGAAGGAAGTTCACGGATTCTGTGTCTCTCCTGAAAGCCTGGAGAGTCTTTGAAAGACTTCGTATGACAAGTCTTTGAGTATTGTTCAGAAGGGACTTTGTAGATATGTGATTCTGGAAATAGAGCTGTCGAATGGCTGCTGTAGAAATGTTGGCAAAAAGCATAAGCACCAGTGGAAGAATGGGTGGAAGTGATAATAAAGAGGTAGAATCAGAAAAATGTGATGGAGGCCATCACATCGGGATTGGGAAGTAGTGTGAGTGAAAGGACCACCCCAGGCGATGTTCAGGACTTCAGACTGGGCAGCTGACGGCAGGGATATGTTGCTCACTCCTGTGGGTGCAGGAGACAGAGATTTGCAGTGTGGGGCAGGCATACTAGGAAATGCAATAGTAAGGGTGCTGCTTGCTTACCTGTCCTTAGTGTCCCCCATTTCCCCGCCTCCTTCTCCATTAGTTCCTACTTGAGTCCTCAGTTAAATGGCAGATACTTGGTTTTCTTACCAAGCCCTATTGTTAAATCCCCAAGACTTGCCTGGGGAAGGCAAACAAGGAGCTTGACAGATGCCACATGTGTTAATATGTGGACCGACAGAGAAAATGAGCTAAAACATGGTCAGTTTATAACTAGTCCAGACAATCTACAAACTAGTTTTCGTTTTACATCTCTTGTGCTCTCTGTAAGTAGACATCCATGGGTCCTTCCCCCCTATCAGGAAAGACTGTTGAGAGAAATGAATGACATGTGGTACAAGAATCAACCTGGTACACCATTGAGGGGCCATGTCTATCTGAAAACAATACAGCTGTAAATCATGGAAAGAAATTAGGTCAAAACCCAGCATGACTCTGACAAAAGGAGTCGAGATCAGGAGCAGGTGACTGTGTTTGTGAGCTGGGGACAGAGTCCAAACAATTGGTCTTTAAGGATGGTAAGGAAAGGAGATAATAAGATAAAGGCATAATGAATGATATGGAACTGATTAGGAGCTATAAGAATTGATAAATGCACACAAGAGCTGATGCTTTGGGGAAAATAAAGAAAGACCGAGACTGAAAAAGAAAGGAAAATGATGTCATCACCTGGCAGCCCGTGTGTCTTCTACTCCCTCACAAGTCTGGCTCTGACTCCTGTCAGCCATACCACCCACATCTCAGCGGAATAACCCAGATCTGCACCCTGACAATCACCCCCAGCCTCACTTGCAAATCCATCTTTCCATCAGGGACAGCGGCCATTCATTTGACACTGGGAGAGTGGCCTCCTGTGCTGGCTGGGATGGTTGGAGTGGCTTTCCTCTGGGTCCACAGAGGAAGGAGATTGTGGATGTTGGCAGCTAATTTGCTCCTAACCTACCTGTGAGATGTCTGCATTAAAAACCCAACAGAAGGACTATGATGCTGCAGAAGTTGGCTGTCAGGCATCTACTTAAGTGGGAGGAGGATTAGCAAGCTCCGTGCTATAGGTGGATTTATTTTAATAGTATTTGGGACATCACTGGGCAGAACAGCAGCCAATCGGCACAGATTTAAGAAAAGTCTGCAGAGCAAGATGACAGGACTAGAAGTAAGAACATAGAGACATTCTCAAAACGTCCCCACAGAGAACCGAGGGACTAGAGCTTTTCGTGTGCTCTATGAGCTTGTTGATTGTGGGCTGCACATTGCACTTTTGAGGGGGCTGTGCAAATAAGCATCATTGGGTAGTCAGGTAATGTTTTCAGTTTGAAAGTAACTGGTTAATTTAATTAAAGGGAAGTGATTTTTGCAGGACAATTAGGGTTCACAGATAAGCTTGAGTGAAGCCCCAGCATAGAAATGGCCAGTGACTAAAATGACCCACAGGGCTTACAATAATCTCAACAACCTCTAGATCAGGATGCTGGTAGCAAATGACCACACTCTGCTTGTCCATTCTTATTTTCCCACTTAAAATAAGTTGAACTCCCTGGTTAGTATATCCCATTAGTTAAGCTTTGGTTATAGGCTCATTCTTTGACACTGTGGAGTGAAAGGAAGCCTATTCTGACCCCTTCAAATCTACAGAGAAGCAAAGATTTTATTTAACCAGCCCACCTATCTTAGGTACTTTTCTCGTTGTCGGGACAGAATATCTGACACTCGTAAGTTAAAGGACAAAAGGTTTATTTCAGCTCACAGTTTGTAGAGGTCTCAGTCCACAATCAGCTGGTTCCGAGGCAGGGCAGTCTGACAGAGGGGTATCAAAGAGGAGAAACAGTCCATGGCAGGACAGGCAAGAAGTGAGCCTTCCTTCCATCTTTCCCTTTATATTCTATGCAGGCTAAAGCCTATTGGTTAGTGCTGCCCACACAAGAGCAGGGCTTCTCATTATTCACACCCAGAACTGTGCCCAACTAATTAATAAGCTTAATCCAGATTCACACACCCTAGATCTAAGCATCTCTGAAAAGCCCACCTATGAATGTGTGAGGCTTTGGAGTGACATCTACATATGAGCCACAGCACCACTCAAGACTCTTGTCACTGAGAAAGAGGTGATTCTATGAAAACAAATTTGAATGTTGGGAAGGACAAATGGATTTGATTGGACTGCATCACACACACACACACACACACACACACACACACACACACACACAGGCAAATTTCCAGTGTGGGAGGAGTATGAAGGTGTTGCAAAAACTCAGCACAACGGCCCAGGGAGTGAAGAGGGAAGACCCACCGCTCTTCTATAGAACACACTTTAAGGATCAAGTAAAAGAAAAACATCATGAAAGGCAACACTAGGTTGATCATGGACAACTTGCTGTGCTCCAAACCTCTGTCATTTCTGGGCCTAGAAACATGGATAAAACAGTATTTGAGACACAAAGCCTGGAAATGGAGTGGGCAGCATGAAAGACCACCAGAAGCTGTGATCTTGAGTCATTTTGCTTGTCTTCATGAACTCCAAAATCCCTGGCATCCAGCTCTGATTCATATAAGTATCTGAATCTTTTGTGGTTCGTACTTGAGTTGCAGAAAGGTTCTAGATGAGGTAGATGCAGTATATATGCAAACTTCGTGGTAATCATTTATTTTTAATTTTGATTAAAAAGAACTACACATAACCAAAATTACCACCATAACCATTTCTAACTGTGTTAAGTATATTCAGTAGTGTTAAACATATTCACATTGTATTAAATATGTTCAGTAGCCATAAGTATATTTATGTTGTTGGCAAGCAGATCTCCAGAAATTTTTTGTCCGGCAAATCTGAAACTGTAAACCTGTTAAACAGCTGTGTTCTCCCCACTCCTTACCTTAGTAACTACCATTCTACTTTTCCTTTCTGTGAGCTTTACTGTTTTGGATAGCTCATGGAAGCGGAATCATGGAGTGTTTGTCATTTTGTTACTGTCTTGGTTCTTGTAACACAGTGACCTTAAGATTAATCTATGTCATAGCTTATGGGAGAACTTCTTTCTTTTTAAACCTGAATAATGCAGATAGCCCCTGACTTAAGATGGTTAAATTTATGAAATGTTTTTATTTCATTGAGTGAAAGTGACACACATTTAGTAAAAATCCAGTTTGAAATTTTGAATTTTGATCATTTCCTGTGCTAGTGCTGCAGTATATTCTTTCATGGGGCTCAACTGTGGGCTAATGTAAGTGTTCTAAGCAGGTTTGAAGTATGCTAATTGTGACTGTTAAGCTTAAGTGTCAAGCTGATTGGCTTAGAAGCCACCTAGGATACTTGTAAAAGCACACTTCCCAGTGTATTTTTGTGAGTCATAGATGCATGACCCTGGTTACTGTCTACACCTTGGCCTCTTACTCTATAGCATTTTTCTCCTGCTCTGCTTCCTGGCTGCCATCAAATAAACATCTTTGCTCCTCTATACCTTTCCACCATGATGTCTCTCTCTTGGAGCCATCCAACCATGGACTGAACTCCTGAACCATGAGCCAAATTAAACTTTTCCCCCTTTAAGTTGCGGGTGTTCGGTAATATGGACCAGCAACTGCAGAACTAACACTCTAGGATAAGCTATGACATTTGGTAGCTTTGGTGTGTTAAATGCATTTTTCAATTATGATATTTTCAAATTTTCCTGGCTTTATTGGCATATAAGATCATTATAAATTGAATATCAGTATATACATGTACAAATATGTATGTATAGTACATTTTGTTTATCCATTCACCCCTCAGTAGCCATTTGGGTTACGTCAACTACTTAGTTATTGTGAATACTGCTGGTATGAATGTGGATGTGCAAATATGCCTTTGAGATCCAGTTTTAGATTTTCTTGGATATTCACACAGGACAGAGATTGCTAAATCACATGATTGTTCTTATTTTTACTTCTTGAGAAACCTTGGTACTACTTTGCAAAGTTGATGCACTGCTCTACAATCTTACAACAGTGTGCAGTTATTCTCATTTCTCCAAATCCTCTCCAAATTTATTTTCATCTTTTAATCAAAACCTGCTTCACCTAGAAGTCATAGTCCATAAGGAAGAATTAGTGTGGAGTGTAGGTGTAAGCTACTCTTAGAATAGCTGTGTTACATCCTTTACCAGGAGTTCCAGATGTCCTAAAACCCTTCTGCAAAAGGATGGGGCAGACAGCACAGGAGTGCTAGTTGAAGAAGGTGATCAGGAAACTGTCTAACTTTGGGGGTCCACTGAGCAGACAACTGCAGTAAGGTGAATACAGTCTAAAAGCCTAACTAGAACAAATTTACCTGGGCAGCCCCATGAGAGGTTCTAGTTGACATCTGGATTAGGTGTACTGTGAAGAAAACTAGTATGCTGGAGTGCTTCCAGCAACACTCATGCAGTGCCCCCAGCAGTCTACTGAGTGCAAGCTCTGATTATCACCATTCTGTGAGCCGGGGCCTGTAGCAAAACAACCTGCCTGAACTTTGACTAAGAATGCTTCAGACTGTAGCCAGGCTCTTGCCTTTCTTCTGGAGTCTGAAATCTTTGGAAATGTTGATCACAAATCACGACACTTTTTATTTTACCTGCCTAGAAAATTTGTTTTCATAGCATTTCATCCATTTAAAACTAGGCATGACTTTGCAACTTATGAGCAGCTGCTTTTCTTGGTGGAAGCTGACAGATTGGTGGTTCCCCCAGTTCCTGTCAACCCTCATAGCCGATGGAGAATAATTTGGCATGACCCTTGTAACCCTACCTTGTAGGTCTCCAGACTGCTGCTATCAATCTTGGGTTTATTTTTATAAATCCATGTCAGAACCTGACCTGAAGTTACCATACCCCATTTAATGTTGAGGTTCTCTTCAACCTTTAGAATTGCTTCATACTTTTGTCAACATGGATTGGAACCAATGACTTCAAATTAAAGATTCCTACACAGCAGTAATGTTCTTGCCTTATGAAAATGTTCTTTTCCTCTTTACACTCACACACACACACACACACACACACACACACACGGACAGCACTAACTTCCCACATGGTGATTTTTTTCCCCAATTCTCTGTTCATTAAATAATATCTACTGTGGAAATAAATATGTCACATCACCAAATATTGTTAGATAAAAATTAATTTTCCACCTGCTGATCCCACTAGCCTGCTTAGGAGATAAAAGGAATTGAATTTGCTGAAAAGCCCCCTGATTTGTACTTTCTTTTTCCTTTAAGAAGCTCCATGTGTCAGGGAGAGAGCTACAGCTGGAGTAAGTAGTTACAAGTCCATCCCTGTTATTAATGAAAATTGTTTGTGCAAATAAAAAGCTCCACTTTATAAGATTAACTTCCTGTTTACTTGCAAACTCACGTTTTATATCAGAACTGATGATGTATTCAGCCTCATACCCCTGGCCTTAGGAACTGGGGAGATAATTACCCATTTTTGAATGCTATGAAATGTTGGATAAAAATGTTTATCACTTGGGCTGAACTCTTCACTCTTTCTCCTCCTATTTTTTTCTACTCATGTTTCTTTCCTTATGAGTCTTCAAAGGGGATAAAAGTACAAAAAGGAAATGCTTTTTCTTGGCTCTCTGAAATTATCTCCAGCCAATCTTCTACTGAATTTTCACTACATTAGGTGTATCCTGTGGCAACAGCTTCTTTTATTTGAAAGGCAACTTCGGGAGGTGCGTAACTTTGGGTATGATCATACTGCATAGATTTATTTTATCATGAACTGGTTTTATTCAGTCTCTGCAATATTGCTGAATGCGATATATGCCATGCATAGTAACAGTTGCAGGTGATGCATTAGTGACCAGAAAGAAACAGCTCTGGTGTCCTGGAGCTTGCAGGATAACAGGGATGGAAGGAGAAAGAGCAGTAGCTTTAAATGGATGTGTCATCATCAGCTTGAACTAACCTACATAATTTAGACCAAAGAAATGTTTTTCATTCATTATTGGTTTTATCCACTATAGTTTTAAAAGTATTTATTGGAGGCGATCAAATTTGATATTTTATGACAGAAAAATCTATCCTTAGGTCAGGTAGGAAAATGATGGCTGATTCAAGTTATCATGTAGCCTTTTTCCTGTGATTTTATTGCGGGCATTTTGAAAATTATAAAAAATAACTTTTTTATTTGAAAGATAAGTGTTTGTTGACACAGTAATTATTTTTTTAAAGTTTAATTTATCTAGAGACCACTGGAATGTTAATACTGCATGCTTTGCATCCTAGAAGGGTAGAGCCAGCCTTATTTCTATTTACATCTTGCCTAAAAGAGATTCAATGAAAGCTTGTGAAGTAACTGGAATATAAATGAGTGAAAAATGAAAGAGTAAGTCTTGGACCTCGTTAAACCCACACATGTGTGTCTGGAACCTGTTATTCAAAATAAAGATTTGAGCTATGAAAACACTTTGATGAGTGCTTGCATGGAATGGTGAGATGTGTCAGAGGTTGTGCGGAGCATAAGGATGACACATGTCCTGTGTCTCCGACTAAAACCACGCTGTGATTAGAAGCCCTGAAATGAGCCCACAGCCAAATCGGTTTAAACTAAGTCAAACTCTGGGTGACCTAGAATTAAAGGGTGTTCACCAATCCGAGATCGCATGCAGCTGCAATCCCCGTTGAACTGTTAATGTCTGGAGTCACTGAAGACAGGTGATGACCTGTTGACAGGTGTCCCAGGTGATTTGGCTGTCAGGGGACTTTTGGACCATTTCATTCAGTTTTACGTCGGCTTACCAGCTTAGTAGCAACCTCAGAGAGGGTGTACAGAATCAGAACATTTGCCTACAGATGTGAAGGCCTCGTGTGGAATGTATACAAGGTCAGCGATGTAGTTTGGTTTAGAAAGTTACATTTGCACTTACTGCCTACAGTGAACGCAGTGTTGTCACTTCCCCAGACAGGAGTCTGGCTGGAAGGAATGGTCCCTCTTCTACCCAGAAGGAAAGGGAGGCACAGTGAGTCTTGAAAGTGGGCTCCAAATGGGTGTAGATGACCGTGTGAAGCTGACAGTCTGTTGGTTCTCTTTTCTGTCTTTAACAAAGAATAGGTGGATTGGTTTAGTTGAAATCCTGAAGTAAGACAAAATTCTTTGATGTTGGTTCCTTCTTGGTCTGTTTTGATCATTTATTCCATGTAATTGTCAAAAAGGATCATTATACTCAGGTGTCCAAAAAACTCCAGTTGAAACTTCTAAGTAGTGATTGTAAAGCTATTGGCCAAGAGAACAAGAACCTCAGATCTGCCCACTCATACATATATTTGGCACTTGCCATACGCAATACATTATCACTCATTCTTATCCCTCTACCAACTTTGTTTTTCTTTCAACCAAAAGTACTTTTTCTTTAAATTTCTAAGAGTCCATTAGTTAATAGCACAATTTACCAGGTGCACTGAAAAAGCAGCCTCCTACCCCCTCCAGACCAATCATCAGCTTGATTAATTAATTTAATCAAACACTCCAGTGTGACAGTTCATCCTAATTAGCTAACAACATCCTATTTCTCAGCACTCTCGAGATGCAGATATTTTTGTTTTGTAAAGGGACAGAGGTGTCATATTGCCTTCCCATTCTTGAAGGCCTGGAGGGCACCTCCATGTGGGGAAAGTCCGGAAGAAGGTATGTTCCACTCAGAGTGACCCGGTGGAGAGACTGCATTGAAAGTGACACGATAGAATTAATCGTCCCATCAGAAACACATGACCGGGGCTGGGCTTTTTGCTGGAGCAGAGCATCAGGGTTTCTATGCCGGGGCCCTGGTGCTCTGAACTCTGCTCCTGGAATAATTCGTTCAGTTCTTGCTGAGCTGTAGAAACTCCATTCCGCTCTCAGCATGGTTGTTTTGAGACAGAATAAAGCACATATAACCACAGACGGTGTCAGTAAGTGGCATAGCATTCTGCTTGGCTTCATGTGCTCCGGAGGAGGACAGGGATTGGGCTGTTCCTTCCCTAAGACAAGAGTGAGTTTTGTTAATTTCAAAAAGTCACTGCTGGCGACTTAAGAATCAAGGAATGTCCTTTCAGCTGCTGTTCGGCATTCCTTCCCAGTAGTCCACTGGTTCATTTGACTGCTTCATGTTTTGTCTTTATAAGGTGCCAATTAGGAAAGTTTTCCCATCTCTAAGGCCTCTCAGGGCCGATGTCACATACTCATCTCTAGCGAACACATATTTAATTGCATGGACCCTTGTTTTGTTTTCCCTTTTTTAATAAGGCTGTGCTGAGGAAAGCTTCCCCTTTCTGAGTCTAATCAGTTTGTCAGATCAATTACGGTAATTGACAGCAGGTTTATCACATGCCTTAATCAAGAGTGTAGCCATTTGATTAGAGGAAAACAATCCCTGGATGATTCAGAGATAGAAAAAGAAGTCTCCATCTGTAAAGAGTGGGAGAAAAGAAAAGTGACCTGAAATGTCAGAGTTCTAAGTGAGGGACGGAGGGAGATGGGAAGAAGATAGAACCGGGGTCTCTGGGTTCTCTACAGAGGAAGAAGAGTGCAGTGGTCCCGAGAGTGAAGCATGTGTCAGAAAGACCCATGTAAAGACACAGGTTCTCACTCTCCATACCTTCCGGAGGTTTGTGGTGGGGCCCAGAAACCGGTGTTTTTAGAAACTCCGATGATGATTCCACCTGGAAGGTGGCCCATTGGCTGTTGCACTTTGAGAATCACTAGTGTACGGTTACTGGAGGAGCAGAGAGCCCTGACACCAGCTGCTTATGGATGGCTCCTGGTGAGGGAGTCTGTGTTCCGTGCATGAGTGGTACCAGTGCTGCTGGCTTGTGGGCACATCGGGGCAGCTGTGGCCCGTTTTCCTTGGTTTCCCGGTGCTTTGCCACAAAGAGAGTTGACAGGGGCAGTGGCCTGGTTGTGTGTCCCTTTAGAGCTATTAAATGTCACCAAGTGAGGAGGTCAGGCTTTCTGCCAAATATCTGAACTGTGCAAGGAATAAGAGAATGAACGGGGGCATCCACCTATCTCAGATGGCCCTTCACCTTAATTCTCTGACAGTGTAGACAATAACACCTAATTTCTGGGTACTTAACATTAGCATGAGCATTCTTTTCTCTCTTTTTAAATGTAGCTCTGATTATGGGGGCGGGTGGTTTGTCCCAATGACCTCCATGCTTTGCAAATAATTACTTTTCCATAATTCTGCTGGCACAAAACCCTCCCTACGAAGATCACCTTGCAGGTTTAAAAACTTTCATAATTTCTACACGCTTTCACATCTGCAGTTAATTTACGTAGTATCAGCTAAGTCGCACTTTTGCAATGGCTGACACATTACTTAGAGCAAAGTCTAAGACAAGGGTTTTCTGCCCTTAGGAGGAGCTAACAATATTTTTGAGAAGAAAGACAACACTTCATGCTTTGTATTGTTGGTTACATTTTCTTTTTGATATGCAAATAGGGTATTTAGTCCAGCAGAGACTAGCTTATTTCTATTTGAGATGGTCATTGAAGTGACACTTGAATTGGCCATGGAATAAAAAACTGAGGCCAACGAGACAGAACATTGCCACTCTCATTGTGTGTAACATACCCACAGCTGATGGACTTTCCAAGAGGAAAACCAGGATTGAAGACTTTCCCTCAAAACATATTTATTGGTCATGCACTTCTAGATAGTCAGCAAAACTGCTCACCCTACATCTAGGTAGCAAATAGGCCAACTTGGTTCCTTCTTTGTGTTGCTCATGGAATTGTTCTTTTGGATTCTTAATGCTATTTGTACCTTGAAAAAATTATTTAAAAGGCTGTAACTTCTTTAGTGAACAGGCACCAGCCTCAAATACCTTCTAATTGTTGAATAAGCCTTGGTCATCTTGATCTTATTCAATTAGCTATGTGTCCAGAAGGCCAGACATGTGGTGTTATGATGTAGATCTAAAATATTCCTCAGAAGTCCATGTATTTCAAAGGCATTTGTGTTATGGGACATTATACCGAGGGGTTCATAGCTGAATTGCTGTTCGGAGGGCTTCTGGTTGGAGGTGGGTTCCTGGACCATGACCTGGAGAGGTGTATTTCTGTCTGTAGCTCTGTACTTCTCTCTGGGCTTCCTGGTCAGTAGTGGTGGGGTGCCTTTCTTCTACCATGTTGCTCTGCTGTGCTGTTTCTGCCTTGGAGCTGTCCAACCATGGACTGAATCTGTTGAAACCATGAGCCAAAATAAACCTCTCCTCCTTGAAGTTGTGGGTGTCAGGTATTGTGTCCTAGGAAGGCAGAGTGACAGATATGCTTGTCTTCTTTATTAGGCCACTAATAATTTTAGCTTTTCCTTTCCATCTCTTCTATAGTACTTTTACTACCTCAAGACAGTTTCTGAAGGGCCAAAGATCAATTTGTGTTCCATATCTTTTCCTTTCAGAACCCAAAGAACTGTCTTAAATTCTACTTCACTTACCCCTGTCATTCTACAGGAGTGTGAAGGGAGCAGCACTGTCCCCATTTATGATGGATAAATCAGAAACCTAGAGTTGAGCACTGACCATGAGTCAGCAAGATAGGCAAGAGTAGAGGCCAATCCTGGGAGCATGCACCATGCATCTGTTCTACATTGCCACTTCATCTGCAAGCAGAGCACGAGGAAAAACAAGAAAGACAGGGCGTATAAAGAAATTGCCCATAGTTAGGAAATAATGCATCTGTAATGAAAATGATAGTGATTTCAACATTACAGAATGTAGACTTAAAAGCAAATCTCTAAAATGGTTCAGAGTGGATCTCCATTTTTAGTGCCTCTATAATTGTCAAATGGGTGAATATTTTGTACGCTGATCATCTGCCCTACTAATTCATACTTACCACTATTGAAAGCCTACTGTGTGCTAAGCACTTCACATCTGCTTCTTTATTGAGACTGTTTTTAAATTTATCGAGTCAGGACTCTGTGCCAGAGTAATGACATTTTTTGTTTTCCAGTAACTCTCTAATCCATGTAAGATTATTGAATCTCAGGTGTGATTTTGTTACCTTAATTTCTATTTTTATCCCCACAGGCCATAATTATGATGTTATAAATTATTGCTGAATTTGAAGAGTGATCTTCAGTTTTGAATTTAATTTATAAAAGTTTCAAAGTTTTAATAGTTTATTGAATATTACTGACTTTATTGAAATACTATAGTTACAGAAAATGTTAATCACTATTAATGTATAAAGAAAGCTTCACATTTGTGCTGTCTCATGTGCCTGTATCTATTGGTTCTCCATTTCAGCTGGGGAATCGAGCTTTACAACCTGTGATAACTGAAATGTGTACTTTGCCCTGGAAGGCACTGACATTCGTCTCTGAAGACAGCTATTTTTCCAACTTGTAGACATCAGTGTCCCATATCTTTTGCTAAACACCCCCTATTTTGTGCTTCATACAGTCCTAGACATATGATAACTAAGTAAATAACTTCTTGTTATTGAATTTAAGTACTTCAGTCTTCGCTTTGTTCAGTTATTTGGCTGATAAATTAGAGCCTCATATTGCACTTGGATAGCAGTTGCTTCCATTAGACCTTTCTGACCTCTATAGAATTAGAGGTTCTAGGCTCTGGAGAGGGACTGGATCTGCCACATAATCCTTCTGTGTGCCTGAACGTTGGCACCTTTATTTTTAATGACTGGAACCTGGGGAATGGGTGCTCCAGATCTATGGTAGCATCCGCCCATCCTTCATGGCCAGCCTGGTAGCTGAGTTGCCCTCAGAGTACTGATCAATAGCAGTCACAGTGTGCTCGGAACTCTTCCGTAACCTGCGGACGGCACAGCCCAGTTAGCGTTGCCACTCAGCCTAACACGAGGTGTGCGTGTGTGCGCGTGTGCGTGTGCACACTTGATGTTTGATTCTGACGACTTCAAACAAGACAACAAAATCCCTCGTGGCTACACGGCTTCCTCTTCCGCTCTACCAGAACTTCTTCATGTGCCAGATGCAGGGAGTGCCCTTGCCTCCACTGCGCTTCCGCTGAGGGCACCTCCAGCTTCTCTTTGGCCCCGTGGGGCACTGCACAGGCCTGTCAGTTGCTCAGATTGGCTAAAACAGTGAAGGTCTTCTTGGAACATTTGCCGAATCTCTGTCCTGTGCTGCTGACCCAAGAGCAAAAATCGTTCTTAGGTGTTTGTCCAGGAATGCTCTTCCACGGACATTATGAAGCATTTAATAATTGGGCAGCATAAAGGAAAGGAACTTGAACATCCCATCCCATTTCATCTGAAGGTAACTAGAGGAAACTGAAAACTAATATCCCCTTTGTCAAAGGTCCTGCTCGCTCTCCTCCGCATCTCTCTCCCCTTTGTCCCTGTCTCCCTCCCCTTCCCACTGCCCTTCTCTCTCCCTCTCTGCCTTTTTACCAAAATATTATTTATGATGTAGATAATGATAGAATATAGAGAAAGAAGGGGGAAATAATGGTTAGTGTAGCACTACCTATCTCTGTCTAAATTGATATATACCATATCCTTGTTTCAAATAGCCTTCCCTGGAAATCCAGAACAGCATAGATTTTATTCACTTCAAAACACAAACCTCAGTCAGCACAGCATGGGGCCATGATTTTATCAGACTCTGTCCTACATGATTCCATGTTAATTCCCAGCTGCTCAGGTGATTTTGTATTTCTGCAGAGAATGTTCAGCTTCAGGAGAGATTTACACCCCCCCCCCCCAACACACACACTTCTTTTCCACAATAATAGATTTTCAAATACTTATGATGCCGAAATGAGTTGTAATTATCCAGTAAGATATTGTTTTGTTTCGTTTTGATTTCCATTACCTTCTTGAGATAGCTTTTTAGTAAGAAAACAAATCCTCACCCTTGAGTGAATAAATATTAAGGTCTAAAAAAAACCACTCTCACTTGTTATTTTGTTTTGGGTGGTTTTCCTAATTGACAACCACTGGTGATATTCAGTGTTAAAAGTGTTTGTGCTCCCGACTAGCGGAGGAAAATTTAATTTGTGTGGCATGAGCTTTCACTGACAAATATTAGACATTGACCTTTTCAACAAAATTTACTTGGAAGCCCTAAGTGAAGCTCTGCTCCAAGCTAAACTTGTCACCAAGACGTGATTAAATTCTCTTAAATATGGATCAATTGCACATATTAATAATGGGAATTGAAATCTCCCCAAATGGTGTCCATAAATTTAAAATGATAAACAGAAAGAATGTGTAGGTTCAGGTGCCTTGGCTGTGTAGAGGGAAAATTTTTCTAGAATATAAGACAAATAAGAGGTGTTCTTTGGTAATTCCAGAGAAAGGTTAGGGTGGTATAGATAATCTTGTCTTCCATGAGAACTCTATTTGTGAGAAAACTGTTTCCACAGTATGCTGTGACTCTTCAAAACCCTTGTGTAAAGAGGATGAATCCAAGGGCCCTGTGTCAGGAGTACCATGCATGTGTTTAGAATGAAAGAAAGAAGGGAGAGAAAGAGGGGCAAGGAAGGAAGGAGTAAGTTTTGACAACTTCCCTGGGTGCAAAGCAGTTCACAGAATTAGGGGAAGTGGCATTGTGGAGATGTTTCCTGGCCTGAGCAGTGACTGATATTCTCAGCAGGGAATATAACAATTTATTGGCTTAGAACTCCAGCTGTTAGGAAGTTTGAGCAAGACTTTGGAGCCTTGACTTCAGATGCAACATACAAAAACCATGAACACACCAGGTTCCTCCTGCTGTGACGCTGTATGGAAAGGGCACATTATCTGTGCTGTGGAAGGTCAGGAACATCATTAGTTTTTTTACCTTGCTGAGTCTGAGAAGCTTAAGTCAAAGAAGTGAGTGGAGCTGGCAGCAGAGATATAAGCAGGTCTTCTGATTGATAATTTGCTAATTACATTTTATGATTTTGCACATCACATCCGCTCCTATGTCTCCTACTCAGTCTTTGAGCATGGCTTGGAATCTAAAAGATGAAGGGAGCCTGAATCTCTTTGGAAAAGTAAAGGAAAAATGTAAAAGTGTTATTAATATTGCTGATAACTGATTCTAAACTTATGAACATCATCTGTCATCCAGAGGCACTTTTCAGGCTTATAACTGCTTATGCAGATCAGACTCTACCTCAGGTTGGCTGCAAGTGGCTCTTCTAAACTCACATCAAATCAGAAGGCATCTACTTACTTTGAAATGTCAATGGCTTTCTACAGACACTAAGGAGAGAGGGCTGGTGAATCTCTTCCAAGGATGCCCAGGACACTTCCCCTTGCTCCCCTTCCAAGTCTTTCAGCAGTTATCTCTGCATATCATGTAGCCTTTGTGGGTGGAGTGATGTGATGTACATTCAGTCTTTCAGTATAATCAGAAAGGAATTTGATTTTATGAAGGTTCTATTAAGGTTTATCTTTTAATGGAATCAGTCAGTTTTCAACCTAAATAATCATCAAAATGTTATTTAGTTCCAAACTCCAAATCCAGCCCTGACCTACTTCTCCATTCAGTATAATTTTTTTGGAAGTAAAACATTCATTGGTACAATGATAACATTCATACAGAATTTGCACCTGTAATTTGTTATTTACCCTATTCTTATTAAAATTTTCTGGGGATACTGTCGTGACAACTACTATTGTAATTTTTTGCACCCCATCCACTAGGGGGTGTGCGTGTGTGTGTGTGTGTGTGTGTGTGTGTGTGTGTGGTATAAAATTTCAGGGAAAAAAAGCTAAGGGTCAGCAATAAGGAATTCTGTTTTCAGTCTAGACCAGGGTCAGCAGACAGTGGCCCATTTCTGCCTACCCCCAGGCTTTGTAAATAAAGTTTTACTGGAACTTGGCTGCATCTCTGTTTACGTATTGTCTGTGGCTGCTTCATGCTTCAGTAGCAGAGTTGCATAATTGCAAGAAAGGCTCTCTGGTCCTCAGAACTAAGCCTATTTAGTATTTGGCCCTTTATAGAAAAAAACAATGCTGAGTGTTGATGTAGGTCATCTCCCAACGGTGTGCCGCATTCTGGTGGGGAGACCAGGGGAGTCTCTTCTCATGCTGTTGGTATCTTGTTGAAGATGAGAAGGAGACGCCAGCATCTGCAGCAGACCCAGAGTCGGGGAACTTAGGTGTTTTCTGCCTTCACTGAGCATGCAAAGAGGTGGTAACTTACATTTCACTCCAGGTGAACCACTGCTCAGAGGTTTCTGAAGGCCATCAACTAATTTGTATTCATTTCTGTGTCTACTGTATTTTTCATAGCCTGTGGTATGCAATAGACTGCTTTAGTACACATTGATTGAATACATGAATATCAAAAAAGGACTATTAGCATAATTCTTCTAACCCACTGAGGGTAAACAGGACACCAGATTAAGAAACTTTGCCTAATAATGATGGGGAAGTAGGGTGGCAGGAAATTTTAATCTTCTCAACTTTTGCTGTTTAAGCCCATTGGTCTGTAACTACTTTAACCATGTCATTTTAATTTCTCTTCTATGAGTATATGCTGTGGATAAATACCAGGTTTGAGTTTTATTATGTGGGATTTGAAGAAGGCATTCCTGATATAAATGATGTTGCAGGAACAAATGACTATGAGATTTTAATGAATTTCCTTTTCTGGCCTTTAAAAAATAATGGGATGCAGGCTCTTCCCTGTGAAAAGGTTAAAGACCAGGGCTGGGATTAGTCAACTTGGAATATATTTATCACCCTTGGGCTTTTGTTTCTACTGGAGGGCAAACAGAAGAGTAGATGTTTATTAAATAGCTACAATGTGCCAAAGTCAGGATAGTCCTATTAATCTTCAACATGACCCTAAAAGTTAGGGATGATTCCCATTTTGAAAAGAAAGACACTAAATTTTAAAAATGGAGAAACGCTCTGAGGTCACTTTGTGAAGCAAGACATTAATGAAGGTGTGACTATTCCTAAACCTAAGTCCTTTCAGGGGCCTGTGGAGCCTTTCTGTTGGAAAGCAATCGAGCCCCTTTTAAATGGCTTTCCAGATTTATTCTGATCTTGAAACTGGGATTTCTGCCTGGTTCTTTGGGTATGAGCCGATTTTACATACTCATACAATGAGATATCCTGGTAATTTACTCTTTTCTTTCTTTCCATTTTATTATTTCCATTTTCTTCCTTCTTTCTTTGGTTTCACTGCTAATGTGTTTTTAGCCTATTCATGTTCATCCTGTAGTGGTTCAAACAGCCTTCACATAATTCTCTTACCTGAACCCTCTCTCAATATTAATAGCCCTAACCCCAGTAAGCTTACTAAATTGGAGATTTCTGAGCATTTTCAGGACCTGGGATTGAAATTTCTGGGGGAAAAGGATCAAGGATCTGAAATTTTCACCCTCCTCCCATAAATGCCAGGCAGATATTCCTTGGGAGAGTTGGCCTTTGATGCCCTTGAATGACATATTTTGAAATGCCTCAACTGAGAAATGATGTTTTCCCAGGTATGTTTGTAGATTTATTTTCTTTTTCTAAGACAAGATTATTTTACAGTTCTTTAGCTCCAAAGTTAGTCTATATTTGATAATTTTTACAATATAATATGTCTCAGTTGTACTAACTCTTCCCACAAGTCTGACCAACAGGAAGAATGGAGCAGACTTGTACATCAGAGAGCATGAAACCCATGTGTAGAGACTTTATTTTGGACTAACACTGAAGGATGATCAGTATCTGACCGAGGTCACAAGTCAGATTTGTACACCTTGCATTCCACTCACCTCAGTGGTCGGTCAGCTGACTAATTTTATCACTGTCGGTCTTATTGGAGCTAATATCTAACATGAAACTCTGTTTTCTGTTGCTACCTAACAAATGACTACAGTTTAGCATCTTTACAGAGCATCCATACACATATAGTTACAGTTCTGCAGACCAAAAGTCCACAAATCAGGGGTTCAGAACCCTGAAGTAAGACATCACTGTCTCCGTATTGATCCAGCTTACTGGTGAATCCAGTTTCTGAGGCTGTAGAGCAGAGGTTATGGTATCTTTGCTGCATGTCATCAAAGGCCTGGTCTCTGTTCCTACAAACATCCACATCTCTTCTTACCTGGCTTTCCACGTCTTTAATCTGGTGATTCAAGTGATGTTCTCACACTTTGTATGTCTCTAACATCTTCTTCGTTCTTCTCCCTTTATAAGCATGTGAAATCACATTGAACTCATCCAGATAATCCAGGATCATGCCGTGATTTTAAGGATAGCTGCCAGTTGCATCCACAGAGTTGCTTTTGTCATGTAATTTAATGTATTCATCGGGGAGAGATATCTTTAGGGAAGGAAAAAGTATTCTGCCCACCACACTCATTAGCACATTGTAAATTTAATCAATCAATCAAAAGATAAATAAGCATTTGTAACCGTAGTATAAAGTAGAGGTAAAAGGGGTATAGCTTAATAACTGACTGTGTCAAAATGCGTTTCCATAAGTAAGACTTTAGCCATTGCGCTACAGAAATAATGCAGCGGTGGGTAGGAGAGGTGAGCTGAGGACCTGTCCCAGGGAGTAGAGTGAGGGGCACGTTTACAGTTGTCAGGGACAGCACGCTAACCACGGCTCACTCTTGATACAGTATCGGAGCTACTTAAAAACTTCAGCCTTCTTTCAGATCAGATGGGAGATGTGTTCTGTGAAGTTTGTTGCCCATTATGTGTATGTGTACAAAGTACTCGGTTCCAGGGATACTTTTCCAGCCTTGTGGGACATTTGAAACTCCTCGGATCCTCCCGTTTCTTGTCTTAGTCTGTTTGGGCTGATATAACAAACGCAGAACTACAAAGCGGATGACCTGTACGCAACAGAAATGTATTTTTCAGTTTCTGATGCTGGGAAATCCAGGAGGCACTGGCATCTTTAGTGTCTGGCTCACAGGTGGCAACTTCTGGCTGAGTGCTCACATAGGCAGAGGGTGGAGATGGCTCTGTGAGCTCTTTTTTAAAGGTGCCATTTTCACTTATGAGGCTCCACCCTCTTCAACTGATCACCTCCCAAAGGCACCCCTGGGATGGCACTGTGCTGGTGATCAGGTTTCAGTATTTGAATTTTAGGGGCCCACAGACATTCAGGGCATAGCACACCAGGCACCAGGTGTGACAGTTGTCAATATGACAATTATTACAACAATTTGTAAATACCCCACAACTTCACAAAGAGATCCCTAGTGGATACGGGTACCCCTGCTGAGAAACTCTTGCAGGGGATGGGATTTTTCAACTTGGAAGTCTTTTGATGGCATGTGGAGTTTTAAAGGAAGCCTTGTCTGTTGTTGTTCTGCTCATAAAGGTTTAATAATTTGGTAAAAAGTTCCTAAGTCACATAAGACCTGGATGCTTAACTCACAGGGAGATTCAGAACCTAGAGGTGGGAGTCAGGGGCACTGACAATATTCCGGTTATTCTTGGGTAGTAGGTGAAAGAGTGAGGATAAGGTAGAAGCTATATATAAGGACCTTGGAGTCAGATAAACAGACATTTGAAACTTTCCTCGGTTCTCAGAGCGTTGTTTTTATCATCAGTGAAATGAGAAATTGTGTTTGTAAGAGTACTTTGCCAGGAGTTACTGAAGAATCGCGTTGGGTGGTGGTTGTTTGGTTTTGGTTTCCTGTCTGCTTCTTTCCATTGCTTCTTGCATCTGCACCCCAGCTCCAGAGCAGGACTTTCTCTCTCTGACAGGAGAGGCTTGCTGACTGCAATCCAAAGGTGGCTTCTCAGAGAGGCTGGGGCTGTCAGAGGGAGTGGAGGATTCCCAAGTCCTCCCCGTCCTCTAGAACGAGACCACTAGCAGCATCAGACCAGAAGCACCAAGTAATCGCTGAGGTACCTCAGGTCTTGTGTTAGGCCTGACATCAGTGAAAGGGACTATCAGGCCCAGTCTCTGGCTTCGGGTGCTGATTAGCTTGGTGTCGTCCATGGTGTTGGCATGTGCGGGAGACACAGCAGTTACACTGAGATTTGGGTGAGAGCCTCAGAGCACAGCTAACCACACAACTGATGCCCAGCAAAGAGCTGAAGATCAGGTAAATTCAGTAACAAATCTTGGAGACTTTTTTCCCAAGGCAATCTTTAAACAGGACTTTGGGAAGTCACAGCTCCTTCTGAGAAATTCAGGTTCATGCAGTCTGATGCTGGAACACTGGGGATCAGGACTGTCATTCTTCTGCCACCCCCTGTGTGGCTGTGACAGGTCATCCACATTACTCACCGTTTTTCTCCAGGGAGGCCACCAGAGAGACAGTGTCTGGAGCACCTAGATTGGAATTAATCTCTAGGTATGTGTGTTCACATCACTTCCTGGAAGAATCCATCTCTACGTCCTGTACTGGACCTAAGGTGAGATGTCCAGGGAATGGAGTACTGATTCGCCATTCACATCATAACTGTTGCCATAAATAGAATGTTTTATAACCCAGTAGAGCTAAGGAGTGGACCATGATGGATGAGCTCCTGTTGATTCAAAAAAAAGAGCCCCATAACTCTCAAACTATAGTTCAAGTTGAAGCAAATGATAATAATAAAGCACAGCTAATACACTGCTGAATTATTCATGTTGATTCTAAAAACCTCACCTCAGTGTCATAGAAACCACATTCCTTATAGTTGTGTCTTGAACCAGATTGTCTCGGAACTGCCTGAGTGTAAGCAAAAAAGGCAGATGCAGGCACTAAATGAGGATGGTGTGAAGGAAGAGATTAAATCAAACAACATTTTTATAAGTAAAAATTCATATAATAGAAATTAGTATGATTTACAAATGGAAATATTTATGGGACTACATTTATATGTGCAAAGGATAACTTGATGATAGCCTTTGTAACCACAAAGCCTAAATACCCAGCTGGGGAAGACTGCAGGTGTGAGTCATCCTTATCTCACTGCTGATCTCCCTGCCTCTCTAGGTCTAGAATAAACACTAGTTTATTCACCAAAGTGATCATTTAAACATACTGTCAAGTCCTGACATGTTGTCTTTCCATGTAGGCCTTCCTGTCTCGCAGTCAATTAAATCCAAACTACTTACCTGTGCTCCATGCCTCTAGTTCTGTCCATCACTTTCTGTGCTGTGAGCCCATGACTTCTTGGTCCCTTGGAAGCAGGTGAAGGCCTCAGCACTTGTCGCCTCTGTGTGCAGTGCACAGCAGGTTTACACTCAGCTGCTGTCCCCTGCTCAGGTAGATCTTCAAAGCCATAAAGTAGCGACCACAGTCACCTTCACTTTCTAAATGCAGCTGCCTTTCATTTTCATCTAAATACTTAGAGAAACCAGAAAATAGCAGTAGTTATATTGGTGATGCCTACTATTTCTTATGTTAAACTGTAGGCTACTTAAAGTAGGATTCTTGCTTACTTTATTGAGTATTTCGTCCACAGTACCCTGAGTTGTGACTGTCGCATACTGTCCTCTGTCCATCCAGTTTGTTGGGGGATCAGTCCAGTTGTGCTCCCTCACTTTATCTTCAGAGTGTCAAGCTGCTGCTCTTTTCCCCAAGTACAGCTGTGTCATTTTAAGGGCCCAGAATCTTTGCTTTCCTTGTAAGTAAGTCTGAAGCTTCACTGATCTGACTCACTTCCCTCACTTAGGAAAGGAAAACTAAACTATCCTAGTATGCTGGGAATTTTTAAGAGAAAATAATTGTTTCAGGCATATCATTATGATGAGCTTCAAAGTTTTCTGTGCTTATGCAAATATTTTGGCTTTTAAGATGCAATGAGCTCATTGTATGTTAGTAAATATTGATAAAATGTTGTGCATGGACTAAGTGTCTCGCACTCAGGTTGATTAGTGATTCCTCCCAACAACTTTGTAAGGTCAATCAGCATTATTAAAGCACAGCTCAGAGATGCTGGGCACCTTGCCCAAGGTCACTCAGCAGGTCATTGGCAAAGCCTGCACTGGCGACTTCAAAGCCCATTACTGTGACAAGCACTGGCACTCACTCGTCGCGGAAGGGTGACCCTTAATCACTTTTTTGGTACAGTAGCCATAGAAACACTAAGTGTTCTGAAGTGAGAGAATTACAAAGGCCTGACTTGAAGGAGTTATTAGTCCAATTAAAAATTGGAGCCAGCTATTGAAAGCTGAAAGCCCCTGCTCAACGGGGAGATGAAGTGAAGGATATATTATTTTGGTAGAGAATGAGAGAAATGAAGTTTGAAAAATAATAATGCACAGAGCAGGAATGTATGTAGAAAATGAATGTGGGTGGCCCCAGGAAGCAGAGGGAGGAGAAATAAGACTATAGATCCAAACATTTTAGGGAGAGTGTAGGTAGTGATAGAATCAGAAATTCTGAGTTCTCCAAAATAATGTGCCACCAGTTCATCTCCGTCACACAGCACTGTGTCATGCTCTGTGAGGATGGAATCTGGCTTCCAGGTATGTGGTACTTTCATCCTTTAAAACCAACATGCCAATTACATAGGCCCGGCTGGTATCATCATGTCATACTAAGTATCTCCTAGGAATATGTGGCTCTAGAAATGATCAGTCCTGGAACGTGGTATACTCTCAATAAATCATTATTGAATGAATTAGGAGAACCTTACATTACATTGCTGCCCTGATTTCCTAATAATTAATAATTGATTAATAATTAGACACCAAGCAGACTGCATTTGTGAGGAATCAAAGTCTTAGAATTCTGGTCAATGTTTCGCAGTATTTATTATCCACTGTTCAGGTTCTTCTAGTGCTGTAGGAAGAACAAAACCAAGGAGAGTCTGTTTCAGTTCATACTTTATCTTGATACATTTAAGAATGTAGGGACTAGAATCTAGTACTAGAAGCATTTTCTTGGTTACATTTTGTTTGAAAAATTCAAAAATCTGCGGGCTGAGGACTAACATCTCCTGGGCACTTGGGGACAATGGCCAGTGTGACAGAGCATGGCAGAAGTTTTGTGAAATGGATATTGTCTTTTGGATTGGTTGGGGGTCAGGGCATGTAGCAGGAGGGGGCAGAGATAAATGATGGAATGGTATCTGGGTTTCAAAATAAATGATATTTCATAAGGGACTCTGGCATGCATGCTTTAATCATTATATGTATTATTGATTTTTAATATCTTCTGATTGACTACCTTAGTTAGTCCTTGCCTTCTTCCCACATGTGAGTATAATTTTCATTCAGATATAATTCTAAAGAGTAACAGCATGAAGTATTTTATACACCTAGGCTTCTTCTGTTTGCTTGGTTTTGGGGGGAGAATAAATTTTTCTCATATATTCCCAGCTTCCTTTCTTGCAGTATGAATGAAATTTGAGATGACTTAACTTTGTAAAATGCTTTTTCCCTTTGATAACATTAAGGTATCATTGCATATTTGGAAATTCTAGGGAATATCTTAGCATGAAAATCAGAAAACTTGGGTTATCTTCATGATTGGGGTTTGAACTAAAGCTTGACTTATTCTGAGTCTCACACAGAAGGCAGAACTTATTCCATTGTATAGAAACTATTTTATTGATCCTCAAATTTGTATCACAGAGTTAGAGAATTACTGAGAGAGGGAAATGTAGTGGGGAATTGGGGTGGAAAACAGGAATTTCAGTGAGAATAACTCTGCATCTGTCCAATGTAATTAGAGAGGGATTAAACTCTTCTACTCAGAAAGAAAAGCAAAGCATTGGACAGTGGGGAAAAAACACTTCTTAAATATCATTGAAACTTAAACTTGCTAAACACTCTGTCTTTCCTCAAAGTAAGAGATAGGCAAGAATGGTAATATTGTTAAGCCATAATAATGATATACAGCAACAAACTAGGTTTTCTATTTGACATCATTTACCCATCAGAGAAACAACAACAAAAACTAAGATGTAATGGAGGAAGAGTTTCTCAAAAGTGTACAGTAGGCTTCTTCATGACTGTTGAGTTCCTTAATACTCTCCCTGATGCTGGAATTCTGAAATGTTAGGGTTAAGGCTGGAAATCAGCAGATCCAGTCCTCTTCAGTTACAAATGAGGGAATCATTCACTCATTTTCTACTTCATTCAGTCTCTCAAAGACCAAAGATAGTGAAGCTCAGTCAAATGCCCCTCACATGAGACTGAAGACCCCATGATCTATAGAAAAACAGCTAAAAGTTGGCCTGAGACAATGACATCCAAAGACCAGCTTACACAGCTGAGCATATTTGGATCATTTTTATATTTGAGCAGCAAGTAAATTCCATTGTCATTGATAAATGTTAGTTTCTTGTCTTTTCCACATCCATTTCTCATCATTTTCATTTGTATGCTTTGATTGAAAAGCTAGGAGGCCCAAGTAACACTAGCTTAATGTGAAACATATTTTACTTATGGATGCATATTCCCAGGATGGGGCAATCACCCTGTTCCTTGAGCCAGCCGAGCGCCATGTGAGAGGCGAGGGAAGCCCTTTGGCAGAAATAGAACGTGACAGCGGGCATTTGCAGTGCAGGTTCATTTTCCAGCAGGCGTCCTGAGTCAAGGACATGTAGATGGGTCTCACTTCATGTTGGGAAGGCTGCGGTCTAAAGAGCGAGAGCAGAAATCTACTGCTGCATCCCCTTTTCCATCTACACATTTGGAGTCTTCGTTTATTAAGTGCTCAGCTAAGAGAGGTTCTTCTCCTAATAAAAAATTTGACTCTGGGATGAAAACGGGCAGTTATTGTAAACGGCAGTGATTCATTGTTTAGAAGGCAGGTAATCAACATTCCGGGAGCACCCTATGAAAATTACAATTGTTTAGTTGCTGTATTGTATCTTTCTAGCCACTGTATGGCACCTGAATAGACTAAGAATATGGCAGCTGGGGTTCAAATCCAGGCCATGCCCATTGCTACTGTGTGGTATTAGGCAAATTGGGCATGTTCTTGCAGTCTTAGTCTCCTCAAATATAAAATGTAGCTTGTGCCAGTAATTAACTCATGCTACATTATGACAATGTAATGCTGTAGAACATAGTTTTCCTCATATCCTACTTAGCATGGTAAGTTATGGGTACAGAGTAATGGAGGCTACAAAATTCTGACCTCAGTGTGGCAATGTATAATTTTCCAGTTGGATCAGAAATGCCTGGGGATTAGGCATGTATGAAAGATAAAGTATTTTAATTAATTAATTTATTTTTTGGTACTGGGAATCAAATTTAGGACCTTGTGTTTGCCAAGCAGGCACTGTGCCACTGAGCTACATCCCCGGCCCAGATAAAGCATTTTATTAACCCGAACAGATATGCTCCTCTTTGCTCAAAGTTATCTTTATCTGTGTAATTTATAAGTGCAAATTATGTTTTCCAAAGCTTTATGGTTGTATAATATTTAGTAAATTAACTTATAATACATTTAACATTCACATGTGTTCTTTGTTAGTGAATCTGTAATTTCTCTAATATTTATATCTCATAATTATCCCTGCCTAAAATGCAAACTCAACAGAGTCTTGTAATCTTCTTAGCTCCTCACCCTGCAAAAATACAAAAATGAAATATAAAATATTTCAAATTAGATTTCCTGTTGGTACAGAGCTTCTCTGGGTAGCACGTTCAGTACAATTGCATAATACTCCCTGGGCACCTTCTGGGTTGTAAGAAGCATCAGCAATCATGGAGAGATACAGAAAAATAAGTGTAAATGCACTCTGCTTTCTAGTAGAGGGCCATATGGAAGAGAGATGTGATGCAGGTAAGCATAATACACAACAAAAATACTAAAAGCAAAAAGGAGAGGTTCGGATAAGTTATGTGAAGTACAAAGGTGAATCTTTCTGATCAACAGAGGGAAGTGAGAAAGTTCAATTGAAGGAAAGGATTTTGAGTCCAGCTTTGAAGTGTATAAATTGATTGTGGTAGGAAGAAAGAAAGGTGAACTCACCTTGCTTTTGGAAAGTATAAACTATTAGCACCAAAAAGTGAGAACATCGACAGAGGCAAGACAATGGGGCGGGCCTGGGTGTCACTGAAGAACAAAGACTGCCAATTGATTGGCAGCCAGGAGTGGGCTCCCAGGGAAGATGACTGTGCAGTGAAATCCTAAAAGGCAGGAAAAGAATATGTATCCTCTGCTCTCTCCAAAACCACTGCCTTCACAGATACATGGAGGGTGCAGAGGGGCCGCATGTACATGGAGGAGCTCCTGATAGGCTTTCCCGGAATCCTGAACCAGTTTCAGCCAAGCACAGTTAGCAACTCCTGCTCAGGGGCAGAGGTTCTCAACCTTTTTGACCCCAGGGACCAGGGTTTTGCAGAAGGCAGTTATTCCGTGGGTGGGGTTGTTGTAAATTCAAGCGTATTACATTGAATGTGTACTTTGTATCTATTATCTTGTTATGGATAATGAAATAATTATACAACTTACCATGATGTGGGGCTCTCAAGCTAGTTTTCCTGCAGTTAGTTGATCCCATCTGGGGATGAGGGGAAAGAATGACACCCAAAGTATTGCTTATTTCCAGTCTGCTTCATTATCTCACTTTGGTTGCTGTCACCGCAGAAAGTTCTGCTTCTCAAAGATGGGATGCTGGAGATGGACAGAGCCTTTTCAGTGCTTTTGTGGGAATCTCAGGTTATTCTGCCTTCACTTTAACTCGGAATGTGTAGAGATTTGAAGCTGCCTTTTTGACCCAAGTAATGGAGCCAGAAGCTGTCCAGCCATGGCAGCTGCTCCATCTGTGCATATACCAATGCAAAATGACCCATTCAGTTTTCCTGATACGCAATCGTTCCTTGAATAGTTCTGCAATTGTGGTGTTCATCGGCAGCAAATGTGCACATGACGCATCCCCATGCACATCGTCCTGAAAGTGTGTCACAGAAAAACAAGTATTGTGGCTTTTCGCCAGCGCCAGTGGACTCAGCAACCTGGATTGTATATTGTGGTCCCTTCTAATCCTTTCTGAAAATTGTGCCTCAACACCCTCTGCTATTTCCTCAACTCATAAAGTTATGGTGCTAGGGCCAGGGATTTAGCTCAGTGGTTCTGCTGCCTGCTTCGCAAGTGCAAGGTCCCGAGTTTGATCCCTAGTACCAAAAAAAAAAAAAAATCTTTGAAGTTATGGTGCTAGCTGAAAGAGGAACATGTGTCACCTTTGGAATTGCAGCCTCTCTTAAAAGTTCACTGCAGATGTCCTTAGCAGAAGGACATTTGGTAAGGTCAATGCTATACCAGTGGTAAAGGGATGCTGTCAGTAGTGAAGCTACATTTGATGAAGCAGTGACCTTCAATAACTGCTTCTGTTCTTTGTGTCATTTTTCTTTCTTTTGAAAAATTCCAAAGGCTTGTCTTTTAATGCAGGGTTCATAGTCTTCTTGGAGTGCAGCAGTTTTGAAATTTGGCTTTCTTAGATGTCACATATTATACAAAGCAGGTTAGAGAATGTGAATCTCCTATTGTGATGAACCCATAATTTAAGTAAGACTTCATATTTTCTTTTAAATGCAGCTTTCTCTCTGCTAGCACCTTAGCATCCTCTGTTGTTTCATCATTGTCTCTCTATATCTCTTCATAAAAGCTCCCCAGTGGCACTGTCTTTTACTCATTTTGTCTAGGGTAAGTTTATGAGCTTACCAAACTGTGCCTGAAAGAATTCCAAAGAAGTATCCTGTGAGAATTAGGCACAGATGTAAGTGGTAAATAAAATAATGGGTAGGCCATCCATGGTCTAAAATTAGTGCAAGATTCTGACTTAAACTCTGCCATTAGATGTATCTATCACTGAGAGGGCTTTGATAGGAGTCTGCAAGCAACTGATTTTTCATGGTCTCTGTGCTGTCAAACCTCCCTGGTGATATGAATTTATTTTTGCAGCCACTCCCCAGCACTAGCATCACTGCCTCCGCTCAACTTCAGGTTATGAGGTATTAGAGTCTCATACAGAGCGTGCAACTCAGGTCATTTGCCTGTGCAGCTCACAGGAACATTCATGCTCCCATGAGAATCTAAGGCTGGCACTGATCTGACAGAAGGTGGGCTGCGAGCAGGACTTTTAATGATGAAGAGCAGCTGTGCATGTAGATGAAGCTTCTCATGCCCACCCCGCGCCTCCTGCTTGTGATCTGGTTCCTAACAGGCCACGAAATGGTAGCAGTCTGGGGTTGGAGACCCCTGGCCTAGGGGATGGAAACAGAACTGGAGTGCATGGTCCATATGGAAACAGTGGGGATTGATGTATGGGAGTGTGTGTGTTGTGCAAGAAAGAAGCAATGGATATTAAACTAAGGCTAACACTTGGACCTCTAACTCCTCTTAAAAAGCAGACCAAGAGTCTAAACAAAACAACCAGAGATTTGGGTGTCTGTCAATATTGGTTATTTTTATACTCAAAGATGGACTATCCAACATGTCAGAGGTAAAGGTAACCCTTATTTTTAATTTTCTACTTCTTATGAATAGAAATGTTTTACCTACTGTAAAAAAATCACATCTGCACTGCACTACAATGCCGTTATTGTTTCCTTGGAGGAGTTTGCACATAAGCCCAGGCAAATGCCTTCAAGTTTCTTATAGCTGCCCTGTGTAGGGAGAAACATCAAGAACATAGCACACAGATACCTGGGTGAAGATCATGGCACAGAAAGACCAGAAAGATGAGAAATTGTATAACTTTCTAACACATAAGTACTTGATCCTCTCATTTAAGGAGTAAAAGCTTTTTTTTATGTGGTGTGACGAATTCTGTAAAATATAACAGGACCTAAATAGCAAATATATGTGACTTCCCTTCAATCCAGTGTTTAACCCCTGGGCTAATTCTTCGAGTTAACCAGGAAAGCTCAGGGAGTCCAGGAAACAGAGGGAAAATTTGCAGCTCAGGAGGCACCAGAATTCTGAGCAGAACATTTAAATTATATGTTTGGGCTGACAGCAAACATATTTCAGGGCAGAATCCTTAGAAAGCAAGAGACAGTTTCCTTCAGCTCCACGTTGTCATTTGATGCAGATTGTCTATTATATTCTTGAGGTATTATGAAAAATGGATTTGGAGATATTTTCTTGACAGTGGGCAGACTAATGGAATCTGGTGACTGTATTTAAAATGTGCAAGGGTTTGTTATAACATGGTAATAGAAATATCAATTGCACTGACAGGTTAAAAAAAATCTGTCAGTGAATGATAATGAAGTTATTTAAATGTTGGCTCACTCGCAAACATTTTCCAAATCTTAAATTATTCTCACTGCTTTAACCTCATGCATCCAAGTTATTAAGGAGCAAGGTTTGTGAGACAGCCAGAGTGCCCAGGGCTTTGGAAGCTATTTTTATGCCACCAAATTCATGAGGAGCCATGAATGTGGCTATTCTTAATGATTATAGGAAATAAACACAACACAGACACCACGGATGTATGATTTAGAGGCAGACTCTCATCTGATTTCAGGACATGTCACTGGAGATCATCAGAAAGATGCCTGATAATTCCTGTCCAGTCTTCACTCTGTAGCCAGAGAGCTTGCACTGTGACCTTGGCAATGTCTGGGATGGGGCCTGTTCTCTCTCTGTGGCTCCATGGTGGAGATGTTCATGGGGCTTCCTGCATTCATTCACCCTTCACATGGAGAAGGCACCTTATGTGTGCCAGCACTGTGCTGGGAAGCAGGGATTTAGAAGTAAACACTTCATGCACTGCCCACATAGCATCCAGAGCAGCCAGCAAATGGATGCCAGGCAGAGGTTTCTGGATTGGAAAACAAAGAGACGACACCCTGGATTCTGGTTGAGCATGTTAAGGAGCTTAGAAGTTATCACTCCTTAATAAGTAAAACAGCCGAACACACTGAAAAAATCCACAGCTTCCCTTATTCCCTTCAGGGAAATGAGGTCTCCAGGTGAATTCCCTCAGTTGGAAATGCAGCCCAGTGGACCTGGGAAATCCCAGTTTATCAGAGCAGAAACTCACAATCAGAAATTTCCACACACAGTAATGCTGCGTTACAAAAACCTGAACTGAAAATGATCATGTGCTGGACACTCAATGTGGGTAAATCTGACAGTAAAATGCTCTGGGGACCAAGTCATAGTGGGATTGTTATGCTTTTGTGAGTTTTACCTCAAGTTCTCTGTGCTTCCAGGAAGGTTAGGGACAAAGTAATCATTCTGAAATATGCCAGAGCATTCTGTTCTTAACCAGACCAACCACGTGTAAAACTAGAACATAAAGCAAAATAAATACCATACAAAATAAAACTACAACTAGGTACAATATGTTAAAATTTCAAAATAAAAGATTATGTTTCAAAAGGTGTATGGAAGGACAATTACTCAGGCTGGTAAAAGAAGTTCTCAATAGACAAGAAATGTAGAAAAGACAAGAGTTTATTTAGATCAGGGAGACAGCAGTCCAGGGTTTTCTAAGAGAATAATGGCACAGTCAGGTGAGAAGTTGGGGTTTACATGAGAGTTTGAGGATATGGGAAAAGGATCTGCAGCCAAAGTGATTATCTAAAAAGTGTCTTTTGCCTGAATCATTTAGCACCTGGCAGATCTTGGAACACCCATATTGAGTGTAAAAGTATGTTTACAGCTGCAATCTGACAAGGCCACACTTCTCTGGCCCATAGATGGCTTCTAGCATTAGACAGCAAGAGGACCAGGAGGTCCTGTGCACATCCTTTAGAGAAGATGGATCCAGACTCTTGGGGATGAATGAGAGCATCTGACGTCAAGGATTTGTTGCTGTCTTACAACCACCGGTGGAGCATAGTATATTTTTAACTAGAACTATTTCCTTAGTTGTTAGATTGCATTAACTGGAGTTTTGTTGTTAAGGGTTTTAATTCTTTTCATGGCAAATCCTCAGCTACTACAAATGATGAGGAAAAAAATCTGTAAACAAAATGGGGGGGCTTGCAAAACTAAAACTTACATCTGACTTCTCAGGTCCATGTGAATGAGAAAAGAGTAGAATGCTGTAAAGTGTTGAGTGAAAAATACAGACCACCTAAAATTTTATACCCTTAAAAATTATTTTTTAAACATCCAAGAGAGATGCAGACTTTCTCAGACAGACAACATGGAAGGATTTGTTGGCAGAAGACCTGCCTTTAAGGAAAGGTTGAAAGAAGCTCTTCTTTGTTGAAAGAAGTTCTTTCCTTCAAGCAAAGAAAAATGGTATAGGGCAGAAATTTAGATCTATAGAAAAAATGAAATGCGTAAGTGTAAGTGTTACTTTTTTGTTGCAGGGACAAAATACTTGACACACAAGTTAAAGGAGAAAAGGCTTATTTCAGTTCACAGTTTGTAGAGGTTTCAGTACATAGTCAGCTGGCTCCAAGCCAGGGTAACATGGCAGAGGGGCGTCACAGAGGAGAAACAGTCCATGGCAGGGTATGCAGGAGGCAGTGAGTGCTCAAGGGAGCCAGAGGGTTATATGACCTCCAGGCCACACCCATAGTGACCCAGTTCTCCCCACCAGGCTTCACCTTCCAACATCTGTAAACTTATCAGGGAACTAGGCCAGTATCACACACCCATGTTCCAGTCACTTCCCAAAGGCTCCACCTATGAGTACATGAAGCTATGGGGGGGCATCTAGATATAAACCATAACAATCAATGAAGGAATAAGTGAAGCTACAACAAAAATGTTTATGCTTTATTTTTATTTGACCTACCAAATAAGTTTGTTCAAAATAATAAAAATAATAATAATATATTTGATCATGGATGTTTTTCAGCTGTATCATTAATTGGTTTAAATGTTAATATTCTAAACATGTGAATTAAGTGATTGTCAGAGTGAATCTAAGAAACAAGACCCAACTCTTTGTTGTTTGCAAGAAACTCACCTCAGATGTTAAAACATACAGATTAAAAGTGAACTTTCTTCCCTCCTAGATCCTTGTGAGAGTTTCTTCTGTTTTTCTTAGTATCTGTTCTCACTGGCATCCTTTCTGTCTCTCCCTGGGTGTGAGGAAAACCATGCTTTGGTGACACCATGTAAAGATCCAGGTAGTTTCAGTTCATACTCATCTTACTAAGAAAAGCTAAGTAGATTCTCTAGCTGCATCTGTTTTCCACATGGAAATTGCTTCTTGTGATGGTGGGATTTTGTGTGTTACTGGAGATGGAACTCAGGTCCTTGTACTTGTGGGGCAGGTGTGGTGCCACTGAGCCACATCCCCAGCCCTTCTGAGTTTTGACAGAAGCAGTGCAGTGTGGAATTTGGGATGCAGGCTCAGAGGTGCAGCGTATGTGGACTTGACACCTCTTCCAGGTTCTTTGGGTTAAGTAGGTTGGTTATGCTTCTGAGTCCTCCTTATTAGTGATATGGGACTATTTTCAGTATCCATCCATCAAATTCTGTATGTGAAAAGCTTTTATCACATTGCAAACACATAACAAAGGTTGACTGTTATATGTTAGATTTCTTAGCACAGTGACCTTCTCAGCAGTGGGATTCTATCCAACTTGTAGAAGAGTGGAGAATCTTCACGTAACTTAGTCCTATTCTTACCATTGTTCTCTGATCCAGGTTCCACAGAAAATTACTAGCACATTTCCTTCAAAACGTGATTGTCTAAATTCTGCCTCATTTACAGTGTTGTTATAGCCTCATGAACGTCTTTTCTTCTTAGCAAACTAAACCAAAATAATTTTCAATGATTACGATTTTCCTTGAGGGTTCACATTATAAATTTTAGTAAGCATTAGGCAAAAGTACAAAACATAATCAAGAAAAATTAGTTATAAAATAAATAACGAAAGCTATCATTTGTTGGTTGCATATTATGTGCTAGTCATTGTGCAAAGCGCTTTTATGGACTATTTAGTGTACAAATGATTCTGTGCCTATTTAGCTTTTCATTTGATGGTATAAATTAGAGTACAGGAAATCCAATCACACATTTTATTTTTGCCACTTCTTGTTGAAATTAGTCATATCCTGCATTGATTTCTTTTTCCTGTGAAATGGGAGATTTTGCCATCTCAGAAAAATCAAAATCTTTTGTGAGGTTGACGGGATGCCTCTAATATGGTTTCTCCACCCCTCAGAGCAGCTGAGCTCCATGCACTTAGTAAATACTTAAACAAAGACATGCTTTCAGATATTCTAAAAGTCACTATTTAAGATGTTTGTAAGAAGGCCAGAGTAAGAATTAAGGATCAGATGCAAACGGAGTGGCTTTCATTTAATCACTTGCATATTTATTTTCCTGGCACACTTTCTCTTTTAAAACCTTCAACTTCTTCTAGCATAGTACAGGTATTGACAGAAATTCTGTGTTTTTTTTAATCTGTAGGTAAGCCAACCTGTAAACAAACCTTGAAGATTAAAATGCTTACTTCAGAATGTTTTTAAAAATGTTACAAGTTGAGAATTCAACGTCACGTACATTGCATCTTAAATATGTCTATGGATGATACATATATTAAGCACACTTCTTGCTGTTTTTCATTTTTCCTTTATAATGCCACTTGCTTTATTTTTTATTTGTCATTGATGTATGTTTGGTATACATAGTAGTTACATTCATCTTAGGGAATTTGCATATGTATGCATACATATCTTCGGTTCTTCTCCTCACTCTCTGCCTTTCCCCGCTTCTGTTCCCCATCTCCAAAACTCTGTCTCCTGGTTTCCTAACAATTCTCCTTTATTTTACTGTGTAATTTATTTATATTTAGTTTCTCATCACTTTATAGTTATCTCAGGCTGGCATTTTTGTTTTCATATTTTATTTGTTTACAATAATTTTTATTATATTCCTTTCCTTATGAAGACAAGACTTCATATGTTTTTGGCTTTATTTTGTCTTTGATACTGTATTTTCTAAAGTGTGTTTCTCAGAACACTAATCTCATTTTATATTACTCAAGAATGGATGCTCTAATCAAATATATTTGGAAACTGCTACATGAAATACCCACATGAGGGGCTCAGTATATATTACAATAATACAATTTGTGAAAATTTACAAAGTAAAGGAATATAAAATTTTGCTTAATCAAGTATTTTCCAATATTTCTATTCTGGAAACTAGCCCTTTCTTCCATACCTAAAAATGATATTTGAAATATTTAACAGTGGGTTCTTTGGCTCAGCAGTCAGCCCACTGTTTAGCCTGTGTCTTTGCTCTCAGCCCACAGTGTTAGAAGAGTATAGCTCCTACACTTGACCATGAGGGGAAAGCCAGATCTCATAACTGTGACTTAGGGGTACAGATGGGCCTAGGGTTTTATCCCAGGGTGTGCAGGCACCCTGAGGCCACTGTTTAGCCCACTTGGACACAGGCTGATAGCATGGGCATTGACCAAACACTACGCTCGCCGATCTTCCTGCCATAGCAATTTTTTGAGGATTGTTGCTGTGTTGGCCTTTGGTCTTATGCCTGCTGGACTGAGGGGAGACCCAGGCGGGGCCCCACTGAGAAGCTATGATGCTGAGGCTGCAGGAGCTGCTATGCAGTCTCGGTTCAGTAGCTGTGTGCCAACCGGTTTATAAGAATGCAGTGTTTTCATTCCTATAACATTGTACCAACCTATGCCAGCCAATTTTGAGTTCTACCCATGACACTTGCCTACTCATTCTAGTTGTGAAACACCCATGGGTGATTGCCAGTCTGTACTGTAATTTCTCTATCGATTGATTAGTACAGAAGGCACAGTGGTTAGGCCTGTGGCTCTGCTGCAGTGGAGAGTTAACAAGTTGTGGTTCAGTTTGGGAGCTTTATAAAATCAAGATACAAAGATGGTACAAAAACATAGGGGCATATGCTTTGAAGGAACTGGGTCAGTGGACAAGTGAGATTATTATAAGTGTCTAGTAACATAGTGTAAAATTTCTGGAAAAATAATGTTTCTAATGTAAAACTGAGCCCCACTCTATTATCGTTTTGGTACACTGGGATTAGAGTTAAACACACACATACAAGCATAGTCACATACACAAATGAAGTTAACTTCCTGCAGAATCCTTGTAGCCCAGTCCTTATTTGCCTTTGTATTAATGCAAAAGTATCCATTGAATACCTCAGTTATCATGCTAGTTAGTGGAAATTAGAAGTAATTGGTTGTTACACTCTATGGATACTGGTTCTTCCTATTCTCTAGCCTTTTTCCTGTTATCCTGCTTGGAGAAATGAAGATTTCTCTCAACTTGAAAGAGGTCTGACTATGTCTATCTATCACTAAGAAACATTTATTAATATAGCTGCATTAACTTGTTTAATCCTTTTCCTGTTACTCCACCCAGGTCGATTTTGCATCTGCATTTTTATTCTTAAGCTTGTAAATACTGTTCCGACAATGTATACAAAAAAAGTACTGAATAAAAGAAGCTAGAAGAAAGCTAGAAACTCTTGGAGACTAGCAAATTCTCATTAGAAAGAGAGCGCTGACCCTCAGAAGACTAGGGAGACACTGGGAAAAAAAACAGTAAACAAGAGTAGACTGAGTGAGGAAAGAAATCTCAAGTATTTCTTAGAAAGTAGCAGGAAATTTTCTCACATTTGCTGAGATTTGAGGAGAAAGATGGACATGGGAGAACAATTTTGAGAAGTTTTGATGTGATTCATGATTAAGAGTTAAGAAAGAGTTCTGGCATGCTGCCCAAATACCCTGAGCTATCAAGATAATATTTGTATGATTGTGGCCATGTGAAGCAGGTCCTCAGGAGAATCTGTCCTCTACCTCCTTTGTAAACAAAGTCACTTCCCCATCATGAGGTTCTTCCTACTTCCCCTTCCTTAACTCCCTCCCATTGTCAAGGTTTGTTGTTTTTTTCTAGAGGTTTTGCAGGAGACCCCATTCCTCAAAGATTGGGAGTGACGTCTAAGTCCTTTAGAGCAGGGGTCCCAGGCCCTGGAAGGGTACTGGTCCAGCACCTGTTAGAAGGAGAGCTGTTGCCTGATGACAATGACTCCCATTGCAGGTCCACCTCCTGTCAGCTCAGTGGCTCCAGTAGACTCTCAAGACAGCCAAGCAACCTACTGTCAGCTCCCTGTGAGGGGCTTAGGTTGCCCATTCCTTATGAAAATCTAGTATAATGGAGGGAAGCTAAAAAAGAAAACAGAATTGAGGATGTGTAATGTATAGCTACCAATTCCCTACAATGAGTGTATCATAAAAATTTTAAAAATAGAAATAAATGAAAATAAAGTGGACAGTAAATTATTGTTCTTGAATCATCCTGACCACCCTGCCAGGGGAAAAATTGTTCACTACATAACAGGTCCCTAGTGCCAAAAAGGTTGGGGACTGCCTCTTTCAAGCTCTAACGATATTATCTAGGTATAAACTTTAGCCTAAAATGCCTCAAATTCTTGGCCAGAATAAATCTTTAATTCCAGGAATACTTTTATAATGCTCTCTTCCTCCAGTGCCTGGCTCAGAATAGCCTCTTAATGGAAGGTAGTTAGCTTGTTAACACAAACTTCCTCTTCATAGACATTGAAGCCCACAGAATTCATAACACTTATCAAATCAGAAATGAAATGATGTTTTTTGTTTAAACGAACATTTTTTTCGAGCTATTGTTAACTCATACTTCTGTCATTGCCTTCAGCACATCCTCTTTGTTTATATTTTCTTTCGCCCAACCTAAGCTATTAGGCACCAGGCAAGACCTGTACTCGACTGAATGAATTTCACTGGGTGTCTACCTCCTCTGTGAGAAAAGGAGACAGAGAGGACATTTTATACTACCTGCATCATCATCATCATCTCCTCCTCCTCCTCCTCCCCGCCAGAAGTGTTTGGCAGAATTGTGGGTTTTTGCAAACTCTGCATCAGGTGTGAACATGACCACGGCCATCTTTCCTCCATGAGCACAAAGGTGGCCGTTTATATTTTGAGACAGGGTCTCAATTAGTTGCCCAAGCTGGTGTCAAAATAGTGGTGCTCCTGCCTCACCCTCCAGAGTAGCTGGGTTTACAGCCTTCCTCAGCTGTGCTCAGCTTTTTGTCCTTTCATAAAAAGAGAGGAGAGAGGGAGAGAGGGAAAGAAGGAGAGAGAACTGAGTTAAAAGACAAAATCCTGGGGCTTCAGACCTAAATAACTGTCTTACAGTATTGGCAACTACATTGCAGTGTTCATTCCACGCAAACACAGCTCTCTCCTCCATCTGCTCTCCTGCTTGCTTCCCTCATCTCAGTCGGGGAAAAAGAAGTGTGAGCACTGAGGTGTGTGGATTTTTGCCATTGGACAAAGAACGAGGTTAGAAGACTGCAGCTTGGAGTTTCTCTGCATTTTCAACGATTTCTTCATAGTTTTTAAAAATTTATTTGAAGTGCTATTTTTTAAAATAAAGGCTCATCTGTCCATTCAGTCCTCCTGGATTCTCTGAATATAGTAACTATTGATATTGTTCCAAAGAGGGGCAGGAAACTGGCTGGGAAGACATATGATGCTCTGGGGATCGATAGTTCCTCCCTACTATCTTTGTGTACTTGCTAAATGGTGCACATTTCTTGTTAACCATGTTATCAAGACTTGATTAGTACATAAAAAAATGACTTTCAATTTTTATCTGGCTCACTCATCAGCTGTTTTCTTTGAACTGGTCACTTAAATTCCCTCAAGCACTTTCTTCACACAGAAGATATTCCCTCCTATTTATGATTTCATGATGATCTAATAAAATTAAAGTTTGAAATACAAAGTACACCTTCATGAAGATGATGACTTAAACTTTTGTATATAATCAAAAGTAATAGGTTACTGACCAGTGACTAAATAAAGAAGAGAATCTACAAGAAAGATAGAGCCTGTGCCAAGAAATACTGTCCTCCTAACTCTGTGTTGCTTGAATCTATAAAAAGGGCATTGGGAAGGTTGTGAAATTTCACTTATTATTAAGACATTTTATTGCTCTTAAATAATAGGGGAAGATGGATTGATCTTTGAAGGAACTAACCCACTATATATCCTATGACTCATGAATGGAAACACAATTTGTAGATAAATTAAAACCCGCTTTGCCACTGTGCTGAAGATAAAGCAAAAGTTTAGAAATGTCACATCTAACTGAAAGCTCTTTCATTTCTTTGGTCAATTCAAGGGACAGACATCTTCATCTGTTAATCTTTTCAAATTAATCACATGCTTTATGCAAAGTGCATGCATTGAGAAGTAGAGAGATGGAGTTTTAATTTTTACCAATTCAATTTAAATGCAAATTTTAACCACTCACATGATACTACTGTGTACATAATTAAGCATCATTATATACTACATGAATCATTTAGAAACCTCCTGAGAGCCATTCTGCTATGTAAAACATGCATTATACTGACAAGCAGCCAAATGACGTATACTTCTATCCTCATTAAAGCTTCTTTTGAATTATAGGTCAACCGATTACGGGACAACTTATGAGAAGCTGAATGATAAAGTGGGTTTGAAGACAATTTTGAGCTATCTCTATGTGTGTCCTACCAACAAACGTAAGGTAAGAAATGTGTGTTCTGCATGCTCCTGATTCACGAGGTGCCTTCAATCTTGGTTGACTAAGCTCTCTAGCTGGCTAAAAATCCATTACTCCTAAACTGGGATTAGAGATGTAAAGATGAACAGATGGATGCTCAGGTGGCAAAATGCCTGGCAGTGTGTAATTTTAAGATCAGCTGTGAATGCAGGAGGGCCAGGGATAGCTGCATCATTACCATTCCAGAAAGGCAGCTATAGGAAATGAGTTCCCCTACATGGATGCTGCTGACTGTCTTGTAAACGCTCTGATCAGTCAGTTGGGAGGATTAGAATAACCCTTGAGAAGATGAAGGAGGAGGGCTTTCATCCGATGCCCCTGATTTCCCTTGATGGGGAATAAATAAACTAGCTGGGGAAATATTAAGAACCAAGATACATCATGTACAGGTACAAACACCCAATGATAAATGCAAACATGTTGTATACCTAAAATGTACCAATAAAAGAATTTATGCAAAATATATAAATAAATAAATAAATAAACAAACTAGAACTTAGTGAATACATTGTCCTGCAGCAGGAAGCATTTTATTTCTAAGGTTTGTTCAGGCCACACATGCTGTCAGGATGGAAGCTGTGCTTGCCTGAAGAGTGGTGAGATGCACCTGTTTGCCAGCCCTCTTGCTCTGGATTAGGGCTCAGGTAACTGCACCTTGAGGAAATTTCCCCCCATGTTTCTGACATGAATCTAGGATTAAGAACCAGCAGTGTAAAGTTTAATGTCCCCCACCCCTGACTCTGCACATTTCAGGTTCTTCAGGAGACACACCCTAACAGTTGAGGACAGGCTCTGAATCTAGACAGCTTGAGTAAGAACGCAGCTAAGGCAATTACCAAGTGTGTTAGCAGGGTGACTTACTTAATCCCTCCAAGCATGGTGCTGTCAGGCTTAAAATGGGGATAATTATAGTACCAACGTCATGAGGGAAGTTATAAGGGTTATATGAAATTAGACATTACAGTTGCTTAGCGAAGAGCAGTAAGGGCTTAATCAGTGTTTTCTCTGCATTTGATTCTCCTTTCTTATCATCCTGTCCCTCCTGCTTCATATCATCATCAGAAGTAATGGTAGTGATTAGCCTCTGTAAATAGAATTGTCCCATAGAACTTTCTGCCTGGATGGAAATGTTTCTCTCAGCTGTCGAATGCTCTAGACAATAACAATTTATGGGACTTGAGTCTTTTAAATATGACTGGTATGGCTGAGTAACTTAATTTTAATTTACCTTTAATTAACTCGGATTTATATGGCCATATATGGATAACACGCACAGTATCAAACAGCACAGCTGAATAGTGTCAACTTCATATATTTTTGACTACACCCTGAACATTCCCCTTCCAGGCTAGTTATTGATCCATCATCAGTAATCATAGCTAAATAATTTTGATCTGCTATATTTAATCTCAGATTGAGGTACTGAATTTATGTCATTTATGTTTATCAACAGATTTAGTTATTTGTTGCCTTTAAATTTGTTTTTGTAATTTCTATTGACTTTTTCCCCTATAGTTCACATTTTTGATAAAATCAATTTAATCATCAAATTGTGCTAGACAGTGTGCTTTGCACCATGGAATAAAAAGAGAAATAAGGGCCGGGAATTTAGCTCAGTGGTTTTGCCACCTGCTGCACAAGTGCAAGGACCCGGGTTCAATTCCCTGGTACCAAAAAAAAAAGAGAGAAATAAGCCAGAATCTCACCCTCCAAGATCCTATGTTGTAGAGGTAAATTCAGTATGGTTTTTTGTAATAGAAAGATCTCTGAACCAAGATTCAGAAATCTACCTCCCTGCTTTGATTTCTTTTCCACTTTGGGTGAGTCATTTGTATTTGTCAAGTGATAATGGCACAACAAAGGAATTTACAGCCAAAAGAGTCCTAGGAATTGTTCTAACCTAGTGATAGTCTCTGTTTTATGGATGTTATTTGAGAACAACATGATTTTAAGAAAAGATATGATGTCCAATATTGAATATGATTATTGAATTTTCTGTAGCTGAAGAATGTGTGCTGGTGATCCCAGACTGAGGGGTGCGCAGGAGCAGAGAGAGAATTTGGGTCCAGATGAGCTCCTGAGGCTGAAGTAAAGCTTGGGAGGGAGTAGAGCAGAGAGCCCTGCCCTGGAATCCACACAGTTCAGTGCATCCACGCTCATCAGTATGCGGGCAGCCTGTCTCTGTCCAGAACTTGGAAAGGGGTGTTTGACCATGATATTTGGCAAATCTCAACTGAGAGTGTAGCCAACCCTTGTTCCAGAAAAAGGAGAACTCATTTTCCCTAACAGGGCAGCCCTCTCTGGGACTGTTACCTTCCAGAAGAAGCAGGAATGGTCTGGATCTGTTTAATCAGTGTCTATGAGGAAATCCAGACCCAGGGAGTTCTCCCTCTACAGGTAAATGAGACCGTCAGGATCACTTTCTGAGATGCTGATAGTTTGAGGATATGCTGGCGGAGGTCGAAGGTCTCCACAGCGTGCAAAAATCAATGAAGTTGGCAAAGCAGTGTTTCTAGTTATCGGTTGAATGTATCACCATGAAATACTAGAACCAAGAGATAGCAGCTGCATGATACTTTAAAGTGTGAATACGTTTTCCTCAATCACTAAGAGTTTATGTAAGGAAAAAAGAAGAAAGAATTATTAGGGTGTATTCCTGAGGCAGGATAAGGCCAGTGGAGGTTACTCCAGTTTCTCTCTGTGCTTCTGCTCCCGTCCAGGGAGGAGGGGCCGCCCCCAAGGACCGATCTAGTTCTTTCAGATATGCACCGTGCTATCCAGCAAGTTAGCATGTTTTGTCCCAGGTGTTTCCCCTTGCTTCTTGTATTGGTGGGACCACCTGGAATGAAGCCCACGGTGCGCCGTAACTGTCTGAGCATTCCTCTCTGTATTTAGCTGGCTGTGAGGACAAGATCTGTTCTTCAGCACTGTGTCCTGATACAGTGGGCATCATGCCCGGACCCTGCAGGCTGTTTATTAAGGACGTTCCTTAGGCCAAGTCCAGAATGGAGCAGACCCTTCTTTACAGTTCGATGAGCATCCGATGGCCATTTCTGTGCACAGGTGCTGAAATTTCAGCAGCTTTCCTTGGCCAGGTTCGTGACAGTATCAACTGTCATAGCCTAAGAAACCTAGAAAGCCTGCTTCTAGGTGTTTTCCTAGTCCCTCATACCTTCTCACCGAAGGGTCCATCCCCTCGGCTTCTGATGTAAGAAGGAGGCCTCCGGAGCACTAGGCTGACCGGGTCCTTGTGCAGAGAAGAGGCGGGCTGCCGGCCACCTGTCACCGTGTCTCAAAGAACGCTGCCCCCACCTGCGGTTAAGGCTTGTTTATGTCAGCAGAGGTTTGGGAGCCACATACAAAGGCCTGCTGTACGTGAAGATGGTGCAGCCTGTATCGGTAGGGAAGACCTGGGAGGCAGAGTCGATGGGAGAACTAATATAAATGTCGCCAAGAAAAAAATGGATGTGAAAACCTGAGTCTCACTCTTCAATTCTCTCTGAGTTTATCTGTATGCTGCGCCCCCAAAAATGTCTTTTGAGTCTGCGTGTCTGTCAGTAATACCTTTCTCAAAACCCCAACCCACCTTGGCTGCTTTCTCTTCACACAAGGTCCTATAACATCTTCAAGGACTAAAGCATACAAAACCCATATGGAGTTCATTGGCGGGAGAAGAAAGACAGTGGTTTTTTTTCTTAAACTCAGAGCAGCCAGTTCATGCAGTTGTTATATCCTTCCGTCTCTCTCTACGTTCTATGTTCCCAGCTAAAACAAAAACTTCACAGTATTTCTTCTTTATGTTCCTGTGCCCCTTTCCGTCCCTGTTGTCTCTCATTTCTGTGTCATCACTTCGTAATTAACGTGGCTCCTGTGAGAGAAACTTTGAAACCTTCTGTCCTATAAATAGGACCCTGGCCCCACAGGACACACTGATCATTCTCACTGGTCCCCTGGTACTTGTCAGCATTAAACAATGTTTGCATTTTCTCCAGATGTTTAGGTTTTAATGACCATACTGCATGCGACACTTTCTAAACAAGTGTTTGGTTACTGATTCTCTGTCTCTTTTTGCCCTGGGCATGGTTCATTTTTCTTGTCATTTGTCTGGGTGTTCTATATACCAGGAATATGTCACTGGGGGAAGAGACAGAGGTGTGTTTGACAAGGTCTGCCAGCCCCTTTTAGAAGAATCTCAGAATCATTAAATTGGCCATGGAAGGAGTTGGGGGTTTGCAGGTTCCTCTCACTTATTTATCTTGTATGAAAACAGAGTCCCTGGGAGCTTTGGGGCTTGTCTAATTACACACAGATGATGAAAGGAAAGCTAAGCTCACGCTTGCAAGTGAGGTATTAATGACACTTGTTCTGTCCTGTCGGATGATACTGTGGTTGGTTTTGACCATGTCTGATCTCCCCCATCGAGTGCGAGAGAGGGTAAATGAGAGAGGGTGCTGTGATCCACTCTGTCTTCTTCTACATGAAGAAGCTGAGCATGGGGCCCAGTGTCTAGCAGTGTCCAGCATGTGGCCGAGTGTCTGACTTGAGCTTACTTAGGCTGTGTTTTGGGCTCCCTGGTTGGAATTTGGAAAGGAAGTGCCCTGCGAACCCAGCTTGGACTCATTAATTTTTGCCAATTATAAATGAGTTCTTTCAAATGAATAAACAGGAACAGTTAAGAATTGCCATAGGTTTTAGTCACGTCTAGGCCATAATGTATAACTTTATCTTTTCTAACTAAGGAGAAAAGGATTAATATTTAATGTGCCAGGCCTTTCCCTTGACATTGTCTGGTAAGACCAGGGGAGCCGGGTGTTGTATGATGCATCAGAGGGGAGCGCGACGTTTCCCACGGTGGGTATGCAACACTTGCCCACGTTCCCTCACTCTTTCCTGTGTCCCTTTGTACACAGGATCCTCTGTTCACCTCTAATCTTTTAAAAAGAATCTATGTTTAATTCATAAAGAAGTGCCATATGTGAGCTCAGAGACGTAGTGGAAGTGGCATTTCCCAAACTTCAATAAAAGTGGGTTTTTAAAAAACTGAATAAATGCTCACTGTCTTACACTTAACCTTACACTTACCCACAGTTAAAGGGGGAAAAATCTTTTTTGGGGTACAGCCGACTGTACTGTTTACCCTGCTCAGATACATGGAGCACTGCTCAGTTCTCTTCCAGTGCATTAAAAATATAACACAGCAGGTCACATTTCTGTTTGTTCCACCGGATGACTTTCCAGTAGTGAGACAAACCTCTGGGTTTCAAGCAAGCTACAGAGGAATCAGGTAGGAAGCCCCATATCCTTACAGGAGCAGGGCCCTAGGTGTCTCCGCAGTGCACAGGAAGTTTGGGGCACCCCAGGCTCTGGCAGCACAGTCTGGGAGAAAGGCAAGACACAAACAGGCCTGCTGGAGGACGGGCGTGGACCCTGTAGCACTCTATGTAAATCAGAGAACTCACGATGACATTCATACTGGTAAAACCATACTCTTCAATTTTAGCACAATGTATTATATTACATACTAAATAGCTAGTTGACTATTATTAGATATTAGCTGTGTGTCTCAAAAACCGATGCTGTCAAATATTTTAAGAATTATTAAAAATGTCACGTTTAGGCAATAAATTATGATCAGTGCATGGTTTTAAGAAACTTTCTATCTCTCTCCCTTTATTTCTCTCTGTCTCTCTTTTTCTTCAACCCTCATATCACCTAATTTTCCTGAGTTCTCAAACTGGTTATATTAATGAATGTTTTAATGTTTCGCTTTCTGTGTCATCCAGTAGTACTTAATTTTTTGTGTGTGGCTGAAAGGAAGTTTCTTGCATAATTGTCATGACATATTTGTTATTCTTTATTTGTAACATGTTGAATTTATCACTTATAATAAGTGTCTAGTACATTGAGTATTAATCATGAATCACTGGTTTTAAAATACTACCTCTTACTCATACAAGGATCAAGTTTATGGGTTATTGAGATTATAACAGAATTTTAGTAGCTACAAAATAGATACATAGAGCTACCTAGATAAAAAAAGTGATAGATTTACAGAGGGTTCTTAGATAACTTTAGTAACCTCAGATGGACTAATTTTATATAGTCAGTTTAGATAATCTTCCTTTGTCAAAAAAAATTAGAAGTCTGTCTTCGTGTTTTAACAAATGAAGTTAGTCCAGATAATGAGAGCCTAAATCATCCCTGGATACTATGAAGTAAGAGGGACCTGGAGGATGTTTGCTTTTATATTGCCCTCTAGTTCTCAGAAATTGGTCGCCTGTGTGGCCAGGTGATTGGAAATTCTCAGATATGAAAAGGATACTTTTCATATATATATATACAATAGACTTTCTGCTTAACCTTGTTTGAAAAGCAGATTTTTAAAAAAATGTACTTATCTCTCTACCTACTTATTTCTGCTGCATGATCTGTCCTCATCAGAGCTCACGTTCTCTGAAGTCTGACTGGCCTAATGTTAAACGCTCATGCATTAGCCTTTTGTGAAGGTCAAGTGAAGTATTTCAGGTTGGTTCATTTATGCTCTGCTGTGGAAATGGTTAGAGGCCTTTTTGACCTTCTGATCCATTTGCTTCCAGCATACTCCCCATGGCTTCTCAGGGGTTTCTGTCATCCAGGGTCTGATGTACTATAACTACAATGTTTGTTTCTGGTGAGCAACCCATGCTGCCAATTGGGAGGGTGGAGATGAATGGCAGCCATTACAAGAAAGCCGCCATATTTACTAGCACCTGATGTTTCCCTCCAGTGTGTCAGATCTGTCCCAGGCTTCCTCTTGGTACAGTTAGGAAAACAAAGCCAATCTTTAATAAAACCATCTTTTCTTTCCTGGAGAAATTAAGGGAACATCTCTAGCTTGAGGTCTAAATCATTGCCATTCAAGCATTCTTTTTGTTGGATTGACTTTTCCCTTGAAAATAATCTTCTGAGGTTTTGTCTCTTGTTTCTGCTGGTCACCCATTTCCCTGTATTAGTATCCGTATCTGTTTTAGTGACTCTCCTGTCTTTAATATGCATCTCATTATACAATCTTTCTGATCGACCACTTAAATTATGTTTTGCTTTGCAGAACAAAAAATATTAGGTGACAGTCTGGCCTTAGATACACGTAGGAAAGGCTTGTTTTGTGGTTTCTGTAGTGCAATGGTTGGGATAGACAAATTGCATTTTTGACTTCTTGGGTTTGTGTGTGTTTGTTTGCGGACTAGAATGCTAAGTTGATCATGATTGACAGCATCTGTCACCAGGAAATGAGCATGCCTTTAGTAAGAAAGGGATAAATTTGGACAGCAAAGAACAGGGAAAAAGAAAACATCCGGAATACACAACCAATCCCAGATAAGAGACAAGCACAGGAGGGAAGGCAAAGATGTGAACCCAGAGAGGGGAGATGGCAAGGATTACTGCCGAGAATTCAAAGCAACATAATAATGATGAAAGAAAGCTAATAAGAAGTGCACAAATAAGACAGAGGGTAGGAGAAAAAAAATAAAACCATAACTGTTTCCTACAATAAAAGTTTAAGAATCTCTTGAGATCTCTCCGAGAGAGGAGGGCTAATTTACCAGGAACTAATTAAGACTTTCAGAGGAAATGCAGTTTACCCTTATCTCTCTGCTCTTCCTGAGTGGTTTCAAATGAGTAAAAGATGTTCATGGCATGGCTGAGATTGGTTTTTTGAGGAAAGAAAACACAATCATGACTCAAGAGTCGGGGTGTGGCAGGCCTACATGTAGACTCTCAGGTCCCCAGCAGCAGATTCAAATGCTATCACTGCTCTCCGTGAGTAATGAAGTCTGTCCTTTGAATGCCATCCCTCCTGGCACACCCCTACCACTCCAAGAATGATCTCTGGTGTTTGTGTGCTCCATCTATTTTCTGATTCATCAAGTCTATCACCCTAGCACCTGGTCCCAATATTGTGGAGCTACACTTTGGTATTTGGAGGCAATCATTATGAATCTTTGCTCAGTGGAGTCACTGGTTGTGGGTCATGGTTCATATAATGGGTCCTGGTTCATATAATGGGTCCTGGAGCCAATCTTCCTGGCTTGAAGTTCCAGCTAAGCTATATCCTAGTCCTTGGACGAGGTTTTAGTTGTCAGTTGTTTTTCTCTGAGCTCTTTCCTGGTACAGTCTCCTGTACTCTAAAGTGAAATACGATTGGGTCAATGTCATGAAGTAGTGATGAGGATTCAAAATTGAGAACAAGCAAAGAAAGCACTCACATATAGGAAGCATTTAGTACATGTGAGCCTCATGGTTATTACTGTTATCTATTTCAGGCTATGTGGCCATGCCTTATGCTGCCATTTGTCAACTCAACCAGATGTTGTAAATGTCTATTTTGTGCCAGATCTTTTTGAAGAACTAGGAAATGGAGTAGAAATATAAGTCTGTTCTTGTGCTTCAGGAATTTTCCGCCTGGTAGCAGAGAAGAGTGTATAAACAATCAATTATAGTGTAGAACTTACATATCACAGCAGCTGCATAGAGAGAGCTGTCTTGGGGCCTCCAGGAAGCTTTCATGGAGAGGCAAATATTTGTCAAAGAAGAAGGGAAAAGAAGACGAAAACTGTTTTGCAGTGTGTGTGCGCTGAGAAACCAGGGTTCTCCAAGCACAGAGCGGAACTTGCAGTGAGTTCCAGGTTTAAATAATTCTTTAAACCATTAATTTTCATGAATATTTGACTTTACTGACTAATTAGAACCACAAAATTGTCTGTCTGACTAATTTGAATTGCGATTCTAACACAATAATGAAATTTATTTTCAATTTTACAAACTCTTTTCCTGTTGTGTCTATAAAATCTGTAAGTGGGCAATGGTGATATTATTAATATTGAAATAATAAGATTCAAATTCATCTTCTTATAGATTTGATCAGCATTTACCTTTAGTAATTGGTCGGTCAGAACCATTGATGAGATGTGAAGGTACCATAGTAAGAAGAAACCAGTTGATGTGGGTTTCATCATACGTTGTTCCTTGGTCTTTGCAAGCACAACATAAACGATTATGAACAAAAAAGATGCATGAACCCTCCCTTGTCCTTATGGAGTTCACCAGCCCATCTCAGGGATGCAATTGGGTAGCACAAGGTGGTGATTGCATGATACAATGACAAAGGCTGTGAGAGCTCAGGAAGGATGATGATCTGGAAGAGTCAGGAGCGCAGAAGGAAAGGGCTTCAGTTGGCCAGGGGAGCAGATTGATGCGACACAGGGTCATGACAGTCACAACATAAAAGTATAGTTTAATGGAACCAACATCTATTGACTCCTAGGCAGCAGGGCACCAATATGCGTAACACAGTGCTGTCATCAAGAGTTCACAACCTGGAGGGAGAGGTGCACGGGTAAAAATGAGTCTGGGATTCACAGTGGGCCAGTTACAAAGCTTTCAGTCTTCTCAAGTCCTAATACTTTGATACCATACATTACACATCTGGCTTTTCTGCATACTGAAGCTCATACAGTGCCCCTTTGACTGATCCTCTATCCTAATTGTTGATTTAGAAGATGCAGTCCCTGTAAACTTATTGATGTGGAAGAGGCCTCCTGGATAAGGTAGCAGGTAAAAGTTGATGAAGGTGAGGAAGGGAAGCATGGCCGGCTCTGATGTGCACTGTCTAGTGGATGATATTTTTTCTCAACTACTTTTAAAAGGAGCCTGATTTCTCTTGAAGGAAGAATAGTAATCGCCACAATTTAAGGACGCTTTTCTCATCAGCAATGCCAGATTGCACAGCGATGGATGTAGCCTTTCTTAGGAAGCAAACACACTGGCTCGACTCACGTAATTGTAGTGTTTTAATTGCAGAGCCTGTCCAGGAGAGAAGCCAGACTTGTGGTGAGAAAGACATGCTGTATCTCAGAAAGACACTTACCTGACGTTGGGTGTTGGGAGCTGTATACTTTCTTTTAAATTTGCATTTTCGTGTGTCCATCCTTTATGCTTTCATAGTGTCTTGTTTAACTCACACATCTACATATTTGCCCCCTGCCTGAAGCTGTCTCTGTCCCGGGGGAGCACATGACTGACAGTCGCAGACTCCCACAGAGGACTTGGCCATTACTGCATCATGTCCGCTGTTCCAGACAGTTGACCTTTACCCCTAGGCACCAATAGAAATCTTTTACTTCTCACCCCTGCTGGGCTTGCTGTCACTCCGGCTCAGTGCCTGGGGTAACTGGTGGGGTGTATGCTTCTTAGTTTTCTTAGATTCCTTCTCTAAAGGAAAGGACATCCTGCAAATGGAAATGGAAGGAAGGAAGAGAGCCAGGCCCCTGGAGTGGACAGGGGCTTTCAACCAAATGTCCTCTTGTGTCAACATAAAGGAAAACTCCAAACAGGGGAAATTGGGACATTGACTGCAGCTCTTTCCAGGACCCACACCCCTGGAGGCTCCGTCACCGTGCGGTGATGAGAGTGTGCTGCTAACTGCAGCACTGACCTCCCCCAGGAAGAGCCAGGCCTTTTGTAAAGAAAGCTGGCGAAGACTGAAGCCCCAGAGGGTGAGGAGTCCGGCATGGAACACCTGCCTCTCGGGCTGCATGAGTTACCAACACAGGGCAGGATGGTAGCCTTCTGGATAAACTTCAGTTACTTCTTATAATCATATTTTGGATCAGGACACTTAGAGTTTGAAGTAGTTTGAGAGCACAGATGTTCATCTTAGAACATTGGTGTCTCTGGCTAACCAGTAGCTTTAGGAATTGCTGCTTTGGGCAATGAACATGGAAATGCATTCCAAAAACTCCTTCTCATCCCCTTGGTAATCTTTCCACTCTGTAGCTCTGTTCCCCTCCTCCTTCTGCTCCTGGGTATGACTCTGTTGACGTTTTAGTGGGATTTGAAGCCACAGTATACCAACCAAGTTATCTTGGTAGAAACAGTCATAGCACAGACACGGTGGCCCAGGAACAAGCCTGAGTATACTCAGATGGAGACAAGAGATCCTAATTTGCTAAAAATAAATGGAGCTTGAAATTTGCCTTTCCCAGTGTGGTTTAAAATTCCAGATCTAATCAAGTTGAAGCCTGGCAGAGAGCTCTTCTTCTTGTGGAAGCAGCCTCTTCCTTCAGTTCCTCCCCACACAGTTAGTGCTACCAGCAGAGAGAATGCAAGTCATTCTTTGGTCTGTGCAGAAAATGGTTCCCGTAGTTATACTATCCTGCTCTTCACTATTTGAAATTTTATAGACATGTGAAGATTATATTTGTATGAGGGCTTAAAATTTCCCAAGAGCCTCAATGTTTAGCGTCCCCCCCACCCCGCCGCAGGCTTCGGTGGTGAGGACAGGGAGTGTGCACAGTGAGTGGAAGGCCAGCGGGTCATCTGGAGGCTGCAGCGGGTGTCCCCTCACCCAGTAACCAATGGAAACCGGTCACACGCCTACGACAGAGCCCAGAAGATCATCAAGCTGAAACCATTTGGCTCCAACTATTATAGATACAGAGCTCTGCCCATGGTTCATTTTGTTCCTTCCATACAGTCCCCACTCAGGGGACTCACAGAGAACTCTGAAACAAATATGTGGGAGCGAACAGTGTTCAAATTGGATATTACCTATCCACAGATGCATAAGGCGCTGCTTCTTTGCCTGCCTCTCTCTCTCCCTCCCTCCCTCCGTCAGTCCTTCCTTCCTTCCCCAAGGTCATCCATGTGAAAGTGAGGATAACAAGATTGCCTTCTGTGCATAGGCTATTTTCAGAATTACAGAAATGTGTCTGTGTGTATGTGTAATCATCTCCTCCTTACAGAAATACTGTGAAGTGGGTAGGAGAGGTAATGGTCTTGCTGCTTCATTGCTGAGACCTGGTTTCTGACTGAAAGCCTTTAACTAGAACCCAGGCCTTTGCATTTCTGCTTCCTTTCAGCACAGTTTACTGCTTTTCAAACACTGCTGCAGTTTTCTCATCAGAGGATGTTATTTTTCCCTTGTGTTCTTGAGGATAAGTGCTGATTCCTCTGTAGGCCTTTAATAAATTTCATGTTTTAAATATTAATTTATGATCTCAGACAAAACGCAAGGCAGAGAGCAAATGTACAGGCAAAGCATATGCCGCACTTTAAGTCTGCTCATATAAAATTGTGCCGCCTTCTGCTTATCATTTCGTGAGGGCCTTGACAGCTTTACAGGGTAAGCCCGATGCTTTCAGGAATCTGAAAAGGACTCCACAGAGAGGCCCCAAGGAGCCTCTTTTCGACCACAGGTCCCAGCCCTGGCTCCTGCATTCTCGCTGTGGAATGAGTGGATGGATATATAAAGGAAAGTCTGTGAACATTTTTCCTTGACATTTTTAAGATCAGCGTTGCAAACCGTAGTGAGGAAAGATTTGCAGTGGCAGGAAGATGGACAACATGACCCCTGTGGTGCTTCCCCTTCCTGCCAGGCCATTCCTGTCACTGTGCACTCCTTCTTGTCTGGCTTGGAGATTGCCTGCTGGCCCTGCAGGCCCCCTGTATTTACTCACAGTGTACCCTTAGGTACTCTGGGGCTGTGGATCAGAACTGCACCTGTGTTTCTCATCACAGCTGCAGCCAGAGACATGAGAAAGGATGCAGTGGCCAAAGGTGCAGGGATGTGCGTAGAGGAGTTCCGCTGCTGCCTTGCATGTCTCCTTGAAGGACCTCGCAGAGAAGTGGCCCTTCCATCTTTGTGCGTGTGTGTGTGTGTGTGTGTGTGTGCGTGCACGCACGTGCGCTGGGCAGAGCGGGCTGTTTCCCTTGTGTAGCTCTCTTCACGCACTCTCATTAGACCTTGTGGCCCCACTGACTACTACATTTCATCTTTGAGATGTATGATCATTAAATCTATAGGCACCTGCTATTTTTTGTAGGAGCTACCACTCTCTTGCAGTTCCTCAGAAAAAGAATCCTCCTTTTCCAAGCAATTTTCTCTGTAACAGTAAGCACTTATACATGCTTATATATGTCATTTCCTTTGTTAAAGATGGATGCATGAGCCCTGGTGCATTAAATTTTCTTCTTTTACAGTTGTTCTTTATCAAATGCATAAGAAAAACTCTTGAAAATTGTAGAAGGAAGAGATACAAAGAGAACGTTTAGAAAAGAAGTTGTTTGCAACTAGATCTAAATTGGAAATGGAAATCTCTTTGCCTCTTTAGGTGGTATTTGAAATGCCCATACTCATACTTCTCAGAGAGGGAAGAAATCAGCTCCCACTTCTCAAATCAGTGATTATAACAAACTATGAACTGTACGACACACATATGTGAAGTGTCCTGAGAACATTGTCATGCATGATGATAGTTAACGTAGAAGCAAAGCAGAACAAAATGCTGAAATCCTCAGGTAAGTCCTGTAGACTCCTTTTTAATGTTAAAAACAAACAAACAAAAAACAACTAAGGCTCAAGGGATGGATTGTCCTGGTCATGTGCCTGGTAATTGCACAAGGACTTTTCAACATAGAGATTTCCTTGAGCTTCTGGGTTCGTATTCACATTCTTTAGTGCTAACTGAAAGACATAATCTCCTTAAGGTCAGACTTGTCCCCCCTTAGAGTACACAGGAAGTAATACTGTCTGCTCGGTGGAACAAGTGGTAGCAGTAATTCCGTTGGCAGCCTTGTGTAGCAGAGTGGAGTAGCTCCAGTGCTTTGTTATCCTTGGCTTTTCCTGATATACACAAAAATCCTAAAGCTATTTCCTTATGCCTCAAATATGCTTTGCAGGGATTATTGGCACGAAGTGGCCAGATTACTTCTGAGGCACTCAAACCTCATATGTAGAGCACCATCCAGGGTGATTGTTAGGATGTAGATTCTGAGGGGCTGCTTCTCCGGAGATGTGAGTGGCTCTGAGCATCATACCTGGCTGTCCCTTTTCCATCTCCCTCAGTTCTGCTGCTTGGAGACCGAGGGTTACATGTCGCTGAGCAAAGGTGAGCTGTGCTAAGAAGGCATTGTTTTTCGGTAAAAGTCTTAACTGCATTTTTTGTTTTATGAAAACAAAATGAGTGGATAACTGTCTTGGTGTACAATGTTGAAGTTACGTGTTTGGAACCAGCTGCCCTCTGCTGGGCAGCGTAAGATTTTATTTGAAATTAGACTGTTTCTCTCCATCTGTCCCTTTGACATAAAAACTAGGGCTCAGTATTTCTCTCCCAGGACAACTGCGCTTTGCTCTTCACCTGCAGGTGGAGAGCAGGGCAGAGAACTCGGAGGGCAGAGAACTCTTGGCATCTTGCAGTGTATGAGAGCAGGGGAGGCCACAGCTCCAGCAGCAGTCGGGGAAGCACAGGAAGTAGACAGCTGTTGCCCCTTTGCTTTCCACCTCGGGAGGAAGTGAAGAGGGGCTGGAGGCTGATTCTGGGTCCCTTCATGGCAGAGAGTGCTCACCAGCAACTAAACGGTGCAGAACCCCAGGCAGCTCCCATGACAATGTCTGCAAAGGCCCTTGTTCAGCTCAGGGAGGAGGGGTTCTTGAAATGGTGTTTTTTGAAAGTTCCACTCCATTATTCTGGGTCTCCAGCTTCATTCCTTCGCACAGCAAGTGGCTGTGTCTTCGGATGAAACGCAGGCATCCCACCCAGGCTTGTCAGGCACAGACTGCTCTTCAAGAATCCTTGAGAGAAGAACACGAACCAAACAACATACAGAGGATTTAAAAAAGAACTTTCTGAGAATAAATACTGCTATGTGGCATTGTCTTCCAACGTGTCTTAAAATAAAATCACGAAACTCATAGGAAGAGAAGGGCTTTTGCTGGAAAAGAGATAGAAGCGAAGGCACATGGGAAGAGCCCCCTTAGCAGAGATCCAGGTGTGGGAGTCAGCCCACCAGGTGGACTCTGCAGGTGTTCACAGGGAAGGCGCCTGGGAAGCTGGAGGGCTCCTGGGACCACGAATGACCTGGACACGACCAGGCGCCCTTGCCAGCTCCTTTCTTTATTCTCAGGAGCTCAGGCTTTTCCTCCCCAGCGCTGCTGGGACTGGCCTGTCACTCTTCTCCTCTCCGCTTGGCACCTTGGCTGCTGTCTTTCAAGTTCTGGGGGACGAGTGGAGTGGAAGGGAACAGGACTTGCAGCAGGTGCTGGCACCAGGGGGCCCTGCTGGGAGACCGGACCTGGCTGTCTGATCAGAGAGGCAGCGCTGCCTCAGAGCATCTCAGCCAAGGGAAGAGCAAATCCCTCCTCCCTGCCTCCTCCTGTGCCTCGGCCAAGCCCAGGGTCAACATTCACTTCAGTGTCCAAGGACTTAGAGGGGCCTGTTAATCTAGACGTTGTTTTTATTGTATACCTGTTGGGGGGAGAGAGATGGAAGAAGAGGGAGGGAGGGAGGGAGGGAGGGAGAGAGAGATTATGCATAGACAGAACCCAAGGAGAGCAACTGCACTTGAATCCCACATCTTGTTGTCTTCATAACTGGCAGTAAAACGGAAAACTGCTTTGAGACCTTCTCAGCTTTTCTCTGAACAAGTTCAATATCCTTTTTATTTCCTTTTCCTCTTCTGGCTTAGCTTTACAGGTTTGGAGGAAAACCAGAAGCACCAGTATAAGCACTGTTAAATACGGTGAAGGGAAGGGGCTGAATGAATCCGGGAGATGGTAACTTCCTCCCACCTACCTTTAGGCAGTGCGGAGTTTGGTCAAGGTGCAGCGGCTACAGGTAACCAAGGGTCGCCCCAATCCCAGTCTGGGGGACACTGGAGCATGAGTAGGAGACGCACCGCACCTCTCTGGTCGTAGAGAAGACACCAAGGATGAGCGATGTGGTGACACCCACAAAATCCACGGCCAATTATGTTCATGGATAATTAGCATGTGGATTAGGTGCTGAGTGTTTATCTAGTACAAGTTTTTGCCTTTTCAAACTCAAAATCCTTTAGCTATTTCATTCTAACTTGTCTTTCGAAGAAAAACTCAAAGTACAAATGCAAAGGAAGAGAATTATTTTTTCGGAGAAGCCAATCTATGCCTGCAGTTGGACTCTTTTGCTAGGAAATGTCCGTGGTCTTTTGTTAGACTGGTATGGACCAGTGGGTTCATATTCCTGAGTCCAGTATTAGAGAAAGTGAAGTCCAGAGGGAGTTATACCATTTTCTTGGATATTAGAATGTATTTCATTTCAAAGCCAGTACTAGAAACATGAACTCCCTATTCCATCTGGAAAATGAGAAGTACAAATGTTCAGCCCTCCATTATTATTAAGAGTAAAATGAAATCATATATGAAAAGACATCTTAGAATTTGAAGAACGAGGTTTGGATACACAAAAGCAATTTACCTAAAGTTATTTCTTAGACAATTATTTGGAAGTATGTTACTATGGGGAAGCAGGATGTGTTTTTGTGTGGGAGACACAGTATTTGATGTATGAAGACACATAGATAAAGGAAGAAGGAAACTAGGGAGCAGATTCCTTGAGGGTTCGACCTCGCAGTCATTGCTTTGACTTGGTTTCCCCAAATATGTGCAAAGAAATTTTCAAGGAAAAAAAAAGAATTTGCCACCAGTATGATAGAGAAAATTTCAGGAAGAGAGCAAATGTACCCAACAGGGGTGAAGACAGCAGAGTCTTCTGGATTTAATTACCACGCCACCTAACAAAGGACACCCAATTGCTCTCTCTTCAGTACACTCTTCAATATCTACACAAAACCATACAGCTGTGGGTGCCACTCTGTCTGTGTCCCTCATCACAGATAATAACCCATTTTCAGTTAGCTCATTGCATGGGAGTGAGAGCCAGAAAGTGATAAACACAGAAGGATGCGCATTTATTGAGCTGAATTCGATATTTAAAAACAGCTCCTTGTAGCGGAAAGTCAGGGATGATGTGATTGACTCCAGCCTGACTTGTATGGGGCTCTGTGGAAGAACAGAGGTTCGAGCAGGACCTTGGAAAATAAAGAAACATTGGAATGTTTTTACCTTGCCAACCAATGGAGGCTTCTTCAGACAGAGGAGCCTGTGGCAGTGGGACCTCACTGCATGCCTTCTCCAAATGACTTCACCTCAGAAACTCTGGTTTGACCCAAAAGTAGTTGGAGCTCAGCTGCCAGTGTATTACTGGCAGAGATGCAGAAGAAGACTGCATGGGAAGAGTCTTTGCTACAAACTGCCTTGTGGAACGCAATTACTTGCAGTGGAATCTGGCCAGGGCAATTGCTGTTAATATCACTGCCCTTGCAGAAAGTTTCCAGGGAGCCTTAATGACTGTGCGTGGTCAGGACCTCCACTTTATGTCTCTGTGAGAAACCTGCAAAAACACAGCCAGAAATCAGGAGCCAAAAGAAATCACTTTCCTTGTGTGGATCTGCAAACTCAACATCGGAGCTCAAAGCAGAGGGGCAAGCAGTAGAACCTTGGGACTCTTGGAGGAGAGATTAATCCAGAGGCCCAGCTCTTAGTCATTGAAACCGTTCACGGTGTCATGTCTAAGTGCCATTGAAAGGAGTTTATATTTTCAAAAGAGGCTGCTTAGCATTCGGGGCTGCTGTTTGGTATCTATCCAGACACAGGCATTCAGGGGAGAAAATTCTTTATCTGCAGCCTCTTAACATATGGGATCCCTACTCCTGCCTCTTTCCTTCCTTCTTTTTAAAGCAGATCGTTACGTTAGCAAAAACCCTTTTGATAGTGTTGTTGACCTACATGCAGTACAAGCTAAGGAGCTATGGAAGTTACCCAAAGAGAAAGATGAGAAAGAGAGGGAAAACTAGTTGGATTCCCCTGAGTTAATCCCATTGTGCTGAATTGCAGAAAGAAGTAGGATGGTGGTCATACCTGGTTTTCTTCCAGCCTTTATTGATATTCTGTACAGGACTATGGAAATTAAAATATAGAGTCTCAGCATCATGTCTGGATGATGGAGAGTGAGAGGGACAGGCTGTTGAACAGAGCCAAACAGGTACGCATTGCCATGGCAAACAGGGAAAGTAGAGTGACCTCCTTTATTTGAAAGGCTTCCTCTCTGACCTTTTGGGAGCTAATCTCATGAGATGTTGGTCTGTGCCTAATTGGTCGTTTTTCTTACTACCTAAGGGCAGAAATTGCTCCATGAAGCACTCTTTCTTTCTATTTTCCTAAGATTACTGACAAATTAATAAGTGCCGTACAGATGCTGCCTGGGTATGTAAATCTGTTCTCTGCCGGGATGAGCTCAGTCTTGGGAACTGTGAATGCCAAGCTAGTCAACAGGCTGAGTGCCCTTGGGGACCTGGTCTAATCTTCCTGGCATGTGCGAAGGAAATACTTAGCCTCATAGGATCTTTTTAAAATGAATTAAATGGATAGTAACTTTAAGACATCATATAAATGCCATGGTGGGGGCCGGGGGTTTAGCTCAGTGGTTCTGTCACCTGCCTCTCAAGCACAAGGTCCAGAGTTTGATCCCTAGTCCCAAAAAATAATAATAAAAAAAATGCCATGGGGTCCTTTTTACTTAACATCTCTAGTTCCTTTGATGTCTACTGCATTCTGCTCTCTTTACCTGACCTTTACTTTGTAAAACTAAGTAGTATTTGTAGCTGCTGGCTTCCTGCGTGGGGGCCCTGAAGGTAATAGATTTCCAGCCTTCCATGTCTGGAGGTACCTTTTCAAGGAGTAAGTTGATCCTTTGAAGTTTCCCTGGTTAGTCCCTTACCATCTTCGTGAGGATTTCTCATACTTGTTTGATAATATTCTTTAATCGGCTGATTGATTTGTTATCTTACACACCATTTTAGTTTAATTTGCGGCTATAATATCTATTATCAAGCAATTATAGTGAATGAACTTAAATGTTGTCTGCTGAGATAAAGGACTTTTTTAAGGCTTTTGGAAGGCTCGGAAGTAATAAATCTGTAGTGCTTAGAAAGGCTTAGCAGGTCAAGAAAATTGGACCTTAATGTCAATATAAATACAGTACTTCTAAAATTCCAAGTCTTATATTCATTGTTTGCATATAATCTTGGGGCATTAGTGAAATATCATTTTGGAAATAATGGAATAACTAGGTGCTAGTTTGCAGATGTAAGAAGAAATGAATACCTTTTCTTAGTGCAGTTATATCCTACATAATGTGTTCCATATCTTTGAAAAAGATAACATTCTTTCCCGATGCACTTTCTTTAATTCTGTGTGCTAGGAGGTTGCCTTAATGCATTAATTCACTGAGAAATCTGTATGATTCAGTACAGCGTGTTGTGGTATGTCTGTACTCTAAGTGAATTTTCTAGTTAACTAAACCGTATCTTTTATTCAAACATTTCAATTATATTCTTACTTATTAAACTATCCTATTTGGCATCTCATTCATTATGTGAATTTTAAATGTTATTAATCTTTGCAAAGGATTTTGTATATAAATGGCATATGTTTATGTATTTTCTTTGTTGATTGACCTTAAATTCTTTTTCTTTTCTCCTAATTTCTCTTGCGGCTAACCTCCTTTTCTTGTGTTTGGAAGGATTTCCATGTGGAAGGATTTGCCCTTGGCCAAATACTTTCTTCTGGGTATATTATTAAGGTTTTTATTTGACTATTTTATTTTAATAAGAATTCTCAAAGCTGAAATGAGTAACAAGTAAATATTTTATAAAGACTTAATTTGAAATCATTTTACTTTGGATTAAGACTTTTTTATCAGCACATGCTTGTGAGACATAGCGACCCCACTCACCATGGAGGATTTGTACGTGTGCATAATGCATCTTGGTTCTTTGCCTCCTCCCCCACCCAACTCCTTCCCCTCTCCATTTACAGAAGCTTTATTTCCATTTTATTCTTTACGTTTTTCCCTTTAAATCCCTTTTCCCTTCCTTCCCTCCTCCCTAACCCCACTACTTGTTCCCCTTCCCATTTGAAAAACATCTTCCTATTTCCGAATATCTATTCTCTATTTTGCTCCTTATTTATACTTTGGATTTCTCACATAAAAGAAACAATGTGATATTTAAACTTGTGCATCTGATTTATTTTACTTAACATTATGGTCTTGAAGGGTATCCATTTACCTACAAAGGACTCCAGTTTAACCTCTTTTATGGCAGAGTAGTACTCCATTGCATGTAAATTCTACAGTATCCATTCATCTTATGATTGGTGTATCAGCTGTTTCCAAGATCTAGCTGTTGTGAGTTGTGCTGCTATATTCATGGGCATGCACAGATCTCTGTGGTATGATGACATTAACCCGTTTTGAGAAGACACTTCGAAGGGGAAGAGCTGGGTCAAGTGAAACCTCTTGTTATAGTTTTTGGAGGAATCTACACACTGATTTCCATAGTGGTTGTACCATTTCACAGGTCCACCAACAATGCAGAAGGGTTCTTCCCCCCAGACGCACATGCAACCTCGCCAGCATTTGTTATTGGTTAATTTCTTAATGGTAGCCATTCCTTCTGGAGTGAAACGGAACCTCAGTGTTGCTTTAATTTCCATTTCTTGAATGGCCTCCAGTGTTGAACTTTTTTTGTGTGTGTATTTATTGGTCTTTTGTATTTCTTCATCTGAAAAGTATCTGTGCATTTCAGATGCCCATTTTTGGATTGGGTCTTTAAGTTGGGGGTTGTTCTAATTTTTTAACTCTTTATTCCAGATATTGCTCCTCTGTTTGAGGAGTAGCTGGAAATTTTTCCCCATTCTGTAGGTTGACTCTTCATTCCATTGGTGGCGAAATCACTGCATTTTGAGTTGGTGTCTGATGACAATGAGTGGCCTCTATGATGCTCCAAGCTAGTGCTGGCTGCCTTGCCAGTGGCAGGGATCTTGCAAGGATGAGAGTGTTTCTAATGTTCCTTTCCTTGCCCTTGATTCCCATCTCAGCACACTTTTAAAGGGTGGGATTTGCTCATCACTGGCCTTCTCAATAATGAAACACGAGCTCGATCCCTGCACATTTCTAGGACACAGCTGTGCGACAGTGATATCTGTTTTTTCAGTTCCATGTTGGCTCTTCACTGGAGAGTCATACATGTATTGCAGGAAAGGAAAAATGAGCACCTTCTCAGGAGAGAGAGAGAGAGACAGAGAGAGGGAGAGAGAAAGGAGAGAATCATCTTCCCATGACTGTGCCTAGTTCCACATCTCTTTTTACCTCCTGAGTGGATGACAGCCCACAAGGAGAGACCCTGCATCTAGCACGTGGCATTCCTTGGTTGAGTAAGAGCCAACTGTTGAAGAAGGAATGTGACCCAAAGTGTCCTTCCTCCAATGACAGTGAGCAAGGTGACATTTTGGTTACTGCCCTGGATTGGGGAAGGAAGGGACCTGAAAGGGCAATACAAAATTTATCTGAGGAGGAGAGCCATATTCTACTAAAGATTTTAAAGTTAAACTCTGTCCACTCCACAATATTTGTCACGGTTTCATGGTGCTGTGGTAGGGCCCCTACCGCTGTCTTCATGGACACTGTGGTCTTGAATGGATTGAGCCAGTACCCACTACACTGCTAGTATATCTGAGGAAATATTTTAAATGGGGGCTGAGATGGAGAGGTACATCTGGGTACAACTAGGTTCCAGATCTAGTGGAAAATGTGCACTGTATTATGTCATACATGTTTAATTCATTTATGAAAAGAAAGAGGCAGGTTTTCTTAAAAGCCCACGAGAGGAGTACAGCCTAGATTTAAAGTAGGCCGAGAGCTGGGAAATCACTCCAGAGGAGGTGGCCTCTAAGGGTATTATGAAAATAAGGAAGAATTTGCCTGTTCTTAGGGAATGGGAAAGTATGTCCAGCTGAGGGAACCTCAGTGAGAAAGAGGATTCCCAGGCTCACAGACTGTTCATGAGGGTCACCTAGAGTTGCTGACGAGGAAATTGAGTTATGTGAGAGTGAAGAGAGAACTAAGAGATTATAAAACAGTTTGTGTAACATGCTGAAGGCTGAATATTAGCTGAAAAGGTCTGGAATGCATTGGAAATTATAAGCAGAAAGGGACATGATCAGAAATCTATTTTGAAGAGTCAGAGAGGAGCAGGAATGGATGTATTCCTCAAGAGCTATTTAGCAGCCTGATACAGCAGCCTCTGTAAGACAGGATACATTTCTATTTAATGGACGCCTGACTTTGAGATAAATAAATTGGCAAGTGGAAACTATTAGTGGAAACCAGGTCTACAGTGTTCACAAATGAAAGATGAAGTTCTTATAAAAAGAATCTCGGTTTGGAACTGGACAGTTCGTCACAGAGGATGAGCTGATTGAAGTGTCGAGTGCAAGACTTTGGAATATAAAAATCCGAGGTTGAGGAAAATTGCTAACAACATTACCACTGCGTTCAGGAACGCTCCAGTGGAAAAGGCAGAGAGGCAGGTGGAACCTTTACCCTAGAGAATTCCAAGAACTCAGAATTCTCTGAGATTCAGAGACCAACACCTATTTTCCTGCTGATGAAACTCTTTGAGTACCTCAAGTTTAGTCAGGGACCTCTGGGGAAGGATTTTACTTTGGTGATTTTAACCCAGAGTCCTCTGAATGTAAGAACAGTGTTACTTGACCTTACATTTCAGAGGAATGGGGGCCTCTCTGTGGATATCCTGCCTTCCTGGAACAGTGTTCTTTTGCGATGTTGCAGCATTCACCTCCCCGCGCACTGACCCCCTCCTATCATTGACCTAGAAGTTTCTCCTCCAGCAGTGTTTACAAATGTCTAAACACACTCCTCCATTGTTTCTTCTGAGAAAACAACATTTCATTGTAAATTTTCCCCAAGAGCAGGAGATTAATTATTTTCATGCATGGTTGTTAATTATGTTTCCAAACAGCAGCTGATACGGCAGCTAGCCAAGTTAATCCCAGTACACTGCCCTCTGTTTTTGAATAAGGAGATTTTCTCTGTTACAATAATTGCAAGTACTTTGTTTCACTCTTTTGTTCACATCCATTTGATTGTATCACCTGTGTGCCTTCCTCAATTGATTTCCTCTTTCCCATGAAACACTACGTTTCTAAGTGCCTGCCTTTTAGCATGTTACCCCCAAAAGTTGCCCCCATATCCTCCTCAAATTCAACCTGTAAGATAGGCTGATTGTTAAGTGGTTGCTTGCCATTTTCACTAAGAGGCATCCTCTGTACAATAGATGTTTGGAGGTTTTGATATGAAAAATGTCCTTGTAGAAGTCTACTGTAGGAAGAACCTTTCCCCGGCAATTCTGTGCTGCAAGCCTGGCTTGGGATCCAGGCAGAGAAGGCACAGTCATCCATCCCCTGCATCCCCTGGCTGTTGTGACCCCAACAGACACTGCATTCGGAGCCTCTTTTATCAGTGGTTCCTAACTTTCGAAGAGAGTTCTAAGCACCCTCCACAGTTCACATCAATCAGCAAACAGTATATGGGCTGGAGGGAGGCTGAGATGCGTCCTTGCAATAACAAGGCCTAAAGAGCTGATAGATGTGGGCGAGAGGCATGTCCTCTCCATTCCCCGGAACAGCTTGGCTCTGTGCTAACAGCCTTCAGCAGTGCGATCAGGAGACTCTAGCGGCTCAGATGTTCAGAGCTTGTGAGGGAAGACAGTCCCAGGCCTCAGGAAGACTGCATGTTCTGTGTCAGTGAGCTCGGCTGAGAGCTTGCTTCTTGGCAATAAGTACGCTCGCCACAGGGGTTAGGTGCCCCGCTCTGCATGTTGACCCTCTGCTCCTTACTCTCCAAACAAGTCTGTTTCTTTTATAAGGGAATATGTACTGCTTGGCAAAGGGTGCTATTCAGAGGAAGGGTGCATCACTCGAGTCTGTTCCGCAGTATACGACCGTCTTCGTTGACCCTTGATTGTCACCTGGTGGTGCTTGGGCCAAGCGTCCCCTTTGCAGTGTTGCAGGCTGGCTGGGTCTTTGTGCTCTGCAGTACCCAGGCCCTGTTGGACTTCGTTAACACACCCCTTGTCTGTTTTAGAAGATTCAACATGTGTTCAGAACGGGAAGTGCTAAAGTAACAAAGTACTGTGCCGGAGGGAGTGAATGGACTTTGGTTAGGAGAGGCCCAGGAAGTGTTCACAAATTCAAGGTGAGGACGTGTAGACAGTGGATGAGAAGCCTGGTGCTGGGGTTCAGTTGTCTTCCTGAAATGTGGGTCTCGCTGCCTACAATCTCTTTGATACTGGGCTCCCCCGGAACCTTTCTGTGACTCTGGGTGTTAGTCTGTAAAATGGTAGTTCAAAAGGCATCTCCCCGTTAGATATGGTACCTATGTTCGTGTATGCAAAGCCCTTAAAATGGGACACTACATGGTAAGGATTAAGTGTTTGCTGCCATTACGATATTTCATGAGTGAATAAAAACTAAATTGTGAACTAACTATAGTTAATGCATGAAATACAGGGATTTGCTTTAACACCAAAGCAAAAGTGCTATTTCGATACTTTCTCCATCTGTTTCTTGTCTTCCCTAATTTCTTTTCTCTTTCCTTTTCTTTTTGGCCCCTCCTTGAAATTATGAACAACACCACATGTACTATGTTCATCTGAATATTTAATAATTAATTTATGAATAAATTGTCATAAATCTTCAAAAATACTTTGTAACAGGGTGCAGTGGCCCACTCCAGCCATCCCGGTACTTTGGGGGTCTGAAGCAAGGAATACACAAGAGCAAGTCTAGCCTAGGCAATTCAGCAGGACCCTGTCTCAAAATAAAAAATAAAAATAAAGAGGACTGGGAATATCGGTCAGTTCAGAGGCTCTAGGTTCAATACCCAGTAACACACACACACACACACACACACACACACACACACACACACGCAGAGCATTTTTGATTCATTCAATTAACACATTGATTTACAGTTTGTTATGTAGAAGGCCTGGAGGTAGCGAATCACAGATAAAAAGAATCGTTATCTGGTATTAATAATAGAGTCTGGTAGAGGTGATAGACAAATAAGGAAACCATAATGCAGAGAATTGCTTTGGGGTTAACACTATACCCAGGGTGCTTTCGAAGGACAGAGGACTGTCGCCTGACCCTGTCCACTGAGGATGCAGAAGACTCCTGTTTCTCCTCAAGATCCCTAGGCTGAGCCTGGTGGCACAAACCTGTGATCTCAACTGCCCAGGAGGCAGAGGCAGGAGGATCACAAGTTTGAGGCTAGCCTGGGCAGCTGAGAGAGAGCCTTAAGATTTAAGTGAAAAGGGAGGGTGAGGGGCTGGGGATGACGCTCAGCACTGCCCGGGTTCAGCCCCCAGTGACGTGGGGGCAGGATTAACCTGGGACCTATGTACCTTTGGCCCCTTTCTGTGCTCTGCTGTCCTGTTGAACTACAAAACTTAGACACAGTGGCCTTATATATGGTTTTGTGCGCAATCCTAGAAATGCTCTAGAGGAAAAGATACCAGCTTTTAAAGAAGTCTATGTTTATGTGGTTTTATGTAAGTATTGTTTGAAGAATAATTTTTATTTTCCAAAAAGATTCATGAAAGTAAGCAACTACTATACATAGTGGGTAGGTCCCACTTTTGCATTGAGTTATTCACTAATAGAGCCTTATATCTTGCTTGGGAGTGGAATCATGGCATAAGGCTAAAATCTTAGAAGAATGACAGAATCTATACAGCTGTCTTGGCATGTCAGCATCCAAAGATGTGTCTGTCTGTGCTGCAGCAAAGCCGGCTGCTGGGTTTCCTGCAATCTGATTCCCATACCAGGCCCTGCTCCATCCTCTTAGCCAAATACTGCATGTGTGAAAACGCATGTAATCGCTCTGCCTCCTGCCCCTCCTAAATCCGAGAACCCTAGGCTTTCTTATAGGAAATAGAAGAATGAAGTGGCAGAAAGCCATTCTTTCTGTAAGACCATTAGGAAATAGTAGCACCTGTCTGGAAGAAAGGTCCAGCAGAGACATCTTTACTGCTTTCCCACATCTGCCTACTGCTGTTTTCTAAACTGTGTATGGGAAAATGGTGAGAGTTACTTCACTTTCTCCGTCCTGTCCTGCTCTGGGGTGTTTGTCCGTCCTGCTCTCTCCCTGCCCAAGTTGGGCAGCCCGAGTCCCAGCCCGTGCTCCCCTCAGGTGGGAGCAGCTGGCCACAGGGACTCAGGAGCAGATCCCCATCTGTCTGGTGAGTGCAGGCCCAAAGCAGAGGTGATACTGGATAGATTCGCTTCATTTTTACCCCAGGGGTGGCTGGAGGGTTTTGTTTGGAAGGCATTTGAGCAGACCTGGTTTAAAAATTCATGGATGCACCTGGATGCTGTTCCTACTTCCTTCTTGACATACTTTGACACAGCCACAACCTCCTGAGCAAGGGATAAACTGGATAGGGGTTGTATTTGGAACTTAGATGAAAATCTGTACAGTATTCATGAGAACCACTTAAATATAGATGCTGAACTGAAGGGGGTGAGGTTAAGACTCCTAGAAGTTGACAGCATCGTGTTTTTTAGGATTCAATCATAGAGAGAAAAAAGAATTTTAGCTAAATTATGCATTTGCAAAAAAATAAATATTTGGGTTAGATCGCATTGCCTGTGAATTCCAGGACACTTGAGAGTATTGGAACAACTGGATGAAGACAGAGGCCAGGTCCGGGGCAAATGGCACTGTTTTCCTCCATTGGTAATCTCCCTGTATCTGCTAGAAATGGTAGACCAGGGAGAGAAGCGGTAGTTATCATAGCTATTTCTTCCACGTATGATTTATTTTTCCTTTGAAGGAGAAATTCTAGTTTAACTATAGATGAAACAAATTAAAGTTGGCTAGGATCTAGGGAGCTCAGTTTCAGATAAGTTGATCAATAAAAGTTTCTATTCTCAATCTCTCTCTCTCTCTCTTCCTCCCTCCCTTTCTCCCTTTCTTTTTCTCTCCCTCCCCACCTCTCAGGAGCAGTGAAAAAAGATATTCAGCCTCAAGGCTTAGCTTTAATAAACAAAGTGACCTTTACATTTTAGCTCAAAGAAGTAAATATAATCTTATAGGTGTCACTGGAAATGGGGCCTGGGTGGGCTGGGACTTATGAGTCTCATGCAGCACTGAAAGACTTTACCTTCAGGGAACAAACAAATTTGATAAAGGACTGGTGAAAAACGCTGTATGTCAAAATCTGCATCTTGAGTATTTGTGACCTTAGTTTTAGCATCATGCAAGAGTTTCTCCAAGTTGAAACTTCTATTTAGCTGAACTTTCTATTTACTGTGACTTTTCGGTCATCATTTACTTCAATTTCGGAAAATCTGAGCCATCAGCATATAAAGAAATTCTTCACTTTACACAAAGAAACAGCACAGCCTTCATTTGCAGAAGGTATTTGTATACTGTGCTCTATGGAAGGGTGAAACAAGGAGCACAGATACCGAGATCAGTGCCACGGGAAGATCAGCTCAGGATGCAGAATGTCATTTGGAACAACGTAAAATACAGAGGATATAGGAGTCGAGTCACTGAAGTTTGCTCTTCCCCTGACTTCACTACAATACACCCTAAACCGTACGATGCTGGAGCTGAAAGGGACACTGGAGACTACTTTTCTGTTTTTTAAATTTTTCATTTATTTATTTATTTATTACTACTTTTCTCTTTGAAACCAGCATTTCAAAGATGATGAAATTGGGGTGCACAGCCATTGACGGGAGAAAAGCGCGTGACGTCAGTAATGGCTCTGAGGCTGTGCTCTTGGCCCGCTCTGCACGAGGGGTCGCGAGGGGCCGAGCTTCTTCCACCCGTGGCCAGCAGCGCCACGCACCCGTGTGTTCTTGGAGCCCCCATTCTTCTGTTTATCTCTTGTCCTGAGAGATGAATTTGAAAGTACTGATTTTGATCTAATGCCACAGAAATTTCTAGATGCAGTGCTAATGTAGCGATGGGATGCTGAGGGTTATCTGTCCAAGAAGCAGCTTTATTCGTGCTGATCCCGAAGGGCTGAGCCCTGATCATGGGGGAGTTTTGCCTTTTGTACAGTTTTTTGTCTTTGTCTCCCTTAAATGGTAACACACGAACATACTGCAGCCTGACTGAGTGCAGCTGCGTCACAGAGCTGGACTAGAAGTATGCATGCATGGGTCTCAAGAAGCTATCCGCGGCGCACTGCCTCTCTGTTCTGAGAAGGCCCTCACGGTATTCCTTTTGGGGGGCACATTTAGAATGACTTAACCATTAAATATGTGCTGTGAGCCAAAATTAATAGATTCGACCGTTACTTCCCAAAGTGTCTTCCTCCGTTCTTTAGATATTTCATGCACAGAGGAGGATTCTGCCTTTGAAAACATTGGACAAATGTTACCGTCTTTGCTTTGCCTCAGGGTGTGTTTAGATAAAGAAGAGCCTTTTCAGATATCTTCTTTATTCCTGTTTTCCTCATATTTACATGACTGTTGAATCTTTGTGGCTTTGCAGCTATTCATTCTGCTTAGACAATGCTGTGCTCTTTGCTTTGGCTCCATTGAATCACAGTGCAATGCTACTCTGTGAAGTGGGCACTGTTAACCCCTCTCTGAAGCCACAGGAGGGAAGGGTCAGATGTCAGAAGTGATTCCCAGTGTCACATGACTGACCCTAACTGGAACAAAAGCTGAGTCTGTGATATCAGCTTCTGTAGGGGCCTAGACTCAGATACCGCCAGGTTGAACGGGTAATCGCAAAAGAATGCAGTGACTAGGGGCTCTTTGGGGCGGGCACTTTATTTCAAGGAAAAGGAACAAATGAACACCAGCATATTCAGTGTGGAAAGTGAGGACCTTTGCAGTGTTTCTGTATTTTCTGCTGTCTCAACCCACTGTTTGTCGTCTTGTCCTGGACGAAGCAAGGATACAGTACTTCTCTTTATTTAGCTCAGAATTCGTGTTTTATTTTTCCTTGTATTAATGAGAAAAGCCAAGGCAGTCTTGCTTTCTGTGTGGGGAAGGTAACAGAAGACAGTGGACTGTGGGAAGCAGGACAGCATCTGACCTCTCTTGGGGCAGCCACATGAGAGGTCTCACTGATCCCGGTCCCATGGGAAGAGGCCCAGTGCAGGGGCACCTGACTGAAAAGCGCATGGCGACATTAGCTATGTCAGGCGGTCTTTGGTGCTGGTCGCAGTCTGCGTGTGAACCACGGGGCTTTTGTGTCTCCCCTTCACTATGCTCTTTGCCAAAAATGACAGTTTCTCGCTGAAACCATTCTTTTTGTCCTGATAGTGTTCTTTGTGGCAATTTCACCTTCTGTGGCCTGAGGAATTTGTTGAACATGGAAAAGACACATTGGCAAGCCATACACTGGGGAGACATAGACTCTCTTTCTTCTTCCCCTGTTAGATACTTGAAGAGAATCAGTGGTCAGACTCAGCTGTCATTTTCCAAATAAAGCACCATGGGCAAGTTTTTTCAGAATCTCCAGTAGTTATAAATTTGGCTAGAAATAACTATAACCCATCAGATTCTAATGGATACATTTTAGGGGACTTAAAAGCTTTAGGAATGGTTTTATTTAGTGTGAATGTCGTTTGAGGGTTTCTGAAACACTTCTCTCCAAGGAACTGTTGCAGGAACCTCTTAACTAAGCTCCTTCCCTCCTGTTCTCTGGTCTTTAATATAAGATCTGCACCGTCTCCAAACTGACCACTCTGAATTGAGAGGTAGATTTTCCATATCTCTTTGATTTCGTATTTCTGGCTCACAATAAATAATTCTTTCGCTGTTTAAGTCAAAACTCCCCTACATGGTTAGTAAAGCTCTTCAAACTTGGCCATTTCTTGCACTGCCTTTCAGCCATCCTGAGGACCTCATGTTTAGCTGAATGTGCAAGGCATGCTCACACTTTTCTGCCCTTCCATATGTCAATCCTCAGCCATGAAACCCTTCCCATCTCTCCTATCAAATACCTACACTTCCTTCAGAATCCACATTAGTGTCAGATAGTCCATTACTCCATCCCTCATTCCATCTACATGAGAAAAATAGTGCTTTTCTATATAACCGCAGAACTTTGCAAATGCCAGTAGCTCCAAACTGTGTTCTTCCATTGAATTGTATTTGTTACTTCAGTGTTGGTCTCTATTGTAGGTCATTCAGTGTCCTGTTCATTATTTAATCCCTCGTCTTCAGCACAGGGACTGTCATTCAGTGGTGAAAACTACTGAAATAGAGAAAAAAGAAGAGATGAGTGGTTGGCAGATGAACATATGGCCATCCTACAAGGAGTGAACAAGTCCTCCCAAAAAACCTTTATACCCAAAAGTCTGGCTTTCCTATTTTTTCTTGAGAAGCCTGAGTAAAGGATTCTAAGAACTTTGGATGATTACCTCTATATTTTTATTAAAATATCTTGTAGATAAAGATTATAAGGTTTCATTTTATGTCTTGTTATGAAATTTAAGGTAAATTGTGTCAGTGAAGAAATTTCTATTCTGCATTTTCCCTTACGTTTCAGACAAATTTGAAGATATCAGTTAATATCCCCTCTAAACCCATGCTCCCTAATGAGAAGAACTGCTTATTGGGGCAACTAATGTTTAGAATGCAGGCCTGAGCAGCTAGGTGTTGGGGTATGAGTCTTAAAAACAGCAAGGAGGTTCCAGAATTACCCTGGAGAAATGACTGCCCTTCCATGCCAATTTCTATCTCTTGAGGTTTGCTTCAGCTTCCAGTTGGAATATCCTAATGAACATTTGCAAAGTGCTGTGTAATCCTTAGATGAAAATTGTCATGTGAGTGTGAAATTTTCTTAGATAGCAGTTTAACAAATTTGAGTTTCTTTGGCAGTGAAGTGTTTTTAACATCTTATAATTTGATAAATGAGAAGAAAAGTTTGACTATGAATTGACAACAGTAAAAAATGGGGAAGTAGTATTTTTCTGCAGCTCATTTGTTGAGAGAACACAATTACTGACCTATTATGCAGCTGACAGTTTCTAATCTCTTAATTGTCTCTGAGCTTGAGGTATTGCCTTCTTCCAGAAATGTAGATGAACATAACAAATGTGCATAAACGGTATTACAAATAAGAAAAGAAAAATAGTTATAATTGAATTGGAGAGAGAATATGATTTGTTGAGCTATGAAATAAGGATATTCAAGGGAGTATAAACAAATGACAGATGAGAAGCAAAGAGGGGAGGAAAGCTCACTATCATTAGGAATGAAATCAGTGTGCATTGACAAAAATGTATTTTTTGCCCAGTTATCTCAGAAAATAGTATTTAAAACACAGATAAACCTAGAGATAGGTGCTTTAAAGGTCTAGCCAAGAAACTATAAATTAGTCCCTTTTTTTCCTGGAAGACATTCTGCAGTATATATCAAAAGCACTTACAAAATTCTTATTTTTGATACATAAATTCCACTTCACGGAACTCACCTGAAGCAATAATAATTCATGTAAAGAAATATTAATCTACATTTATTCATAAGATTTTATTACTGAAATTTGGAAGCTTTTAGTGTCAGATCAGTTACATAGTGGTGTCTATGCAATCAAATTCTATGTAGCCAATAAAGAACGATAATGCAGGAGAACATCTCATAGCATGGAGAAATTTTGTAGTGCTATTTTAAAATGGAGAAAAAAAGATTAAAAAGCAGAAAAATGGCATGTGGTACTTTTTATCTCTCTGAGTCTCCCCATTCCCTTAATGTTAATATATATTTTATATCTATATATGTGCAGGAACAAAGTTTGATAAAACAAATATTAAAATATTAGTGATAATTATCTCTGTATAAGGCATGGTTAAGTGTTTTTCGTGTGTGTGAGTACATTTTTAGGGACATTTTTCAAAACTTTCTGTAGCAAATGCATGCTAATTCTTGCTTATATTTGAGCATAATTAATAAACTATAACACAAATAAGATGAATACATTAAAAGAAAAATATCACATCTTTGAGTATGACATTTGTATTTAGCAAAAGCAGGACACCTGACCAGTAGCTTAAAAACTCACCTTTTTGTCTCAAGGAGCAATCTTTGTCCTTAATCTTCGGTTCTGCACTGAAGGAATCGGGCCCAGTACCAGTAGTTTGCAGACTGAAAAGGGACCAGGCTTGAGAGACTTCCTGAGGGGAAGACTAAGCCTCAACCTGACACAGTGCAAAGGGGCTCTCAGAAAAGTGTATGTGTGGTTGGACGCTGCGTTCGAATGTCCCTCTCCTAGGGGATGTTCCCTAGAAGTGAATGTCTTGGCCTCTCTAAGAACAGGAAAATAGCTACTGGGAAGTAGAAGTTTTGTAGGCAAATAGCCATTCAGGGTATTTATGCATCATTTCTAGAAAAATAGAAACTAGTATTAAAGCAGGTTTTGCTTTTAAAATTTTGTCTTAATTTAATAAAATACATCATCAGGAGAATTACTTAGGCTGAAGGTGGAAAAAGGTGTTTTATGTGTCTAGGAGCCTGCCTGACAGTGGAAATACATGAAGGGTGGGTGGGAAGTGAGGAGACTGTATGAGCTGAAAACAAACAAACGAAAACAAAAATCAATTTCCTGTTCAGGGGACCACTTCAGCTTTTCCAGAGAGCATTACTGTATTGTAGTGAAAGGAATTAATTGAGATGTACTTTTACCACCCTGAGTTTCAGAGAAAGGTAAAAGATACTAGTAGTACACTCTATTATGGAGGATTATGCATGTAGGCATGAGTTTGATGGATTTTTCTTTAGTGAAACATGCTTACTATTTTTTTAAGAACTTGATCTGTTAGCTGTAAGATTGACTTTTGGAAGCGATGGCAGGTAAAGAAGCTTTTCTATTATTAAGACAACTATATAATTTATCATTAGAACTGTAAATATCTGAATGCCATTAATAATGCTGATGAGGTGCAGTAGGAACAAGACAGAACTTTCCAAATTAACATAAGACCTACCATTCCCTTGCCTGCAATGTATTTAATAAAAAGCCAGACCAATGTGAACTTTCTTTCATATTGTTGGACAGCACCTAAGTCAAGATTGGCCAACTTTTTAAATGATGATATGTTTAGGATCTCAATCAACTTATTGTGAATATTAACCTTGGTCTGCAAATGCTTTTGTGTCATCACAAAATAAATTGGTGATTGTATAATTAAATACATGATAACACCTTCATTAGGAATGATTCTGATTGTGAAGGTCCCTAACTTCTGAAAAACTGTGACTAGGTACATAAAAGATATTAGCCCAGATATATAAAAGATCATATGCCTTGCAAAGATTTGATGAAGACAACATTTTTGTCCCTTTGCAACTCAAAATACTTTTATTATGGTGTTGAGAAATAAACTAAAATCAAAAGAACCTATTTTGTGGTTATTTCCTTACAGTGTGGAATCCTTTGGTAATAATTTGGAGCAGATGAATGTTTTATAGGATTGGCATGTGTGCTATGCAGCAGGATGCAAATAATGTAAAATGACAAAATAAAAATTCAAGAGAATTTTACATGGGTCTGAGCATGATAAGTTTTTTTGCTCTATGTTTCTGGGACACATTTATCATCACTTACTCATTCTCATACTTAAAAGGCCTTTTCTTCTTGTGGACCAAAAAGACAATAGGTTTATTGTAAGATCCACTGCTCAAACTAGAGTGCTAAGTTTCCAATCTTCAGTCACTAGGTTATGTTGTCATTGACATTAGTGCTTTGCTTGTGAACGTAGAGGAACAAGAACTATTTTGCTGTTAAGAAATCCTTTTGTGTGGTATCAGACTCTTATTTAAATGATGATATTGTAATGTCTACATATAGGCTCTTCTACTGGAGCATTCATTACCTGGCACACTTTCGTGAGCCCTTAACAGATCTTCCCCTATACGATGTAATCCACATAATTCCTCCACTCTGAAAATCCACACATAGGGATTTCTTAACTGTCAGACCCTTGATGTTCTTGAAGCTGAATAAAAATGATATTCATCTGGTCTTTATAATTATGCTTGCCTTGAATTGATACCAGTTTAAGAATTTGCAAGTTTCAAAAGTAACAGCATATTTTCAAAGCTATAACCCAATGAAAAACCTGACTACCTCAAGATATATATGTACTGTATATGCTATGATTCTGATCCTGTTATTCATATTACATATAATAATAATTTTTATTATATGCCTTTTTAGAAATTATAAAAAGTTGTACAGGAAATAGTTGTGGTCACTGTATTTCCAATACGGTGCCACCACTTCTTACATTGTGTGTTTCTGTATGTGTGTGTTGTGTGTGTGTGTGTGTGTGTGTAAGTATACCCCCTTTCTCCTTTCTGAAAGCCTGTGTTTTTGTTCCCATTAAAAGTGGCTCAAGCCTGGATTACAGTACCTGTAATCCCAGCATTCTGGGAAGCCGAGACAATAGGCTTGCAAGTTGAAGCCCAGCCTGGTCAATTTAGCGACTTAGTGAGACTCTGTCTCAAGCTTAAAGGTCTAGGAACATAGCTGAGGCCCTACGTTCAACCCCCAGTGCTGGAAAAAAGAATACTGGCTGAGAAGTGGTGACCTGTTTGGCAAAGAGAATGCAACAAAATTGATGTCCTGAGATTCTGAAGGTAGGTTATTGGAAATCTTTACTTGATTCTCTTAGGACGATCTTGGGACGCTCACTCTGAAAGTAGCCAGCCATCATTTAAGAATTTGACTATGATGAAGCATCCATGATAAGTGATTTCCCAGCCACATGGAGGAGGCCTTGAACCTGGGATGCCGCATAGGGCTGAAGAGGGAAACTGAGGCCACCTGTGGGAGAAGCCACTCGGAAATGCAGTTCTAGCCAGCACAGTTGGCACCATATGGATCTGACACTAGAACCTCCCAGCCCAGCTGTTCTCAGATTTGTGAGCCACAAAGTCATGGGTGAACTACAGTGCTCTGGGGTAGTTTGTTATACAAGAGCACTTGAATAGACCAAAGGCTGTTTTCTCTTTAATATGCCATGGCAGTTCTACTGCTTCTGAGATAGGGATTTGGAGACAGAAAAAGCTCGAGATACAAAACTCCTAGAAAATGCATCATGGGAAAATAAAACCATCTTTAGAAAGCACCCACTACTGTATTGCTGCTCTGACTGAGGGAAGAGGACAGAGGGGCAGGGAAGGTAATTATGCTCAGGGCTTGTCCATTAAGCACATTCACCCTTTTTCGCCTCTGAAAAGCAACGTGAGATGATCAATATCTGTCATTAAATAGTTGAAGGAGGAAGGAAAAATGTACATGAAATAGATCTTGTTAACGCCAGGCGCTTCTTCCTGGGTGACCCGCTGCAGCCTCCCCATCCCGGGAGCTCTCTCAGCGGAGGAGCCAGAGCCGCAGAAGTGATTCGCACCTCACTAATCTGCAGATCCTCTTTGAGAGAAACCCCTGGTGGTCCCTGCATCTTCTCAGGAAAGCTTTAATGGCCAAGCACATTAGCAAGGTCTCATGTGGTTGAGGCTTCATTAATCTTCCCCCGTGCACCCTTTGTGTATTTGCCAGTTTATCACAAAGCATTAATATAAGTAAAACTAAAACATACTTGTCAGGACGATGATACAAATAGAGCCCGGGATGAAAAATGGAGGTGCACTGTAGTCACTAATTCTTAGAAAAGATTGATTGCTGTGGGATTTTCCTTTCATTTTCCTGACTTTCAGCTTGACACTTCTTCAAACTCTGAAATCAAGTGCGAAACTTGAGTTTACCAAAAGTAGTGTTGCCTTCGCCTAAGTGGATGCTAAAATATACTGACAGGCTTTCTTCCCTGCTCTCTCTTCATCCTAACCTGCTTCCCTTTATCACTTCTGGTGGAATAAAGAGATTTCTTATCATTAAATGCACATCATTTTGTGTAAAGTTTCTCGTGAGCAAAGAAGATGAATGTCCATTTCTCCCAGCATCACGGCTCTCGCTGATAGCAGCTAACATTTTAAAATGATGTAACCTTTGGCATTTATAGATCTTAGGGGGTTTAAGAGAGAAGTTACTCTGGGATTTGTAATGACCACAGAAGTATGTTCTGGTTAAGATTGAGCCGGGATGTTAGGTAATGCTGAGATTTTTAAAGCAGTTCAAATAGGAGGCATTTAATCAGTTTCCACAATCAGTGGAAAACATTTAATCAGCGACTACAATAATAAAAGTATCCCTTGAATTTTCATATCACTCTTCTCTAAAATACCATGTTTAAGTTTTTAAACTAGCTGACTCAGTGCTAAATATTAATATACTCCATGGTATCACTTGTCATGAAAATAGCTATAGCTCCGGGAAAACAAGTCTGTTTTTTCAAATTGGATAGCAGATACATTGTAACTATTATTGATTTTAGCATAAACTTTTTGATAATTGGCGTATAGGAAAATGTTTATTTCAGCAATTATACTACCAGAACATAGGAGACTTTTGCCCATTTCTATCCTTTCTTTCTCATCCATTCTTTTTTAAATTAATTTTATTGGTATATAATGACATTCATCATTGGAAATTTGCACCTTTACATAATCTCTTGGTTCTTATTTTCCCCCCTTCCCCTGCCCTCCAATCAACCCCTCCATCCCTCTCTATTTACAGAGACTTTGTTTCCATTTTTTCATTTTCTCATATTAATACCATTCCCTTCTATACTTTCCCCTAGCCCTCCCACTTCCCCTTCCCCTTTGCCCTTTTCTTCCTATTTCACATTATCGTTTATACCTTTTAGTCCTTATTTACACTTTCAGTTACTCAAACTAGAGAAAGTATTCGGTATTTACACATGTGTGTCCTATTTATTTCACTTAAGAGTATCACCTCAATGTGCATCCATTTAGCTATAAATGTCTCTAATTTCTCAATTTCTATGGCTGAGTAGTACTCCATTTTATAAAAAATCCACACTTTTCTTTATCCAGTCTCCAGCTGATGGGCTTTTGGGCTGCTTCCAAGTATTAGCTATTACAAATTGTGCTGCTATGAACATGGGTGCCCATATATCACTGTGGTATGATTCTTTTAATTCTTTGGGGAAGATACTCAGCAGGGGAATAGCTGGGTCAAATGAGACTTCTAGTCCTAGTTCTTTGAGATATCTGCATACTGATTTCCTCAGTGGTTGCACCAGTCTGCATTCCCACCAGTAGTGAAGCTGTGTTCCTCTTTCCCCACAGCCCTGCCAGCATTTGTTATTGGTTGATTTCATGATAGCAGCCATTCTTTCTGAGGTGAGGTGGAATCTCAGCATTGTTTTTATTTGCATCTCTTGAATGACCAGTGATGTTGAACATTTTTTCATATGCTTATTTGCTATTTCTACTTCTTTGTCTGAGAAATGTCTGTTCATTTCAGATGCCCATTTTTGGACTGGGTCTTCAAATTTGGAAGATCTGATTTTTTTTAAGCTCTTTATAGATTTGAAACAATAGTCCTTTGTCTGAGAGACAGCTGGTGAAAATTTTTTCCCACATTATAGGTTTTCTCTTCACACTCCTGGTGTGCAAAAGCTTTTTAGTAAGAAGAGATCCCAGTTGTTGATTCTTTGTTCTAGTTCACAGGCAACTGAGGTTTTGTTCATAAAATCTTTTCCTACGCCAATGTCCTCAAGAGTTCTACCCAACCTCTCTTCTATCTGGTTTAGTGTTTCTGTTTTAATACTTAGATCTCTATGCCAGTTTGATTTTAGATTAGTGCATGCTGAGAGATATAGGTCTAGTTTTAATCTTTGGCAAGTTGAAACCCAATTTTTCCAGCACCATTTATTAAAGAGGCTATCTTTCCTCCAGTGAGGGTGTTTGGCTCCTTTGTTGAAAATGAGGTGGCTGAGTGGGTCTGGAGTTGTTTTTGCATCTTCTAATCTGTTCCACTGGTTCTCAGGTCTGTTTCATTGCCAGTACCATGTTGTTTTTATCACAGTAGCTTTGTAGTATAGTTTCAAGTTTGGGATTGTGGTACCCCTGCCATGTCTCTGTTGCCTAGAATAGCTTTTGCTATTCTAGGTCTCTTCTTGTTCCAAATGAATTTTTGGATTGTTTTCTCATGGTCCATGAAGTATGCTGCTGGGATTTCATTTGGGATTGCATTGAATCTATATAGCAGTTTTGGAAGTATGGCCATTTTCACTATGTTGATTCTTCCTACCCAGGAGCAAGGGATGTCTTCCCATTTTCTGATATCATCTTCAGTCTCTCTTTTCATAGTGCTATAGTTTTCAGAGAAGAAGTCTTTGATTTTTTTATTAGATTGATTCCTAGGTATTTCAATTTTTTGGATGCTATTGTGCAATGAATTGTTTGCCCTATTTCTCTCTAGGTGAGTCTGTGGTTCATGTAGAGGAAACCTAATGACTTTAGTGTGTTGACCTTGTATCAAGCTACTCTATTGAATTTGGTTATTAAGTCTAGAAGACTTTTGGTGGAGTTCTTGGGGTCTTCTATATAAAGTATTATGCCATCTGCAAATAATGACAATTTGACTTCTTCATTTCCTGTCTTTATTCCTTTTATTTATTTCTCTTGTCTAATTGCTGTGGCTAATGTTTCCAAGACTATATTGAACAGGAGTGGTGATAGTGGACATCTTTGTCTTGTTCCTCTTTTTAATGTGAAGGATTTCAATTTTTGACCATTTAGTATGATATTGGCTGTTGGTTTTTCATAGATGGGTTTTATCAGATTGAGGTAGAGACCGTCTATTCCAATTAATTTTAGGATTTTATCATAAATGGATGTTGGATTTTGTCAAATGCTTTTTCTACATCTATTGAGATGGTCATGTGGTTTTTGCCCTTCGCTCTATTGATGTAGTGCATTACATTGATTGATTTGTGTATGCTGAACCATGCCAGCACCCCTGGGATGAATCCCACTTGGTCAGCATGTATGATCTTCTTCACTCTATTTGCCAGTATCTTGTTAAGGATTTTTGCATCTATGTTCATTGGTGCGATTGGCCTATAGTTCTCTTTTTCAGTTGGGTCTTTCTCAGCTTTGGGGATCAAGGTGATGGTTGCTTCCAGGAATGAATTTGGAAGTATTGCTTCCCTTTGAATTTCATTGAAGAGTTTAAACAGTAGTGGCAGTAGTTCCTCTCTAAATGTCTTCTAGAATTCAGCAGTGAAGCCATCAGGACCCAGGCTTTTCTTAGATGGTAAGTTTTTAATTATGTTTTCAATTTCATTGATAGATATTCAGTTCTTTAGAATTTTTAGGTCTTATTTATTCAACTTTCATAATTCATATATATCTAAGAATCTGTCCATTTCTTCTGTGTTTTCCATCTTATTGGTGTATAGGTTCTCGAAGTAGGTATTGATGATCCTCTGGATTTCTACTGGGTCTCTTGTAATTTCACCCTTTTCATTCCTAATTGCATGGATTAGGGCCTTTTCTTTCTTTTTCTTGATAAGGTTGGCTAAGGATTTGTCAATTCGGTTTATTCTTTCGAATAACAAACTCTTGGCTTCATTGATTTTTTGTATCGTTCTCTTAGTCTGCATTGCATTGATTTCTGCTCTGATCTTTATAATTTCCTCCCTTGTATGAGCTTTGGGCTTATCTTGCACTTCTTTTTCTAGGAGCTTGAGGTTCAGCTTCAGGTTTTTAAATTGAGCCCCCTTTGTTTTCCTAATATGCGTATTCACTGCTATGAAGTTCCCTCATAAGACTGCTTTCATGTGTTCCATAGATTCTAATTTGTTGTATTGTCATTGTCATTTAATTGTAGGAACTGTCTGATATCTTCTTTAATATCCTCTGTGACTCATTGTTTATTCAGAAATGTGTTGTTCAGTTTCCATGTGTTTATGAAATTCTTGCAGTTTCTTTTGCTCTTGATCTCCAATTGCATCACACTGTGGTCTTATAATATACAGGGGATAATTGCAATTCCCTTGTACTTACTTAAACATGCTCTATGAGTGAGTATGTGGTCTATTTTGGAGAACAACCCACGTGCAGCTTAAAAAAATGTGCATTCTGATTTTGTGTGGTGGACCACGCTGTAAACAGTTTTAAAATTCATTTGTTCCAGAGTTTGATTGAGTTCTAGTATTTCGTTGCTTATTTTTTGTCTAGTTGATCTATCTATTGGTGACAGTTGAGTATTGAGGTCCCCCACTACTATTGTATTAGTGCTTATTTGATTTTTCATGTCTGTTAGTATTTGTTTTATATAGTTGGGCACACTAGTGTTTGGTGCATATATATTTATGATTGTCATCTCTTCCTCTTGGATTGTTCCTTTTACAAGGATGTAGTGTCCCTCTTTGTCTCTCTTAATCAGTGTTGGTTTGAAATCCATAAAGAGGATTATTACTCCTGCTTTTTTTTGGTTCCTGTCCCATGGAGTATTGTTTCCCACCCTTTAACTTTCAGTCTATGAGTTTCTTTTTGAATTAAGTGTGTTTCCTGTATGCAGCATATTGTTGGATCTTGCTTCTTGCCCCAGTCTGCCTGTCTATTTCTTTTTATTGGTGAATTGAAACCATTAACCGTGATGGTTATAACTGATATGTATTGACTTATCATTGTCATGACTATCTTTTTTTTTTTTTGGATTCTCCCCATTTGCTTTAATTTGTTGTCATGCCAGATGGATTCATTCTGCTGGGGTTCCTGGCATTGTGATCCTCATTGTCTTTTCTGAGGATATTGTCTAAATTTTTTTGTTGTGTTGGTTTGGTATCCATGAAATTCCTAAGGTGATCTTTGTCATGAAAGTATCTCATTTCTCCATCAATTTTGAAAGATAGTTTTGTAGCTTACATTAATCTGGGTTGGAGGTTGTTTTTCTTTAGGGCTTGAAATACATCACTCCAAGCTTTTCTTGCCTTGAGGGTTTGTGTTGAGAAGTCTGCTGTGCTTCTGATGGGCTTTCCTTTGTATGTGAGTTGTTTCTTTTCTCTCACTGCTTGTAGAATTTTGTTCTTCTGTTGGGTTTCTGGAATCCTATTATACGCCTATGTGTAGATTTTTTTTTTGATCAAGGCTAGTTGGAGTCTTATATGCCTCACTTCTATATGTCAAGTTGTTTTCCCCTGCTTGGGAAGTTTTCTGCCATCATTTCTGTGAACAGATTTTTTATGTCATCTGCACTCTCTCCTGTTTCATCATTGACTCTGATCAATCTTATGTTATTCTTCTTTGCATCATGTAGCAGCTGCTGGATTGATTTCTTGTGATCCCTTACTATTTTGTAGAAATTTTTCGTTTCCTTGTCACTAACTGCAATCTTATCTTTTGTATCTGAAATTCTGTCATCACATTGGCTCATTCTGCTGTGTAAACTTTCAGTGGAGTTTTTAATCTCTTGGAAATATGTTTGCATCTGTTTTGTGGATTCCATTTGTTTCCTATGTTGGGATTCCATCATGGTCCTCAGCTCCTCTATTATCTGTGTCCTCTCTAAATTTATTAATCACGCCTTGGACTATGGGCATGATCTATGCTGTTATCTGATAAATTATTTCTGATTTCATTTTTTCCAGATCCTCTTTTGTTGCCAGTTCAGGGAGTCCAGGTAGTTGAATATCAGAGTGTTCCATCTCATTTCCCTTTGGGGTTGCTTTAGGTGATCTGGAAGTCTGGTTTGGGGACTCGTTTATGTGTCCTCTCATTTCCCAGGTGGTGGGGTTGTTGTTGGCGCCTGCACAGCTCACCTCCTGGCCAGTGGGGGGGGTGGTGCCATGGTCGGGAAGGCTCCTCCTCAGTGCTGGCGGCAACTCTGCTCCTCAGTGCTGGGGGTGGTCTTCTCATCCATTCTTAAAGCATAGACTCCGTCATAAGGAAAGCAGTGGGGCAAGGACAAGAAAGGAGGCCAGTGCTACTATGAAAAATGTGGTGAGAAGCAGGACTGTGTATTTTGACTCTATAGCTTTGCATTTAAAGACAAGAAAATGTTTTTGTTTCTTCCATAATATCCTTCTATAATCTCATGGCAGACAGTCTCTGTTATCTTGCCCTCAGTTCCTTATTGCCCTCCCACTTCACATCCCGGCAATGTTTCATGGGACATTTGCAATACATGCTCTCTCTCTCTCTTTCTCTGTCTTGGCACTCAGCTTTCACGTTTCAGCAGAGCACATAGTACTACATGTGCCAGGCTTTGTGATGTGATAATAGTAACATCTGCACCAAACTTCACCTCACTTTCATACAGATTGTCCTATGTGATCTCCACACAAACCTTCTGTGTGTGACATGCAATGCTTCATCACTGCCTAGCTGTGTGACCTTAAGCACATTGCTTCATTTCTCCAAGCTTCATTTCCTTAACTGTCAAATGGATATAATAATATCTGCCTTAAATTGTTTTGATAAAAATGGAATGGAATAATATGGCTTCAAGTTTTAGTAAGGAGAGATGCTCACTACATGTTATCAACCTGTAGACAGTGTCTACCTTCAGTGAGAAAACTGAGGCTCAAAAGTAGATTGTGTGCTGTGAAATATTCAAAGTGGAATAAGGGATACAGGGCTGGGTCTTTGCACCCAAGTCCCGTATTTTCTTCAGTGAGAGAATGGAAAGATTTGTTTTTCCTTCTTCCCATGGCATAAACACATTCTCTTCCCCCTCTCCAGGGACAGGGGTATACATGCTTGAAGACACAGACTGGGATCAGGTGTAGGGTGTGGTCACAGCTGTGCCTCCAGAACCTGCATCTGTTATACACCCATGCTCAGGCGTGCATGCGCTCTGCCTGTGTACAGCACACACTTCCTGTCTCCAGGATCACTGCCCCAGCAACGGTGGAATCAGAGTTATACATGAAATGCTCCATTTAATTCTGGAATAAGTAAACTGCTCACAGGAGAGGACTGTATACAGTGGTCCCAAGAGAAATGTACAAAGATTTCCTATAAACCGTCTTTCTTGGATTGGCTTCCAAGGAGCGTAACTTATATGTTGTCATTTCTGGTGAACTTATTTGCCCTCTATGTACTCTTTATACAAAATAGTTTTGATTGAATAAATTTTCGTGGGGTTTTTTTTTTTTGGTACCAGAGATCGAACTTGGGACCTTGCACTTGTGAGGCAGGCAGTAGAACCACTGAGCTAAATCCCTGGCTCTTGAATTTTCATTATTAAAACAAAAGTTAAGAAATAGTTCTCCTGACAAGCAAGTCAAGACACATATGCACAAATTAACTTAGGTGTTCATTAAAAATTGTGTTTTTCTCTTCATAAAATGTCCAAGTCTTTGGGTCCTCATGACAAAGAAAAATAAAGGCAGTTTAAAAGTAGAGTCAAAGTAAACTCCTTAGAATACAAAGCCAAACTTTTCCAGCAGTTTCACTGAGTCACTTCTCAGGTCATGAGGAAGACGGTCTGTTGCCCAAATGGTCTCTCCCTCTCTCAGTATTGCAGGACACTATTTTGGGCTAATGAACAAAGACGGTACATTAGGTAGGCTCCACTGACTTGGTAGGCTGGGATTTACAACAAGGGATTTCACTGTGTAGGTCTTGTATACCTGATTAAAACTTTCATTCACCTTCCTGTCATGCTCACATGCTACACTTCTGTAATTTTCCTTCCATGTGTCATTCTGAGATCCTAACTAACACGTGTAACACTGTCCTCCCACACTTACTGATCACTTGCTGTTCTCACCTTCAGCTCATCTGGGAAGGATAAAAGCTCAGACCACATTGGGAATAGGCAGCTTTTCCACCCACATTGGCCATCAGATGACTTCCTCCTCTGGTTACATTTTGTTTGGTTTGGTTTTAATGTTGATTCCAGAAGTTTACAAATAGCCTCTTAGTTTGTTTATAGAGAGAAATATATTGGTTTGAATAAAGTAGGTAGATAGCTAGAATGTTCAAATGCTGCTTTTGGAGTTATTCTTTGTCATTATCATGGTCATTATGAAAAGCATGTATTATGCACCTGTGATTTGGACAAAGGGACCTGAATTAATCCTTGAGGAAAACGAGAGAGATATCTGCAGCAGCCCTACATTGCCTCTGCTTGATCCCAGTATGGGAATGACAAAGAACAGACAAATTAGCTAACAAATATTGAATAAAACATAAAATAAATATTTTTTGCCTGAGGACCAAAGATATTGTGGGGAAAAGTATACGCACAAAGATGGCTAAGTGCCCCTTACTAACTCTGCCCCATCTAAGCAGGTCCATGGAGCAGTTCCAAGAACAACATACCTAGGAAAAGAATCTGCAAAACAAAATCAGGGGAGCATTTCTTTCAAGAGAAGTTCCGCAGCAGACACCTGGGAGGGTCAGGAAGCTGTCTGGCAACATTTGTACAATTGCGTCATGTAGCTGTCTGCTGAATCTGGACCAAGTTAAAGGGAGTGAAGCCATATTTAATTTCTGATGACACTGAACTGTCAGAAGGAGTAGTACCAAAAAAAGAGAGAAGTGACTTATCTAAAATCTATAAATTGCATTTCATGTTCATTTATCACTTCAAGAAAAGCAGATCAAGTTGTCCCGTCTCCCGCAGTGGAGCGAAGTACCTGCATGGTGGTGAGGGCAGGTGCTGGGCCCCCCTATTGATTATAGAAAACAGCTCACTGAGGACGCTGTCAGCTCGCATCTGCTGCCCTCCAGGTCACAGGCAGGAATATTCACTGCAGAATCGTATTTTTTTAAATTAATTTTATGGGTACAATTTAAATAGAAATAAAGATCACATCCATCTAAGGAAATTTGTACCTGTACATGGTGTTTCTTAAGTCCTCTTTTTCTCCCAGTCCCCTCCCCTCCTTGTTTTCAAAAGCTTTGTTTCCATTTTTCCGCTTCTCTTGACTTTATGATATTTTCATGGGAGTGAACAGTGTCTCCTATCTTCCTGGCTTGCTTCAGTATTCCTTTGCTTCCTCCCTTGTGCTTTATCTCCTGCCCTCTCCTCCAGTTTCCCAAAGCCGGGGTAATCATCCTTTGCCCTCCAGCCTTGCCTCTACTATATTTCTCCTCACTTATTTCTCTGTTTTGTCTCCTATACCTCTTAAATTTCCCTCCTCCAGGATAAAATCACTCTGCCAAAGGGTACCTCACTACATACAAGCTCCTAGTTTATGTTGGATTTTGTTTTACCACGCTAGAGCTTGCTAATATGGTTAAATGTTCCAAACTAATAGGGACCACAGTTTGTCAGTTGCTAGGCTGTGTTAGACGCTACTGATACTGCTAATGCACTGCTTTGTTCAGGATATTATACCTGTTGTAATCAGTTGTTCTCCATTGTATGACAACTTTTTTTGGTACTGGGGATTGAACTCAAGACCTTGTGCTTGCAAGACAGGCGCCAGAACCACTGAGCTAAATCCCTGGCCCTGTACGACAATGTTTTGATTGTCTGGGTTCACAACTACCACCATTGTCCAGTACCTCCAAGGCACAGAAAGAGCGGTTCTCAGCACCTCTGGGCTGGTCTGAGCAGAGCTAATTGCTGCTCTTAAATGTCATGTCCCCCTCTTGGCTTTACTCTCCCCATTTCCAAGTAGAACAGTACGAATTTATCCAAGAGGACTTGGACTCTCAGTGTTGCAGGGTCCCTGGCTGCGTTCAGAACGAAGTGGGAATGAAAGGGTTTTCTCTTTCTTTTATTCATGTATTCACTGACAAAGATATGTGGGCCTGCTAAGGAACAAGGTTTTGTTCCGGGCAGGGACCTCTGCTTTGAGACAGTTTACCGTAGGAAATGTGCAGGGCTTGGGTTGGTGCCTTTTCCAGAGTCCTTTCAAACTCACACTTAGATCATGCTGCAGAATAGAGGAAAAAATGCAGCAAAACATCACTTAGGTGAAGGCATAGCAAGAGGCACAGCGGGTAGAGAGCCACCCTAATCTGGCAGAAACACTGAGGACTGGCCATTGTTTAAAAGATGTTATCTGTCATCTTTGAAGAGTGGTTACTACCTTGCATTTACCATTTTGAAAACATAACCCTGTAGAACACCTTGAGAAGATTTGACTTATTCATTTACAAAAATACACTACATGTATCTAAAGACAGAAATACATTTGTTATTTTCCCCACGTAGGCCAAGCCCTTTCTATTTAGATCTTGCTAAATGTTTAACCTGACAGAGTTAGAAAGAATCAATTTTTCTTTTGTTTTGAATTCTACTAGAGGTCTTGAAAAGTTGTTTGCCCAATGGAAAATGGCTGAAAAAAAATGAATCCGTATTGTCCCGTTTGTTTTGAGCAAATCTGAGCAGAATGTTACAAGAAGAACCTCGGGAATGTTTGCAGTACAGATATACCTGTCACGCTGGCGCTGAAGTTTCCTGCACTTTTTCATCATTTCCAGAATGGCAGATTTTCAAATGGAGGGTTTCAGATGAATGCTGTATAGGAAAGGCAGAATTTTGTTTTGCCTATTCTCATCCCTCCAAAGCCACCTAAAAGCATTTTTTTTATATAATATTAAGTAGCTGGATTTTCAAAAATAGTTGCATTATTCAACTACTTTCACTCAGTGTCACCAGGATGCAAAATATCTTATACAGTCTGATGACATAGAGTATAAAGGAGTGTCATAAATATGTTTTTAAAAATAAATATAAATGAATTTGATTTGGGGACATTCTGTACACCTACTTTTAATTTTATTTTTATGATATAGTCTGCCAGGACAAGCAGGTATGAAATTTATTCTCATGGGAAGAGAAGAAAGCAGTATTCTGGTTAACAGAGACCTACAAAATCAGAAGGGGAAAAGCATTGCCTTGCCTGAGACAGTAGTTACCCCATAAAATCGAGCCTCTTCCTGTTATCATGGAAATTACATTTGGAAATACTGCAAAAGGTTGTTACACATTATTGTTAACTGTGGCTAGAAACACAAAGCAATATGCTCATTTAGTGGCTTATTTGTTGTTTGAAAAATGAGTTTTTATGTGCCATAAATGTGAAACCACCTGGAAATACTTCCATGGATTTAGTAGTCTAGACGTCCTTGCTTAATACATACACCAGATTTTAATGAAAGCGCGTGAGTTTGTGCTGAGCACATGACCTCCTTGTCACTCATGCTGTGCGGGAAGCTCTCTGCTGGGTCGGTGTGAGACAGAGGGATGCAGAGCTCTGAGGATTCATGGGTGGTGGGCAGTGTCTTCACTGGAATGCGCTACGGTTCGTCTCCAGTTCCCTCTGTGCTTCCTGTCCTGTCCCAAGTACACCTGCCAGCCCTCGTGTTCCTCTCATCCCATGGCTTCCCCTTGTCTTCTTCAAGCACAGGTTGGACGAACTGCAGGGAACCTTAAATTTGTCCTGGATAAAATGATCAGGTGTCAGGCAGAGCGTGCCTGGTGGCCAGCACTCACACCGCCCGTGGTGACAGGCCCCCACTTTCAAGGATGACACTGACTATTCTGAAGTCTCGGTTGATTGCCTCCAAATCCTAGGAGCCCTCGTGTATCAGCCTGCGCTCCACTCATCTGTGTCATAGCCCCTCTCTCTCTTTGTCCTATAACTGCTGCATCCTCTACTGGTAATCTTTAAACTCTGGGCTGCAGTAATTTCTCTTCATATAACCACACATTAAACACATCATTCATGCTTCTCCGAGCCAAACTCAGAGAGTGGCAGTTAATAAGTTGATGGGGAAGAAGTCAGTGGATAGCATTAAGGCCACTATCTGGAGATATTAAGTGTGCCCATGAACAGAGCAAAGGGAGACCCAGGGAGAATGGAGAATGAGGTGCTGTGCTGCACCACACATTCCTGCAGGCATGAAATAAAAGAACAAGGTCCAGTGTTCAGGCCAGCAGCCCTTCTGTTCACAGTGCTCTGGCCAGGAGTGGTCATCACCATGGAAGAGTGCAAAGCATCTGCAACCTAAGAGTTTTCACATATTTATAACTCATATGGACTGAAGGACGTCCAGCAACCCTTTCTGTGGAACTTCCATTCCTGTCTTCACAGATTGCTTTTCCTGAGTCCACAGGACTACTCTGAAAACTCTTTTTATTCATTCAGTCAATTATTCATTTATTTGTGCGATATTTAGTGGCTGTGTACTGCACGCTGGACCTGAGTGTGGCTGTTGGGAAAATACGTGTGAAGAAGCAGACGCACGCTGCCTGCTATTCTCGTGGAGCTCGGGTTCTGGTAGAGGCCATGTCGACAAGAAGCAGCATAAATAATAAAGTGACAGTGCTTCAGGAGGCGATAAAGGCAGTGAGATGTGCATAAAGCCTGTGGCACCCTGCCTTGGGAAGGTTTCAGGAGTCCTGGCTGTGGATCAAGACTCATGAAGTCAGGCTGAAGGTGGGAGGACATGAGACAGTACTGCTGTCCTGGAGCACAGGGTGTGAGGTACAAAGGGAACAAAACGGGGTCCATCCTCTTCTGTGTCCTCCCTTCCCTCAGCAGGTGTGACGTTCTTGCTCTTTCATGTCCCCAAGTAGTGCATAGACAAGGCACAGTGTGCGTGAGGCTCAGGGTAAGGGACAATAGGAAATGTGCTACATTAGGGAAATAATTTGGAAAAAGCACACATGCAGGGCAGGAAACTAAAGAGGAGGAGAGAAAGCAGTGCTGTGCTTCCTACTCATTCCTTGAAAATCCTCCTTTGCTTTTAATGTCTTGGTGAAAATGGTTTGGCGACTTTGGTCTCAGACAGGAGACAACACAGGACAGTGAGTCCTTGCTAGGCTGAGCCTTCCCGGCCTGCCCTTTAACTCTCATCAAAATGTCTGCTCATCTTCGAGTTCTGTCAAAGCTCAGCTTTCTGTTGTTTTCTTTCCCCCGTGTTTGTTACCGCAGATCATGCTGCTCACAGACCCAGAGATTGAGAGCAGCGTATTGATCAGCTCCGACGAAGGGGCCACCTATCAGAAGTACCGGCTGAACTTCTACATTCAGAGCCTGCTCTTCCACCCGAAACAGGAAGACTGGATTCTGGCCTACAGTCAGGACCAGAAGGTGAGCGCTTCCTGGCTCCGTGTGCTGGTGAACAGCTCTCGGGAAAGGCCCACAAGTGGCTTGTGTCTGCATCGCACTTCAGTGCCGCTCTCTGCTTTGAGAAGCTCTCTGAACCCATGCCGGTGGGAGGCGGGAGCAGAGGAGCTCAGTTTGGTGCTTGAGCCGTGTGACTGTCTGAAAGAACACACAGAGTAACAGACACTAAGTAGGACCTTCTAAGCCCGTTGTTGACAGGATTCTGTGCTGGACAGCTTTCTGTCACTAAAACAAATACCCGAGATTCACCTTATGGAGAGGAAAAGTTTACTCTGGCTCACGATTCTGGAGTCGCTGCTTCATGACTGAGTGGCCCATGCTTTGGGCCTCTCCGGAGGCAGCACCCGTGGCAGGCAGCGTGGCAGAGCAAAGGCACTCACCTCCTCAGCCAGGAAACAGGCAAGAGAGAGGGCAGGCCAGGGCCTCACAGTGCCCTTCAGGGCTCCCCAGTGACTCCACGATCTCCCAGGGGAACTCACCTCCTCGAAGTCCACAGAGCCACCCCTTAGAGTCCACTGGGGCTGAAACCTTCGACACATGCACTTTTCAATGACACTGAAATCCAAACTGTAGCGGGTGCCTTGGGCTCCCAGGAGCCACCGGCCTCCATGGAATCTGAGACTGTTTTATGTGTGTGGCTGAGTCACTTTTCTTGCTGAAGGACCCATAAATTTGCTCAGACGCTAAGAGGGAAGCATGCACCCCACATCGTTAGGAACACCAACAAAGGCCTTGTTAAAAGTGAGAACAGTAATAACGTGTGCACAGGTAACCTCATTCAGAACAGATATCTCAGCATTTTCTTCTGTGGGTGGTAAGGTTGAAGGAAATGCCCACTCATTAAGAAAACATCGGAATAGTTTATGCTGTTACATGTGTGCACGTGTGTCCCATAAATGTCATACTGTATGGCATGTGCTATGTACTACAAATGCACTATCAAAATTATAGCCCCTGCTTTCAGAAGTTACAGTCTTAGAATCTAAAACTAGCAATGGCCAATTAAATTTAATAAAAAACAGCATGTGTTTGGGAAAATGTGAGAAAACTGTAGCCATAAAAGCAAATAGGCAAACAGGTGAAATATTGGAATGCTCTTTGTGAAATGCATTATTCATTGAATTCATTCTGAGAGTTCTCAGAGCAATTGTGTCTTAGAAATTACACATATTTAAGAAATCCTGGACTTACATGTGCACAGGCTGATACCCATGTAGGGGGTTCTCCCTCCAGGCAGGAGTGGTGTAAGCAAATTGTCAAGGTCTCTACTGACACGAGCATTTTGGAGGAAGCAAATTAACATTTTAGGATTGGAGTTTTAGTCACACTCTCATTACTGCCAAATAAAATGCACATTAAGCCTAAAACCAGAAAAGATTTACAACTAGTAGTTTTTTCCTCTTGAGCAGCCTGGCTACTCTTTTAGAAGAATGTACAATTTTGTTCCTGGAGTCAGGCCACAGCACATCTAGTTCTCAGAAGTGAGCACTGAGCAGCTCAGAAAGGGAGTATTGATCGTCTCCTCTTCTGGGTTATTGAATTCTGTTCAACAGTTGGTTAATTTTTTCCCCTGATGCCAGAAGCACTGTGAAGACCAGATTGGCCTGGCTAAGAGAGAACCCTGGATCTCTGCAGTTCTGCTAGAGGAAATGCCCCAGATGTAACCTTCCGTGTTCCAGCCTTCACAGAGTGCCTTTTGCAAGCATGTGGCAGAGTGGACCTCCGTGGAGCGGGTCGTGTCCCCAGCTTAACCATCTGCAGCGAGCAATACTCAGTGTCAGCTTCCTTGCCACAGAATGTGTTGTATGGAAAATTAGAATCACAGGTGCATTTCCAGTGTAATTTACAAAAGTCACATTAGACTGTGCATCCATCCAGTGTAGACCCTGGAAGGTTGCAACACTGGTATAAAATAACTGTAACAAAGTGCTTTCAATCTATTTTGAGATAGAAAATTAATACATATGCTTTCACGAATAATTCGAGAGAGGCTAAAAGGTCAGCATTCTCACTGATGTACAATGGTTACATATCAGAGTGGCTCCATGAATTGCATGAAATCGGTTGAAAGTTCAGGAGATGGAGATCTAACCATCTATTAACCCAGAGTCCTGTGAAGTTACTTTACCTGCACCTGGGTAAATACAGCAGATTCCTGTTGGAGCAGGCAGCAGAATGCTTTATAAAAAGAATGTTATAAACAATCCTATAAAGTTGGGGAAATGTTTACTGATGCCAAATTTTGGGTTTGACTAAAATTAAAATTTGATCAAGCTAATTATACACACGCTTTTGGAATCCTGTATTGATTAGCTTTTCTCTTTTGATAATTGGGCAAAATAAGCTGGTTTTCCTAAATAGGAGCATGGGTCATTGAAATGCTGTGTGGGGGACCACTTAAAGGGCTAAGCAGTGTTAGGATAATGATGAATTGTGGCATTGTAAGGTCAAAGGCAGGGAGAGCAGGTAGCATGGTACTACAGTTGCTCTGGCATCAAATGCCAGGGATCTGGACCAAAAGTGATCTTCAGTGACCACAGACCCAGTGAGTCCTGACATTTTAAAACTAGAAGAAGCCTTAGAAGTCTTTATTCTATAGGATGCCAAGGATCCAAAAATTGGAGAGGTTAATAAATTTTCTCAAAGGGAAAACCACTACTTGGTTTTCATGTGTGAATATTTTCTGAATGGAGCAAACCCTTTGTGAGACTTGGCGGGGTTCTTACTTTTAAGGGTGGTATTTTGAAGTGAAGAGGTGAATAGGAGCCAGACTTTCTGCAGGTCCCTCCATTTCCTCAATGAAGCTGGAGCTGGGGTAGGAACAAGATAAACTGATGATGCAAGTAGGCACCTGGGAAGTCTCATGTCTCAGACCTGAATCCAGAATGAGAAGGGGGCACTAGCTGGACACACGGAGCTGAACGGGGGATGAGTTGCTGAAGCCGAGTGGAGGGGGCTGTGGCCCCTTTTGAGGGAGGGTCAGTGCCATGGAATGACAGCTGGCAGTCGTCATGGACTGTGGGGCTCTTAGGGCTGAGGAGGTACAGCTGTGGGCACCAGGAGGGGCCGTCTGTGTTGTCCCACCTCTAGTTGTGTTTGTCCAAGAAGGGGAGGTGTTTCTTCTTTCAAGGAAGTACTGTTTGCCAGTTTGTCTTGACAACTGCTAGTGCTACTGCTGCAGAACTGCCGATGGGCAGGGATCATAGTGTCTGTGCTAGCATTCAGTCTTCCGGTGCTGTTTCACATCAACCCTGGTGTCCAGAAGTGATGGTGTCATCTCTAAGAAAACACCTAGTTGAGGTGGCACTTCCTCCGGAACTTACTTAGGAGCAGTCTTTCTCTTCGCTTCCCACATCTGCTGTCTTCCTTGTCTTTTAAGATGGACTTTACTCTTGTGAACCCACAGGCACTTCCCCTCACTTCCATGACATGGCTTCCTCATGACCTCAGTGAATGAGACAGTTGAGGTCCTGAGGACAAAATTTAGATCTCTAACTTGGAAAAGCCCAGAACGGGGCCAGGGATTTAGCTCAGTGGTTCCACCTCCTGCCTTGCAAGCGCAAGGACCCGAGTTCGATCCCTGGTACCAAAAAAAACAAAAACAAAAACAAAAAAGCCCAGAATGACTGCAGTGCTCACAGTGTTTCATCTCGAACGTCTGAGCAGAGAGTGGAGGCTTTTTGATGTAAGCATTACAAGGGACTCAAAGACTTTCCTTGATCAGCCCATCTGGTCTGGAATAGTTTTACTGGCTATCAGTTCCATGGGAGGCCAGGTTAGGGGTAAAAAAGTGGTATTTCAGAAAATCATGATGCTTTAATAATTTAACCCTTTGTTTTTACTTAGAAGGAGAGATGTTATACTCAGTAACTAAGGGGTTGGGTTAGTAGGGTTTTCCAAAGGAAAACAACCTATGGCAGGGGAGGTGTTATGAGAAATAAATGGCTCAGGTAACTGTGAAAGCTGAAAGTACGGTACCAAGATCAACCATCTGCAAGCTGGAAGACCCGATATCCAATACCGCAGTTCCATCTAAGTCCAGATACCTTGGAATGAAGCAAGCACAGGCTTGCAGCTTATGATTTAAGTCCTTGTCAAAGTCCAAAGGCTCAAGACCTAGAAATGTCCAAGTGTGAGGGCAGGAGGAATTGGATGTCTCACCTCAAGAAGAGAGAAATTCACCCTTCTGCCTCCTGAAGTGATTGGATGATGCGCACCCACATGGGGGTGGTAGGCCTTCTCAGTGTTGATTCAGACATGAATCTTTCAAGAGACAGCCTCCAGACTTGCTCAGAAATCAAGGTGAACCAGCTACGTAGACATCCCTCAGCCTGTCCAGCTTGACAAGTACAATCGGGAATTAAATGCTGTCTTGAATGGGTTGTGGTTATGGAGGCACCCCAAAACGACTGAAGGCTGAAGCATGGATTCTTTTCCCGTTGAAGTTGTCAAAGAAGCAGCCTGTTACTTCGAAAGCCCTGCAGTAGGACTGAGCTAGGCTAGAAATCGAGCCAGACTCCTTGACATCTGCAGGGTCTCTGTGAGACAACGCCTTCAGACAGCCCTCAACAGCCCCACCCAAAGAATGTTATAGATATTATAGAAATCGCAAGTAAAATAGGCGAGGCATGATGATTATAAAAAACACCTCCGACTGTGAATGACTCTGGACAATACGAAGATTTCCATGACCTTAAAGGAGCGCGAGGAAATTGCTCCTTTTTCTTTATACTGTCTATTTCTGTGACGTAAGCGGTAGGTAAACCAAACATTCTGCTTTTTGCTGTTTGTTTGTTTGTTTGTTTGATTGATTTTTGGAAATGGACCTGACAGGAGAGAAACACTCCGTCCTTTACTTCATTGCTAATTTTCCCCGACATTCTCACCTCGATACGGGAAACCACCCAAGGAAGGCTTAGCAGCAGCGGAGTCTGCCAGATCACATCTTTATTTTGATTTGGCAATAAACTAGTGTACAAACTGTGCTATAAAACATTGCCTCCAACGGCATCTCTCAGTCTGTCTTAAACACCTCACCAAACATGATGTGTTGGGAAACATTTAAAATGAGCGAAAACAAAGAGCAGATGTGACTGTAAGGAAAAAATGCAGGAGAAAAGTACAAAAATATGCCTGTACCTCCGCTCTGCGGAGCATGCTGGGTGCTGGCTCTTGGCATTTGTTAGTGCCTGCCCTGGCGGAGAGACTTGCAAAGGAGCATGCAGTGCTGTGAACCAACGGGACCACTGCTCGCATGCAGGCTGCTGCGAGGCTCTGAGGAGAGGTCCCTGTGGCTGGCATCCGGCAGCTGGGAGGAGGTCCGCTGCCCCTGACTGTCAGCAGGGGGCTGCTTCGCTCTGTGCCTGGTGCCACTTCTCCCCACCCTGTGGACATTTAAGACCGCGTAACCCAGGAGCCCTGTTCCTACAGAGACGGGCAGGAAGAAAAACTGGACAACACAGGCAGGGCTGGGGAGCAGACTGATGGCAGGAGCTCTCTTTACTTTTCCAGTGCTGGGGATGGAGCCCGGGTCTCATGTGAAGTCCTCAGTTGCTCAGGCTGAGCTGGATCCAGCTGGTCCTGCGCCAGCACCCCGGAGCTGGGGCGAGGCTGTGACACTCCTCAGGCTCAGTCAGAAGTGGGGAGCGAGTGGCGTGGAGCTCCGGCTGCCGTTCTGTCCAGGGAGTGTGTGCACCGGGTCCAGACCCGCAGGTGTGTTTGAGGGTGTGAGACTGCTTCCTTTTCAGTGTGGTGTTTTCTTGGTTTTTAGTGTTTACAGCTAAATCAAAGATTAAAAAGGAACACCGTGGAAATCAAGTCATTGGCTGTCCTGCACTGGCCTCCCAGATCACTTGCTCTTGCCTTCCATCATTCTCATTATCTGTGTTTTTTCTCTATCAATTTTATTTCAGGAGACGGTATATTGTTTTGTGCTTTAAAAAAATAATAATTACATTCAGATGAATGACCAGTTCTTTGGAGGGAGGACGAAGCAGGGCAGTCTTTGTTTTGTGGAAGTTTTAGAATATTCACAAATTCACATTCTCACTTATTTTGAAGCTCGACCAGACAGCAGTCCACATGATGCCATGTAGGAAATCCCCTTCATTCCCAACCTTTTGTAAATTCCAATGAATCACAGTTTATCCAAAAAACTGGAAAATATTATGTTCAGCATATTGGAGTCACCATTAACATTTTGTGACGTACTTTTCACATGCATGCAAAACCAAAATGTGTTTTATAGGGAAGAAATGCATTTTGATAAACAAGGTTCTGTCCACAAATGACAGAGACACTGAAGATGAACAGTTGGAATCACCTATAGGAATGAAGGCAGACTAATTGTATTAATCAGCTTTTTGTTTCTGGGAGAAATACTTGACACTTGAAACTGAAAGGAGGGGAGGCTTATTTGGGCTCACGATTTCAGAGGGTTGAGTCTGTTTTTGGTCGGCTCCAGGGTAGAAGCCTGATGCCAAAAGGATGAGGCAGAAGAAAGCTACTCACAGTGTTTGAAAGGCGAAGAGCCCAAGTGAAAGGGCACAGATATTTTCCCAAGGTCACAGCCCCATGACCACACAGGCACCCCCAGAGGTGTGCTTTACTCGTTTTCTAGGTCATCTCAAGCCAAAATGTTGGCAATCAAGATGAACTGTCACACTAACTTTGAATTAGAACCACATGAAAGATAAATAAATGAGTCTGATGCTGGCAGGATAGTAGGGGCGGTGTGGCACAGTTCCCTACAGTGCCGGAAATCATTACGTACTGAAAACATGTACTGATGAAAATTAAAAATTAAAAATGAAACATAAAATGCCATCAGAATAATCAAAAAAATTAAAAAACATTGGTAGAAAAAGAAAAATGAACTCCCAACGTGTCCGATAGCCAATGATAGAATTTTAATTACTTGTATCACTTAAAAAATTGTTTTTACTTTTCTTCTCTCTCTCTCTTTACAAGTCCTTATATTTTATTTAAGGAGCTTTATATCTATGCTTCCTTTTGAAAAAAGAAAAATCATTTTTCTTCCTTTTGAATCAATTTTTATTTTCTTTTTCTGACTGGACCGTCATACGGGGGCAATGGTCATCATGCTCTTTGACCTTCCTGGGAAATGATGACTTTTTCTTAAGGGAAGAGAGAAGATGTCACCATCTTCAAAATCTCAGTCTTCATGGATGCTCACACTGATCGACAGGAGAGCAAGGTGCTAAGAGTGCAGGCCCTCTAGCCGCTCAGGCCTCACCACTGCCTGGGGGTGGCAGTGTGTCCTTTAACCACGATGTATCAGGCCGGGAGGTAGCTCACTGGTACCGTGCCTCCCTCACAAGTGCAAGGTCCTGAGTTCGATCCCCAATATCAAACAAAACAAAACTACGCTGTACCTTCAGTCATACCTTCAGAAGACTGTTCGAGGATGCAGATATAATGCACGTAAAACCGAGAACACAGAGCTGGACGTGGCAAGGATTCCATAAATGCTAAAGCTGGAACTGGACGCAAGTCTGCCTTTGTCAGAGACGACCTTAGTTGGAGTCTGTCACTATGGGTGCACAGGCGCTGAAGTCAATGCTGAGTGCCTTTTGAGTTAACCGCTAAGAGCTATCTCAACTAGAATGAATGGAATGAAGAAGAAGTAATATGCTGTGCTTAGAAAACATTATTGATTACAATAACAAGCCATTAAATATTAAAGCTTTTGTCTTCACAGTAATTCTATTTGTTTTTCAATAGACCTAGCAGCTCCTTAATGTCAAAAAGTAAGAGTGAGATAGAAGACATATGGATCCTTGAAAGTCACCCCCTGGGGGTGGATATTCAAATGACTTCTGCACAGGCACAAGCACTTCAGACACTGCTATCTACCTAATGCCATCGTGGCTCCCCATGGCACTGCGGTTAAGTAAAAGGACACTCAGTTGTTGATAACAAATATGTTGAGCACTGCGTACCGGGCAGCTTTGGCAGGATTTTCGTGTGCTTGAAATTTCCCAGTGTCAAAGCCCATCACTAATCTCATGAATATGTAAGTAATTTAAGTATCCAAGTACAAAACGGGCAATTAGAGTGGAAACCAGGGAGCTTGCTAAATGTCAACCCCAATCCTTGTTTATAAAACAAATTCTCAAGCTGAAATGCCATCATAAGCAAACAAGGAAGGCCTGCATGCAATAGAGATGCTATGTTTAAACAGGTTGTGTCATTATTTTTCAGTTGCTACCTGGAACAAAATGATCAACCTGTTCCCAATGATTTGAAAGAAATGAGCTACAATAACAAGGAGAAATAAGTATTTTTAAACACACGATTAAGATTTGAACGGGCACAATTTTGGTATTGAGTAGCTAGATGGGCTTTGAAACAAGAGGTCTATGTCTACATATGCAACATGTTAGACAGTCCTGGCTGTGTTCTAACCCACTAACACTTGTCCCTAATAACTGCTAAGGCCGATATTCCATCTTCTGGTTTCCTGTAGACCTCCAGATCTAGGAGGCCTCCCCAAATCAAACTGCCCCTCTGTCACATGTCGACCTTTCCTTCCTAGCCAGTTCCAGTTCCATTTGTCTAATCCTCCCATCTTCAGAGTGTCAAGCCCAACTGTGGGACGTGTTGGGCTTCATTGACAGCTGAGGAATGACCGGTGACAGATTTGATAAATCCCACTGCAAGGAAGATTAATGGGGCCAGCACTGTGACATCATTTCTGCTCACTCTTCATCAGCAGAGCTTGAATGCTCGGCCTCAGTGCCTGTCTTGTCTTTTGACCTTGCTGATATTTGGATCCAGTCCACATCAGCACTCTACAACTTTTGGTAGATTATAACTGCCCATTCTGGGCCGGGGATTTAGCTCAGTGGTTCCGCCTCCTGCCTCGCAAGCACAAGGACCCGAGTTCGATCCCCGGTACCAAAAAGAAAAAAACAAACAAACAAATAACTGCCCATGCTGATCCTGAGCTCTGTTTGTAGCTTTGGTGACCACCTTGCTTTGTTCACCCCACAGAAAGTCTCTTGCTGTTGACCAAAGAAGAAAAGCCATGCTATGTTTTCCTGCTCCCTTTATTTGCTCATAGTAACCTAGCCCCCTGGAACACTCTTTCTCTGCATCCTCCAGCTTAGAAACTTTAATTTTCCTCCAAGGCCCACCTTGAAAGCCTTGGTGAATTCCCATTTTCCTCTCTGTAATAGGCCAACTCTGCACTACTGTACACATTACCGGTTGTCTGTCATATCCCTGATAACTTTTCCACTGAGAAGCGTGATTCAGGATGGACGTGGATGCTCTTTATTAACCAGCCATGGTCAAGACCTTGCAGCTCTTGGTGAAGTTCTGTGGAACCATTTTAGTTGCTGCAGAATTTGTTCTCCCTTTTGCATGAGCCCCAACCCTGTGCTGTGCTGTGGATCCAGATCATTATAGCACACTTCTAAAGACCATATGTTTCTCCGGACTGATTCTCTTTCTTCCTGTTCAGTCTGGTGGCAACAAAAGAGCTTGATATTTTCAATGCCGCAGGCCTAGCATTAGAAATTCACTTGAAGTCCTTAAGGTACCATCTTTTTCTTGCTAAAAAGAATGCAGAAGCAGCAGTCAGAACTGGAGAGCAGGAGGTGGATGAGTGCTTTGTACCCAGGCAGTCCCCAGGGCAGTATTAGGATGAGGCAAATAAACAGAACTGGCAGAGATTTTGTCAGCCTTTTCAAAAAGTGCAATTTGCAGGCCCCCTGCCTCCAAAATGGTAAGGACGGAGGAGGAGAGAGGAGGAAGCAGGCAGCCTTGAAAAGAGTAGATGGCAAGAGGTATTCTACCCATGGAAGCTTGGCAAGGAGTTGTGTGGAGGGGCCCCGAGAGCTGCTTCAAGCTGGAGAAGTGACCCCAGGAAGCTTTGTAGTGAACAGCGTCTGATCCCACCAACCAAAGTCAAAAAATTTTACCACGACTCTTAACTTCAGTGAAATTATCCTTGCCCTGTTTCCATGGAACAGGTATCCTTCCACCAATTTCCTAGCTGCAAAAGAAAATTCATAAGGTGTGCCTAACTAACAGACTGAAAAGAGAAGATACCTCGATCTGATTGAGGACTATTGAAAAGACTTTTTGGGGACAGTGACAGTTACAAAGTTTTGAACCAACACAATGATGCTGAATTTCTCTTCTACCCATAGAAAGATGCCCAGGTACTGGGGATGTAGTCAATATGTTCGAGGTACAAAGGTGGAAAATGACAGTGTGATCTCAGACTCCCTTTCTCCCTTTTCCCTGTGTGAATCTGCCGTACATTAGGAATCTGAGTAAAGTCAGTGAATATCATTCTTTCTGTTATTCAAGCTGTTTGGTCCCTCTGTGGCATTTCTCTTTATTATCCCTTAACTGATGCCCGTCAACAAACTGACAGCTCCACAGGCCGCCTGAGGAGGGCGCCGTAGATGCCTGGACAGTTGGTTGTAAGCTGGAAACAAAACTGGCCCTTCGAATGGCCTCGTTTACCATGAAGTGTATTTTTATCTGCACTCTTCTTACAGCAGATAAAGGCAGATGGTGGGAAAATAAGCTATGTGAGAGATTATTTTTTAAGCCCTCAGGAGAGGACGGTGGCAGGAAAGAGAAGTGTTGACAGCCCCAGGCCAGCGTAATGATGATGTGAGGGTCAGCCCCCCGGGCTGCTAATGGATCTTGAGCAGGAATAGGGTCTTCCGTCTGTGCTCACTAGGTTGTGTTTACTAAGGCAGGGAGGGGTCTCAGGCAGCACAGGATGTTTTTAGCCAACACAGATTTTCTGCCTTGCGCTCTTAGTCAGAACCCTTCCCTTATGAATGTGCTTTAAGGGCCAGGGATTTAGGTCAGTGGTTTCGCCACCTACCTTGCAAGCGCAAGGACCCAAGTTTGATTCTCAGTACCAAAAAGAAAAAAAAAAAAAAATGTGCTTTAAAACTCCTGCTCCTTCTGTTTGTTTTTCCTGTATTTTATACCAGTGTTAGGAGAATAAAAACAAATGTCCTGTAAGAATGACCTTTTGGGTGCATGACCAAGGATTAGTAGGTGAACAGTGCCTCCTAAACTAGATCGAGTGCTATTTCTTCCTCTCCCCAGTCTGTCTCTCTCCTTCCCTGGGCTTGGCATTGCTGAAGAGATCTGGAGCTGCTCTCTCTGCTGTGATCGGAATGATAGTGCACAGTTCTGGGTTCTGACAGGCAAAAGAAACCTTGGAGTTGGAGACAGACAGAGAGGGCAATAAATCTTACTTAGGTACGGCCAACACTACGAATTTTATTAAAGAACATTGACTTCTCCGTGGAAAGCCTTCCATGGGCAGCTGAGATGGGCCCATTGGTGAAAGGCTCTGATGCCATCCCACTCTCTGTGGGGGAGAACTTTGCTGTCAGACTCTGTGCTGTTAATTAACACGTGAATGTGAATGGCTGACAGCCCATGCCTCTCCCTTCCTGGGTATAACACCAGGCTGGACAATTAGCTTCCTAGAGAGAGAGTATTTGAGGGAGGAGGTCAGGTATATCCAGCAGTCTGGGGAGAAATTGAAAGTCCTCACTGGCAGATCCTCAGGGCATTCAAATGTACTGATATTTATAAGCTTTATTTTAAGATACTGGCTTCTAGCTATGGATCCCTGGAAGCAAAATGTATTTCTGTAATAAATTACTGTTCTCCACTGTCTGGGAAGCCTGAGTATCTTACCATGTACGTTAATGGCTTGGAGATCTGCTTGGTGCAATGTCAATACTTCTTTCTTTTCCTCCCTCTACAAGTTTATGGTGTCTATAGATACACTAGAAGGATGGGAGTGATGCTATCTAAACATTTTGCAGCCATATCATCTCAGATATGTTTGAGATATGTTATATCAGAAGAGATTTCTACATGCATGGTTAGAAGGCTGTCTCAAAAGACTGCTAAAACTAGATGTAAAGCTGTCCTGCAGTGCGTGGAGTCTGTCATGTTGTAGATGAGGCGCGTGGGAGTGGGAGTGGACAGGAGAAAGTTGGGAGAGAAGGTGGGCTTTAAAGTTTTGCCCAGAAGGAAAACCGGTCTTGAGGCAGCCTTTGACAGAATGAGTGGCCCCTGGTGAAGGCACAGCGGAGGGGCTGTGCCCAGCTTGAAGTGGGAAGATGTGAGGGCCCATCTCTAAGACCAAGGCTAAGTTTCCTGAGAGGGAATTGAACAGTGTTTCACTGAGCTGAATAAGAGAGGCTTGGTTTATTGGGGTGCTTTGTATACCCACTGCCTGAGGCACCTCTGGATGCTCACAAATAACAAAGCAGCCTTTTGAAGATGTAAACAAATATCACGGGACATACCTGATTCATCCACAGGCTCTGAATCCAAGCCTAAGGGATGCATTTCAGCACTCAAAGAAAAAATAAAGAACAGCAGTGCTGGCACCCAGTAGTTCTTCACAAGATGAATTCTGTGTGGGATCAGGGATGGCAATCCCTCAGCGCAGCCAGAGGCATGCTTGGAGTTTATGTATGATGCTTGCAGGGTCTGCCCCAGTCACCTACATGCACAGAATCATTATTTTGAGCTGTCTAGATTCTATTACATTTGCATTAGTCTTTGTGTGTAAATATTGGTGTTAACACCCATTTGCATATAGACACGGGCACACTACAATGGTGTGAACTCTGTTCACACTAGACTCACAAGAAGTGTATCTCTGGATTTTAAAAACAAATAGAACAAGTAGGGAGGCAGACCAGCGACTTGCTGCAGTTGTACAGGTCTTTGTTTTAACAATGCATGATAGTCCAGACATACAGGAAAATAAAGCTCTCAGCACACACATGCTGGCTGCCCAGCTTTTGTGTCAAAAAGGAGAATTGTCCCTCTTCCTTTATCCGTGTGCAAAGAGCTGCCTCCCTATCTCTCCCTGGAATTATTAAAATACATCAAACAGGAAGTAAATATACCCTAAGCCTTTCTTCTCCCTGCCATGATGGATGCGAGCCAGCTTCCTGTCACTGTAACAGAATACCTGAGACAATCAACGTACTTCTAAATACTTTTAGAGGTTCCAGTTTATGGTCAGTGTGCTTGGTTGCTTTGAACCTGTGGTGAGACAGCACATCATAGTGAGAGAGCATGAAGATCAAAGGTGCTCACCTCATGGCGTGAAAACACAAGAGAGGAAGAGGAGGGGCCGGGCATCCGCAGTCACCTTCAGGACACTGTGCTTCCAGGGAGCCAAGACTGCCCACACTCTTCACCTCTCAGTGCTTCCACCACCTCCCACCATCCAGGACCAACCCTCCGATGCATGGGACTTTGGAGACTGTCAAGTTCCAGACTTTAACAATGGGCAAAGAGAAGCTTAAGAAAATATCTTGAAGCAAAAACCAATAGATTCTTCTTTGCTGGATACTCAAATAACTCTGCAGTCAGAGCCAATCAAGTTACCTGTTTTAGTAGCCAGATACTCCATCACTTGGATTTCAGGATGTTTTGATTAGAAGAACACAGTATCACAGCATGCTTTTTCAAGGGGCAGTAAGTAATTACTATGAGTCAGTACTTGGACAGGGCTGGTGCACGTATAGCCTTAGAGAGTCATTCGAGCCCTTCTTTGAGTGTTGTGTCAGAGGAGAAAGGAAAAGGAAGCCGATCATTGTAGTGGGTGCAGTGTGACATACCGTCTGTTCGGTGTGACAGTTAGCAAACCAGGTGCCTGACTATGAGGAGTGGGAGGGTCACATACCAGGCACACAGCAGAAAGGAGATGCTCCAAATGGTAGTTTTCCAGTCAGAAGCCAAATGCCCTCAGGAACCAGAGTAGGAAGAGCAGCAGTATTCTCTGGGTGGCCATCAGAGGACACTTCTTGGGGCAGAAGTTCCTGGGATGACGTGGGGATTATTGCAGCAGGAAAGACAAGAAGCAATTAAGAACAGGTGGTCCAAAAATAGCCATTCTGGGGAGACGGAGCATGTGGAAGATTAATCCCTATCCAATGGAAGGTGATTCTGTGCAGTCAACCGGGGACAGTGTAGAAGCAGTGCAGCAAATGGGTTTGAAATTGTACCAGCCGTGTAGCCATCTGAAGAGGGGCTGCATATCTTCCTAGGTCACAGGGATGGTGTGTGGAATCGATGGTCTCATGCATGCAGAGCACCTGGATTACAGTCGGAGCTTAGTCAGCGAGGACTGCTGTTTCATAATCCACACTTCCTTTGGTTGTCCTGCCAACATTGGCCTCTTTGCCTGCAAGCTCAGTTCTGGTCTCCTTAACTTGATACTCAGACCTTTTCAGTTTCCCTCACAGATTCATACAAACTTAAGTACCTAAGCCGAGTTCTTTCATAGCTCGTCTCTGTCTGGCTCATCACTTTGGCCCCTGCTGTGTACTTTTGTGAGTGATGCCATTTTAGCCGATTTGAATTTCATCCTGTGTTCAGGTCCCAACTGGTTCACAGCATCTGTGGAGCCCCCTGGTGGACTCCTGACCCCTCTGTGTCCCTTTAACCATAGTACCTGGTGTTTAGCTAGACTCGGCTCGGGATGGACCATGGGCTCTCCCAGTGCTAAGTCTAGATTTTCTGCTCAACACTCCCTGCAAGGTTCTGCTCCTGTTGTGTCAGTGGGACAGCCAGCTTTGTCATTGGGCTGAACACAGTGAGAATTCCAGTGCACCCTACTGTTTATATTGCATGTGGCTTTCAGCAATTCAGTTAATCTTTCTGAACCTCTGTTTCCTCAGCTATAAAATGGATAATTTAATATCTTCCATGCAGAATTTATATGAGGAGATGATATATATGGAGCACTCACCTGGCATTTGGCCGGTGCTCAATCAATAGTAGATATATTTTTTGCTACTGATTTAAAGAACTGATCCTTGTGGATTTGATGTACCATGGGGCCATGGGCTATTAATTTCTTTTCTCTGTAGCTCTACAGCTCTGCTGAATTTGGGAGAAGATGGCAGCTTATCCAGGAAGGGGTGGTGCCGAACAGGTTCTACTGGTAAGTCTTGGTTTAACTTCTAGCATAATAAGATGTCACTCAGTAAATGACCACTGGGATCGCTACCCCCAAGATGGCAGAATGCAGGCATTATCTTAAGGAAATGTTGAAAATTGTGTTACAGATTTTTTGCTTTTTTTCCCCCAGATCAATGATTACTGAGCAGCAGAAGCTATATGCGTGTTAATTTGTTAGGGTTTGATGAATAATTGAGACAGATTTTTTTGAAAAATGTTTCAGTATTAAAACATTATATACACATATGTCACATACTCACATAAAGGTTTTCAAATAAATAAGTAGATTTTATTTAGTCTAACTGTAGAGTTTCCTGCTGTTCCTGATTCCAGGTCATCAGGCTCTCTCCCTTATCAGGGAGGACTCGATTGGAACCCCTAGTTTTTTACACAGGCTGCCAAAAATATTCTGTAAATGACCAAACACACAGACGTACATGGTCTCACTTTGCCCAGGCTGTGAGAACAAAATGCCACAGAGACATACAGTGGACATGTATTTGCACAGTTCTGGAAGAGAGGAAGCTCAAGATCGGGGTGCCAGCAGATGTGGCTTGTGGTGAGGTCCTCCTTCCTGCCCCACAGATGACTGTCTGGTCCTGTGTCCCCCTATGCGGGCAAGAGGGAGAGCTGAGGCCTCTTCCTAGTCTCATAGCAACACTGATTCCATCATGGAGACCTCCCCTCTGTGACTCCCTCTCAATCTAATTCCACCCCCAAAAGCCTACTTCCTAATACCATCAGAATTAGAGGTTAGGGCTGCAGCATACACATTTGTTTTAGGGAGCACAAATTTTCAGCTCACAACATATATATTTGAAATTTGCATTTACCAAAGTGTTAAGCATGCTGGACTACATTTTGTTGTTTTGCGGAGTATGCTGTTGACTATGCATATATCATCATGTTTTAAATGGCTCTATATCATCTTATTCTGAAAAATAGTTTGGAGGTAAATCTTAACATGAGATTAATGTAAAACATAAACTAGATGCATTGGTGGGATGTGTATATGGAAAAAGAGAAATATGGGAGGTAGTGATAGCGAAGAAAGGAAAAAACCGTAAGAGAAAGAAGGAAGCAAAGAAAATAGTATTCCTCACCTTTAATTATAGGGGACTTTTGTCCATGGTAATGGGCGAATAAACTTGAAGAGAAATAGCAGAAGCTGATACTGGCCTTTGGGTTTTCCAGGACCTAGATCGTAGCCAAGTGAGAAGAAAGTTTGGGACATTCTAGGGTAATTGTGGTATGGCTCATCAGTACCTCATGAATTTTCATCATAACCTCACCCAAAAGGTGTTATTTGCTGCCCTGCAGTAGACCTGATCTGCCTGTGGAAAGCATAGCGGGGTTTCCAGATTTGGCTGTGATAAACAACACTACAAACAACTAGCTTAGTTCTCACATCCCTCACTCACAAAGCCCAGGATCATCTGCCCGGGACCTTGCAGAAGCCAGCAAGCTCCCTCCCTCCCTCCGAGCTCTGCCAAATCGGGCTGCACTGGTCCACCTGGGACTCCTGCAGCCTGCGCTGTCTGTGGCCAAGCTTCACCTCAGCCTCCAGAGAACCACACCTCTTCACAGCCCTGTGTCTTCTATGGAGAATGCGATTCGATTCGTCTTTGTCGTTCTCAAGCACTGCCCTATAGCCCTGTGGGAGTGGAGAGCCAGGGAACTACATTAGAGGAATCTCTTTAAAAAGCAAATTTGGGGCCAGGGATTTAGCTCAGTGGCACCGCGCCTCCCTCACCAGCGCAAGGTCCCGAGTTCGATCCGGGTACCAATAATAATAATAATAATAATAATAATAAAAGCAAATGATGCCCCCTGAAGAGTTGAAGATGAGCCATTTGCAAGTAAACTGCTCAAGGATGAGCCTGTCTTCTCCACCCTGCTGAAGAAAGCTTGCTCTCCCTGGCCACTGCTCCCCTTGGCGACCTCTCCTGGCCCTGGGATTCAGCTCCACCGCTTCCTCATTTTCCCTCCTCCCGTCAGCATCCTTTTCTCCCTCCCTCACTTACTCATTTGGTTTCTTATTCATGAAACATCTTCATCTCTGTGTTTTGTCTAAAAGGTATAAAACTGCATTTTAGGAAACTCCATGTCCTTTCTTTTTTTCATTCTTTGCATTTCTTGGTGCCGTATGTGCATCAGAAGGCCTCTAAATACATCAATGGGGGACTGAAACAAATGAAAGTTGCTCCGCTTGGTTTGTGCTGGGAAGGAATTGGTGCTTCACCCTCGAGGGTGGCGAGACCAATGTTCTCTGGCTGCTCCCAGTGAGCACAGAGCCCTGCACGCCGTGCCCACCATGCAGAGCGTGGCAGAGGTTTGTTCCTGCCTGCAGAAACACGGGAAAGCACTGACTGACAGGACAGGCAAGGGGGAAGAATCCGGATGAGGACCGTTCCATGCTAGGGGTACACAACAGGTGGGCTTCCTCCCCCCCCACCGAGGGTCTTACTTTCTGTGGCCTCCCTGGTGAACAGAACACAGCACCTTCGCCAGTGCTGACTGCTCTCCTGTATTAGCTATTCCTAGAACAGGGATCTTCTCTCAGAAAGGTGGATTACCAAACCCCAAAAACCAAAAGTCACGACTGTCATGTCGGTAAAAGCATTACACGTGACTGTATATGAGGCCTAATTATTCCAGTACCTAAAATAAATCTTCTCTTTTTCTTAGGGGACAGAGAGACGCATCTTTTCTTTCCCAGTCAGGCCCTGGCATTGTGATAAGCACTATTCAAACTCAGTCTGTTTCATCCTTACAACTCCTGCACAAGGAAGCTCTTTAATATCACCATTAACACATACGAAATCTATAGCACAGAGAGGCTGAGTAATTTGGCCAAGGTCACACAGCTAGAAAGTGCCAAAGCCAGGATTTAAATGCAGGTTTTCTGTCTCCAAAATAGATGATCTACTCAATCAGTAGACACTACTGCCTCCGTCTCTTGGCTTTCCTTCCCCGGGACATAGCTGTGAGCCCTAGAAATCCAGTGCACTTAGGCAGACAAGTAGTGAAACAGTCCTGTCGGCCACAGGGCCTGCCTGTCCCCTCTCCCACCAGGAGGCTTGGTGAGCAGCGTCCGCCCCCTACATCCTTTAAGCTTTGCTTGACTTTTCTAGAGAAGGAATAAGGCCTTGTACGTTGCACCATGCCATGGTTACTAATAAGAGAAAAGCTCTTGGCCTCTGCCCACATGGTCTGTACTTTCTGACTGAGCCACATCCTGAGGACCCAAACAGAAGCTGTCAGCCAAAACGATACGAGTTACACTCACTTCTGGAGACCACTGCTTCTAACTGCACAGGAGTGTGAGACTGTTTAGAATTTACAGCCAGCTTAGCTGAAAGAAGCCTCCTTTTCTCATCTCTGCCCAGATCTGGCCTGGATCTGTGGGTGAAAGAGGGACCCCTCCACCTGCGTCAGGAAGTGGCCATGGGGACAGCGTCACACTTTCCCCAGAGAATGCAGGGTGCGATAGTATCTCTTCCATGTTCCCACACACTTCAGAATTTTCCTTATCCTAGGTGGCAATAGTCATGCCAGCCCTGAAAGCAATCAAAAGTCCCTGCAGAATAATGATGGGATGTACCAGCTTCTTCTGACCTTATCACCGTGATTGCTATTAAAACTTCCCTTACTATTTGTACAGGAGCTTTCTTCCAAAGAGTTGAGATTACTTCCAGCACTGACATAAGGTGACAGAAGGATTTATCTCAGCACAATATTAGCATTCATGGACAGCTTTGCATGATTCCCCACCCCACACCTTTGGCAGCCAGCCCTAATGGTTAAGCTTTTACTTAAGTATTTTGTCTACATTATTTAAATGGGTCCTCAGATCAATGATGGGAAGCAGGTCCTTGTGCCTGAGAACTGTGCCACCCACACAGTTCTTATTTTTTAAAACATTTCTTATTTTTAAAAAAAATTTAAAAGAGAGCCAAGGATGTAGCTCAGTGGTTCCACACCTGCCTGGCAAGTGCAAGGTCCTGAGTTTGATCCCTGGGACCGCAAAAAAAAAAAAAAAAAAATTTAAAAGATTATGTTACAACAAGAGAGGATGGGCTCTCATTAGGAGAAAGTACACCTGGGAGTTGGGTGTCATCAAGATAAAGTTGCATGCATAAGGAGATTTGTATGTGTTTGGTAAGCTACAATGGGCTGGGCACAGTATCAGTCATGAAGTTTGATCTTCCTAAAACCTTGTATGGTTGGCACTGTTATCGTCATTTAAATGAAAGGGAAAAGTTGCAGGTTGTTCAGCGTAGCGCATGTAATGGGTAACAGCCACATTTTGGAACTTAGGCTGTCTGGTTTCATGTTCCTTGCTGGCACACATAAAGATCAGTCTAAAATTCCAGACTTATTTCCCACTTTCCTTTGCCAGTTCAAGAGGGGAGAGGCACTCTGGGAGCCTGAGGTAAGAGGTTCCCAAGTATGAGCCCAGCCCAAAGATCTTACCAAGATCTTATCTCAAAATAAAAAGCAAAAAATGGCTGAAGACAGCTCAGGGTGAACACCCCGAGTTCAGTCCCCAATACCCTCAGCCCTCCCCCACACACAAGATGGGAAGTAAAAATACTTGTTTCAGTTCTAAAGTGTTGCATTATTTTCCTTTAATAATTCAGTAGGTAAAACTCAAGGTGTTCCCTTGGACATTGAAGAACATAGAATTGGAGAGTCAATAACACCTAAATGCTTTGAGTCAGTGAATCTTCTCCCAAAAGCCTAGTTGTCTTTAGAGGTTGAAGAAGGTGGTTTGTTGGATTCTGAGTTGTTTGGGATAAAGCAATGGAAAATAATTCTCATTATAAACTATTCAAAAATCTATTAAGTTTTGCAAGACACAAGGAAAGTTTAGACCTATTATACCTAATTAAAAATAGGTTCAGACTTATCTTTTGATTATGTTGCTCTAACATATGTAGGGCTGGTGGGGACAGATGAATAGTGTTTACCTGTTTTCTCACATGTGGATAATTAAAAGTTGGTTCAACACCGAACCTTTGTTATTTTGAAATACTAGGCTCATTTCAGTGATACTTCCCAGCAGGTGTATGATAGCTGTATTGCATCGCAGAGAGACAGAGAAATGCTTACAACTGCATCCTGAGTGTGTTTGAACATATGTCTACATTCTTTTTCCTACAGCTCACTGTCAGCCAATGGGAATGATCTGCCATTCTCCACCTTTGCAACAAACCTTGTGTCTTGAGCATTTACTGTGTGCCAAGCCTAGCAGTAGGTGTTTTGCATGTATTATTTAAATCGGCCCTCAGATCAATGATGGGAAATAGATTTTTGATCAAGACTGTTAAGACATGATATAAGAGTGTGCCTCATTTTAAGGAAATAATCAAAGAGATACTGGGGCCATGAGTTTCAGACTTCAGAAGACCTAACTATTTATACTCTTTGAGACCCAGGGGCTGATTAAACTCATCAGATCTTCAGCGCTCCAGGCCCTGCTGTGTTAGCTTCACTCTCAGGCAGACTTTGTCTTTGTTGTGGCCTCTGGCAACTCGTATCTTTCCTGAAAAAAGAAAATATGTCCTTGCTTGTTCCAGCAAAACTCCTGGAATTAAGTCTTCTGGGCCTGATTAGGTATTATGCCCACAGACAGACCTGGGGGTGGAATCAACTCCATAAACCCCGTGAACAGAGAATGAGGAACAGCGATGCCCTCAAGGACTGGGCTGCTTTCACCCAAGAAAGGCGAAGGGAGAATGGGAGGCTTCAGCAAGGGCGCCTCATTATCCAGTGACATTTTAAACCTTATTTCACATAGAACGTGAGTGAGAGTCAACAGATGAACCAAAGCCCCTCAGAGTTTGGGTGCTCGGGCCCCGTGTCACACATGAGTAGGGATGATGAGGGGATGTGAGCCTTGGTGTGTCTGACCGAAGTGCAGCCCCGTGGGCGCATGCCCGTGCTGAGACTCTGTCTCCAGGGCAGCTTCATGAGCGCCAATATTGCTTGTCGTATGTTTTCACTTCCTACATTGGCAGATACCCTGTGCGTCTGGCCTACCGTCCTGTGTTAGTCAGCTTTCTACTGACTGGCAAAATACTTGGGAAAATTAACTTACAGGGAGAAAGGTTTATGTTGCTTTGTGGTTTCAGAGGGGTCAGACCATGGTCAGCTGCCTCCACTGTTTGTGGGCCTGTGGTGACCCAGAGCAGCATGGCGGAGGGTTGTGGCAGAGGAATGCTGCTCAGCTCCTGGCACATTTCAGAGCCAGAGTGAGAGAGAGAGAGAGAGAGAGAGAACGAATTAGGTCAGGGACACAATGTACATTTTTAGGCCAGGCTCCAGGTGACTCACTTCCTCCAAGTAGGCAGCACCTCCTGCTGTACCAGCAAATTAATGGAGAATGCATTGATAATGCAGCCCTTGAGAAGCAGCCACTTCCCCAGACCCCATCTCTGAACACTGCTGTCCTGAGACCAGAGCTCCACACAGCAGCCTCTGGGGACACGGCATATCCAAACAGTATGTCCCCACCTAGGATTCTCTCCTGTAGCCTCATGTGTCAAGCCTACAAGAAAGAGGCAGTTCTAGCCATCTGTGGTGACACAAGCCTGCAATCCCAGCACTTGAGAGGCTGAGGCAAGAGGATCACCATAAATTCAAGGCCAGCCTCCGCTACAAAGTGAGACCATCTCAAAAAAATCTACATCCAGAAAACACCCCAGAATACAGAATAGTTTCTCTCTCTGCTTTGACATATTTTTGCAATGCTTTGTTGAGTTCTTCTTGAATATTAATGCTGAGCCGATTTCAGCCCCTTCCAGGTGTTTGATGCTTAGTTTGCTTCCTAGGTTCTAGGTACCCGGCCTGTCCTCTTGCTTATTCCGATACACTGATCCCTCTCACCACCTCATTGTAAGATTCCCCAGCTCCACACCACAGGACGGAGGCATGGATGGGACGGCTCTGCCTCTCTTCTCTTCTCTCAGGCTGTTTAGGGCACTTAGTAGCCAGAGGCCGGCTCTGCACTTTTCCTTCCCAGGTCCTGCAAACTGGAAATGGCATCTAAGGACTGCTCAACAGCAGAAGCCTGGTCTAACCAAATCACCAGATGCCTTGGCAGTGTCCAGGCTGGCTGCTTCAGTCAGGAGTCTGCCTCATCCTTTACCAAGCTGGGAAGCAGGGTTTTGTCTGCAGAGCATTTCTGGGTGGACACGGCCACTCACTTGCAGTGTCCTGTTGAGGTGGAGGTAGAATATCTTGTCATTCACAAACACCTGGTTTGTACACACTAGACTTCTGTATTTCTGTATTTCCAGTATCCCCACCAGCACTTCAGGGTAATACTCCACTTGGACTCTTTCCCCTTCTTAACCTTTGGATTCCCAAGTCTCCTCAGTTCCACTCTACTGACCCTGAGCTCGCTACTTCGTCTTCTGTTCTCTGTGGTGTTACCATGGCTCACACCACTCTCTGAGCCTCCCCTACCAAGAGGAGCTGTGTTTCCCTGGCCTAGAGCTGACCTCATTTCTCAGTACTGAAGAACAGAAAACTGAATAACACTTTTTCTGAGCTTCCATTCACCTCAATTCCATATGCTGAGTTCCATAAGGCCAGCTAAGGAATTCTATATACTAATCAGTGTATGGATGTTTTGTGCCTCTCATATCTATGGTTTTGTACAAGTTCCTACCTGGGCATAAACTATCCTTGTTCATTTTAGTGATGATTAATTTGTAGCAGCTAATACAGACTAGGACGGTTTTAGTCTTTGCATAGAAAGATGATGTGTGGATAACACTGTCAGATGTTGGACCTTACTGGCCTCTTATCCATGCCAGTCTCTACCTTGGAGCTTAATTTGTTCTAATTTTCATGATCAAGAAGGATCTTCTGAGTTTATGTGTGGTTTTTGTTACAAACACAATTTTTTTTTTTTTTGGTACCAGGGATCGAACTTGGGTCCTTGTGCTTGCAAGGCAAGCAACGGAACCACTGAGCTAAATCCCTGGCCCAACAAACACAAATATTACATCATAACTCACATCGTGCTACAGGTCTCCATATGTGATTTCGAGGAAGTACATCATTTTATAGCCAGCATATCCAAGTTCAAGTCTCAGCTTCACCATTGAATATCTGAGTGATCCCAAGAAAGATGATTTCACTTGGCTGAGCTTCAGTTTACTTCCAAGGTCTAATTTTGAGAACTAATACTGCACAGTATCATGACTACCAGTAAATAACTTCGCATTCTGTATGCTCTCTGAATGTGTCTTTTCCTCTTCATTCCTTTCCTTGTCCTGCTAAAGGTAAGTTCCTTAAGAGTCAAGGCTGCTTTTCATGCGTTTCCAGCTGCCTCGTGTAGTACAGGAAGGAAGGAAGGCAGGCAGCAGCAGAAGCGTGCACGCACATGCACACACGGCCCTGACATCTAGCAGACGCCCACACTTACACCTGTGGATGTGCACAGATCAAAATCTGCGTGACATCTTGAGTGACCACATGTGTGAAGCTGGGCAGCTCCTGTAGGTGACCTCGTCTTTCCTTTTATCAGGACAAGGCTGGAATTCGGAGACATAGACATGTACTGATTGTGGGAGGGAGGGAAAGTGTAGACCAGAGAGTCACACTTGTCTCTTCGCTAGGCTACTTCCTCGCACAACAGGCTGCCCTGGGGAGTAACAAGAACCACGTCAGCAGAGGTGGGAAGGTCCGTCCTCCTCCTCGCCACGGCCGGCACTGACAGTCTTCACCCGTCTCAGAATGGGGGATTCTCCGGAAGAGCGCGGAACCCCTTTCCTTTGGTCTTCAGATTTTGTTCTTTTTTTGTTACACCTGCATACGGTTTCTCCCGGGCCTGAGCCCCTCCTTGCTGAGCGAAAGCAAGTCAGGACTGGGTAGGGGTGGTAGGAAACCCTCCCCAGGCGGCCTCCCGCAGGCTGCGCTGGGCATTTCCCGCAGCTGCACCTGCGGGGCTCCGGAGAGCATTCTCATTATCCGTGAGAGGCCTGGTGTTTTACCTGTTTCGTTTTTCCCGTTAATGATCTCCACATGAGTGCTGCTTTCCATCCCCTCGCACCTGCCTGCACTTCTTAATCTTTCCCATGATTAGCAAGCTTTCCCTACAAAGGAAGCTGCCTGTGCCCTGCTGCAGGGGGCCTCTGCCTGGTGTGCTGCTTCCTCCACCAACAGCCAGCCGCTTCCATCCCCCTTGCCTTGATCCTCCGTTCCTAGGAGCCCAGCTCCTCTGTCTTTGAACAAGAAGGTTCGGTCACCTCAGATTTAAACCAGGATGCTCACAATGGCAGAATGCGGGGCTCTGCCAACAGTGAGTGAAGCTGTAGTCAGGATTTTCTCACTTGGAATTATATTAGCAGAGCTTGACTAGATGGGATCATACCTCGCTGCGCCTTCAAATTCAAGGGCTTCTGGGTTTTAAATGTGTGTGTGTGTGTGTGTGTATGTGTGTGTGTGTGTGTGTGGTGTGTAGTGTGTGGTTATTTGTTCTCATTCCATCATGAACCACCTTTGAGTGTTGCCTTTTAGTCTGTAAGAGATGTCAGTTAGCATTGGAAAATGAAAGCCCCGGGAGCCAGGTGTGGTGGTGCACACTGTAATCCCAGCACTCTGGGAGGCTGAGTCAGGAGGATCACAAGTTGACGCCTTACTTGGACAACTTGGGAATTAGTGAGACCCTGTCTCAAAGTAAATAAATGGAAAAGGGCTGGGTATCGGGCTCAGTGAGAAGGCCATGGATTCAATCCTCAGAGGAAAAAAAAAAAAGGAGAAAGAAAGAAGGACAAATAGAAAAGAATAAAGGACAGCCCTGGACACTGAATGCCTTTGTTAGAATTGTTTTTTGTTTGTTTGTTTTGGTTGTGATTGTTGTTGTTTTTCAGTAATGAGTGAACCCAAGGCCTTTGCACTGAAGTACATCTCCAACTTTATTTAATTTTTTTGAGACAGGGCCTCCCTAAGTCACTAATTTGCTCAGTCTGGGCTTGAACTTGAGAACCTCTTGACTCAGCCTCCCAAAATATTGGAATTATAGGTGTGCACCATCACATCTGGCTACAGTCCTGTTTTCAAGGATTGTGATTTGAAGCTACTTAATTAACTTCCCTAAGCCTCACAGTCTTCATCAGGGATTTGGTCATCATAAGAGCATCTTCCACATACACTTGTCAGAATTAAAACTCAAACAATTTGAGTTAAATACATATAATCCATGATGAATATGTTTCCAATATTAATGAGAAAAGTGGAGAATTGGTACTAGTGTGTTTCTGAAACGAGGTGTCTCACTTTGATACAATTTGATAATGTACGTTTTCAAGAGTAATTTTTCATATGTCCATGAAGTTTATTTCTTGTTGCTCCAGAATCAGGGGCAGTGGATAGAAATTGACCTTCTGTTTTATTTGTAGATTCTTGATTTTATGCTCTTCTGTTCACTCAGTTAACATCAGCTGAGTGATTTCGAAACCTAACCCTGGCCTCAGAGAGGACAGAGGATGGACCACAGTCCTCAGGGACGGCTGCCGCTCAGGTCTGAGGGCCGCAGCCCTGCATGGCAACTGCTGTTTGCAGCCTGGCAGCTGTGGAGCCAGAGGTCACAGGGAGGGCTGGAGTGTGGAAGAAAAGCTGGGTGTGGAATCGAGAGGGATGAGCAAGGATCCAGTGGGCACCACCAGCCCTGCTGACCAAAAAGACCTTCTGGAGGCATTGATGCTGCTTCTCTGGCTTCCAGATCTCACGCTCAAGTCCTGCTGCTCAGTTTGCACTGGAAACCAGGCAGGGACTCCAGGAAACAGGTCCCACTTTGCCAAGCGGATCCAACACAAAAGCACTAGCATACATCTCATAGAATCTTGTCATCTTCGCACATCTTTTAAACCCTGTATAGCTTAGCTTATATCCTCCCCCAGAGATTAGAATATTTGCCCAAGTCACATTTTCTTTTTTGGAGTGATATTCCTCTTCTTTTTCAATCATTTTCCCCTTTGTATATCCCATGACAAGATGCTGAATGTAGGATAAACAGCTATTAGCATTGCTTATGCTTAAACACAGGGCGATGGGAGAGAGAAAAAAGAAAGGAAAAGATTCACCCACACACACACACACACACACACACACACAGTGAGAGGAAACTTAGGATCTAATACCCTGAAATGCCTAGAGAAGAACCTAGCACATACCACATGTCATCAAATGTAAAATGTAATCATAAGATAATGCATCATTATTTTATCATCAGTGAAAAACATTGCCAATTAAACTATAACATTACAGTGATTGTAAGACACTTACTGATTTAACAGTTGTTAAATGGAAAAGAAAAGAGGGTATCTTGGAATTGATGAAATAGGCACTAAAATATTTGTTCAGTAAGTGAGAATGAGGAAGGAATGTTGGGGATGAGGTCATGCCACATACAGATTTTCAAATCAAAGTTAGATAGGTAGTCTCACCAGACAACTCATGAGATGGTGAATAATCAGTTCACAATAGAAGGGTAGAGAAAACCCAAAACCCAAGGAGTGGCCTCTTTGGACTGAGTAGCAAAAGTTAGAATGCATAGAGGAGAATCCTTCAAGCAAATATAGGACTAGTGAATTCCCACAGGTGACCAGCCACTCAGTGTTTAAGCATCAGAATCTCAGGACTCACCGAAACCTAGAAGCCACTGCCCCTGACCTCTGTGTGTGCCAGAGAAATGCAAGAAAAGAGCCTTTTTCAAATTAGAATAGAGGTTTGTCTATCAGGATCCATCTTCCTCACAAGAGGATAGCTAGAGGAAATGGACCTGTTCCACAGTTTTTCATTGTTGGCTCCAACACTTAAAACATCAACTCCTCTAAACAGAATGATTTCATAATTCAGAGAGAGCTGTCAAGGTTTGCACAGGCATGGCAAGTTGTGCCCCAGGGTGGGGCCAGAACCTGCATTTATGAGATTTATGGTAAAGGGTTTTACGTGAGTGCCCGAAGTTTAAGGGAGATGAATCCCAGAAGACAAATACTACCAATAATTGAATTACAAAGCCATTATCATGTGCTGAACAGAGCAACTTTATGACTCTGTTCTGACAAGATGAAACTTGTTAGAATATTTATGTGCCTGTGATATTTTCTACATCACTATCCCGGAGAAAAGAGCAACCTTCAATCTGCTCCCCATGAGCATTTAGCCTTCCCGAGCGATTCAGTAGCCAAGGAAAACAAGCTGCCTACGAAGGAGGAAGCACACAGCTAATCAGGAACAAGGCTGCCTTGAACCTCCCATTGCAAAAGCTCCTGAGGCCCACATATGTCCTGTATTCTGTCCCTAGCATTGGGCCCTTCCCATATTAACCGGGGAAACCTGAAAATGAATACACTCAGTTGTCTTGCCGCGTGTGAGCACCATTTGCTACTTCTGAACATTTGAAAATAGCATCCCAGTAATGAAAGACGCTATTCCAACTTCTATTACTTTTTTGAAAAGTAATGTAACTTTTTTCTTGTGATTGTGACCTCTGACTCATAAATATATAAAAGCTGAAATAATGCAGTTGTGCGCTTGTTTTACATGATGAAAGGATAGCTGAGCAATCCTTTACCTGTGATGACAGTGGTTTTATGGAAAATACACTGCTTTACTGTTTCTGGTAGTGCAGCTGCAGTTCAGTATACAGCTATGCGCTGTGGGTATGGCTTCTCCTCCCCTAACTTCTTATTTTTAACTAACTTTAGAGTTAAAGCAGAATGACAGGGAGTGTGGGAGATGGCCATGCGCTCTCCATCCGGCTCCACTTAATGCATCCCCTACATCATTGTTAGGTAGTGCCCACCACCCCGAGCTCGCATGGTAGAACACTGTCAGCCCCAACGGAGACCTTATTTTAGTTTCCCCCAGGATTTCTCCCCATTTCCTTCTTCCTCATCTAGAATCTAACACAGAATCTTACACTGCACTGAGTGTATTTGGCATGATATTTTAGTCTCCTCGAATCTGTGGCAGTTTCTCAGTCCTTTCTTATTTCTCACGACTAAAGAGCTTGGGAAGGCAGCAGCATGGTATTTTATAGAATGGTCCTCAAGTTGGGTCAGTCTGATATTTTCTCATGATTACAGGGTTATAGATTCCTGCACAGGGTATCACAGAAATGATATGTCCTTCTCCTCATATCATGTCAAGAGGTACAAAATGTCAGTGTCTCATTACTGAAGTTGGTAACCTTGGTCAGTTGCTGAGGGCAGTATCTTCCAGGTCTTTCCACTTCAAACTTACTATTTTTCTTGTTGTCTTCTCTAATTGTTAAGCAAGTTAACCATGGCTAGCTCACATTCCAGGGATGGAGAATTAAGCTCCAGCTTCTGGAAGGAGGAGACATAAATATTGTGTGAACATGCATTAAAATGCCTAGAATGATTAATAAATATTTTGGAAGAGATACTGGAGGCTACTCAATTTCCACACTGATTTTATTATTCATTATCTGATCCAAATTACATCATATATTACTATGGTATGATGTCCTTATGAAGATTTTCTTTGTTTTAACCATGTCTTCGGTGTTTACTGATTCTTCAGTAGGGAGTACCTGCTCCTTCTTGACCAATTATTTATTTATTCAGTGGTCTGGTTGCTCAATTAATGCTGTGAGCAGCAAGCATGGCGGAGAAAGCATAAATCTAGCTGTTTCGCTGTTGCTTTGGTGGTGTTCACTCCTCACATTGGGCATCTTTCCATGCTGGCCCTGAAAGTATGGTCAAATGATTCCCATTAATGTGCCACCTGTCAATTATGCACAGGCTGAAATTTTGGGGTTTGACTTGGAATGCAGACTTCAGAACTACATGCCTTTCTGGTGACGGATTGGCTTGGTTGACCTTAGAGGTGTGGAATTCCCCAGGAGTTCTGGTCTCTTCTATTGGTTCAGTTGGGCACCTCTCACACCTTTGCCAAAAAGAGGCTGACTGTTATGCACACCCACACACATGCATACAAACACACACACACACGCATATACACACCTTCCTTTCCCTCTTTGCCTCTGTCCTCGCCGAAGACAACGCAAGTTTGGCTGCTGCTCTCTCTGCCCCCAAAGGAAACCCAACTGTCTCTGAAGGGTCCTGACCTCTATTGTTTACCAGTCCTTTTTGTTCCCAACACAAAAAAGTAGCTTTGGAAGTAACCAATTGCAGAACATGTCCAAATACTTACAGAAGGTTGGTAAATATCTTAAACATAGTAAGCATTCTCATAAATGAACACTTGAATAAAAATATCTCATTAATGAACAAGAGCATGAACAAATAATTCAGAAAAAATGGCACTATCATAAAATGTTTACTCTCATAAATAAAAAAATAAAAATTGAAACAAAAAGAGCATACCATTTACTAACCTAACAAATGGATAGAATTTTTGAGGAAATACTCCTAGTCTTATTGAGAGTATGGGGAATAGAGAATCTAATGAATATTACCAGAAGTGTTATTTGCTTGAATTTTGGTACATTTTGCTTTGTTTTGTATTGGAGGCAGAGTTTCGCTATTTTGCAGACTGATCTCAAACTTAGAGCTCAAGTGATCCTGTCCCTCCGCCTCCTGAGGAGCTCAGACTTTGGGTGTGTACCAACTGGATAATTTGTGTACACTTCCTAGAAGACACTGATATAAAATGTATCAAGAGTCCTAAACAAATGCCCATTCTTTATGAGCCATCATTCTCTCATTTAATAATACTTCCAATGAAAAACCAGAGAGATTGGAGACCTACACACATTTACCTACAAAGACAAAACGTGCAGTACCATCTATAAAAGAAAAGAGTGAGACAAACAATGCCCTTTGGTCAGAAAATTAAGTAAGTTGGAAAATATTGCACAGCTGGCAAAACAGTGCATTCTACTACAGTGGTGCCTCAGTTTACAAACTTAATTCTTTCCACGATCCTGGTTGCAGACTGAATTGGATGAGATCTGAATCAAATTTCCCCATAAGGTCAACATGAAACCTAACCACTGAATTTGATTCAGTACACATCCAATTTGGTTTGGGACCAGAATCGTGGAAAGAATTAAGTTTGTGAACCCAGGTACCGCTGTATTGTGTTATGTCATGCTATATTAATAATATGATGCAAAAGTTGTATGAAAAAGACAACGCTTATACAAACAGAAGCTACTAGAAGACAGGAATACTGAATGTTGAATATAATTATTTCTAAATGGAGGGATTGTGTAAATGTTTTATTTTCTTTTTTATACTTTGGTGTACTTTATATTTTAAGTAAATAGCTATTGCTTTTACAATTAAATTTTCGAAGAGCGGTATTTAGATAACTGACACCGATGGGAATCTTGTGGAAGCAGGCAAGCCTGTTTCCAAATGGGGGGGCGTGGCCTGGGATTGGTGGGAGGGCCGACGACAGGAAGTCCCTGTGCCAGCGTTCTAGGAAACAGCATCTCTCCTCCTGCTTTCTCTCCTTGTCATGTCCATCACATCGCCAACCACGCACCTGTCCTCTCTTCCCTCCCGTGGCCTTTTCTGCTCCCTCTTCTCTCTTCTCCTCTACTTTCTATCACACTGAGACATGGCATCACATCTGTAGGAATTCACATTTGCAGTGGAATACTGACCAAAAAAGCCCCAAAAAGTGATAAAAGGGGTGTTTTCCATTATTACACTGGCTTCCTTGGCTAGCAATTAATATGGGTTCAAAGACAAATTGACAGGGCCTTTAAAGTCTCTTCACAGAAGAGCACCCTGCCTTTACCCAGTCAATGCCAACTCCCATCATTCCTGTAGGCAGAACTCAGAAATCCCCCGTAAGTGTAGAGCACTAAGAAGCTGGACACCTGGATGGGAAACCCAGTTTCCTCCTCCACGCATGCTGCCCTTCTGGCTTTACTGATAGCCTCGCTTTCCTTCTCAGTGGAAGAGCTTGTGGGTAATCATCTCTTGGGGAATTTTTCCAGAAATGTCAATGCCTGGAAATAAAGGAAGAGAATTTTTCTTCTTTTTTTTTTTTTTGCCACAGTGGATTGCCAAAGTAGGGAAAGTGACTACAATGATGATGAATCCTGCCTTACCGGAGGGCCAAGCACCTGGCAGTTCAGGTAGAGAGGGACACTGGGTTTCGGAGAAGGGTCAGAAGTCATTAGCTAGTTTGCAGGTAAGCAGAGAGAGGCTCTTCGTGTAGAGACACCCTACTGTGTAAAAACCCAAACTGAGGGATTCAGCGTGCACTCTGGCTTCTACCTTCGGACATGGAATCCCCCATCATGTGTCTCGGCCCATGCACTCCTGAGCCCTAGCACACGCTACTCCTGTGGATAGTTTAATGGAAGATACATGCATCACCCTGTGAGTTAACACTGTCTGTCCTGAGACACTAAGGGGTAAAAAAGAAAGGGATGGGTTTTCTTTCTCCTTCACTGTTTTCCTTCTTTTCTCTTTCCTCCCCTCCCTTCCCCTCCTCTTTTCTTTCTCGTCCTTTTCAGCAGAAGGATCACTGGAAGAAGTGAAGGGCCTAGGTTAGAAGACCTACCTTTGATACTCACTGAGTTGTGTGGTCTCAGTAAGGTTATTTGCTCTCTATAAGCTGTGGCTTAGTTAGTTGTAACAGGACAAGACTAAACTGGTCCATCTCTAGCAGACTTTCCATCCTCAAAGATCCCTGCGTTCATATTGTTGACCACAGCAGGAACTGCACATTTCAGGTTTTTGTTGTCATTATCAACAAAATTATTAGATGTTGTTATTATCTTTTTAGCCAACAGTATATAGAGCTGTAGAGAAATCAGAGAGTTTAGGTTCCAGTCTGATTGAGTCACTTATTTAGCTGTGTGCCCTCGGGCAAGTAAACTGTTTCAGAATAATACCGCCTTTCTCTTTGCTTGTCATTATGTTTCCTGAGTTTGTGTCACATGAAGATATTCTAAGAACACAATGTATATTCTTATCCAAGTTGCTGACAAATGATGACAGCACAACCTCACACCCCTATCAGACATCGGTCCCACACTTGAGAGGTGAACATAGCCATTGATCAACACTTGGTAACAATAGGTTTACTGATGTGTTAAATTCCTTATAGTCTATATTATGTTTCTCTCGCACAACTTTTCAGAAATATTGTGATCAGCATATGTGATATTACATATTTATGTATTTTTAAAATTTTCCTGTCTTCTTCATTGAAATGGTAGAGGTGAGGCTTGCAAAGATGGAGCAGAGGAGAGCTTGGTTGATAAAAAATTAGCATTAGAAAGAAGCTAACTACTTTACACCAGGAGTATAGGAAGGATGCTTTGAGGGTATGTGAGGAACCAGCAAGGCCCCATGTTTCTTAGGTTCAAGTAAAAGTGAAAGATTTGTTTTGAGAAGAGAGGACCAGGGCAGCATGCTCCAGAATGGCGGTAGCCTAGGGAATTTGTTTTTTGGGATTTGGTTCAAAGCACATAGCAGTCCAGACACTCAGAGACCCCCGCAGCCATGGTAGCAGGAAGCCTGGCTGCTGCTCCAGCTGGTGGCAGACCTGGGCCTCATCCACATGGTGCTGGTGTTAGGCACATGCAGAATGTAAGAGTTGTGCATTTAGGGAGGCTTCCACCCAGACATGAAGAAGGCCTGGGAGGCCAGGCAGTGTGCCCCTGAGAGGGCAGTGTGTGAAGCTGTGTGAAGCCAAAGGAGCAGTGAAGAGGCCAGGTGTTGAAAAGGCAGGAATGCGGACCTTCCCGGGAAGCCACAAGGAGTGAGCCAAGTCAGCCCAAGAGAAGCTGTGAGGGCTGCATCACCACTGGCAATACTGGGGGGCCAGGGCTCCCCAAGTGTTTTGCAGTTCACATCTTGCCACAGATTGCCCGAGGCACTGGGCATAGACTGGAGGATTTAATGTTTGTCCTGCTGGATTTAGAGCTTGCTTTCTTTCCTCCTATTTCTTCCTTTTGCAAAGGGAATGTTTACCCTGTGCCTTTGTATGCTGGAAGTTTTAAATTTTATTTTCCTTTTTACAGGGGCTCACAGCTAAGAGTTTGCCTTGAATCTCAGAGGAGATTTGGGGCTTGGACCTTTCAGCAGATCTGAAACAGTTAAGACTTTTGCATCTCTTAGAGATGGACCAAATGGATCTTGCATAAAGATATATGCATCAGTCTTTTGGGGTCCAGAACCACAGTGTTACGCTTTATATCTAAATGTCTCCCAAAGCCTCATGCATTCATAGATGGGGCTTTTGGCAGGTGATTGGATCACAGGGGCATGGTACTCATCCATGGATTGGTCCACTGATAAGTTTATCACTAACTCTGATGTTGGGAGGTGAAGCCTGGTTGGTGGCTGGGGGTGAGTTCTGAAAGGGCCGATCTCCTTCCCTCCTCCTTCGATCTCTCTCCCCCCCCCTTCCTATTGCCATGCCACCATGAGCTCTTTCTCCCATGCCATGCTGCCCTGCCTTGCAGCCTACTGGACTGAAATCTCTGCACACTGTGAGCCAAAATAAAGCTTTGCTCCTTAGAGTTGTGGGTGTCGGGTATTGTGCCTCAGCAACAAAAGAGTAGGAAGACAGTATTCTCAGCACCGTGGTTCCAGAACTGTCAATATTCTGGGGTTTGAGAGATCCTGGCCTCACCCCTGTTTCACTCAGCCCTTCCGTCTGTCCTTTCAGGATTTGCACATAGAGACGGAGCCTCCCCTTACACTTGCTTTTCCAGAATGAAGAGATTGTATGGTTTTTATTAAAAGTACAGATTTATCAATGTTAATTATAGGACTGTTATTATCATGTAACTCTTTTTACAGAAGTATCATAAACATTGATGAAGGTCCTCAGACATGTATTTACGGTGGTTTTCCCCCTTTTATATATATTTTGCTTTGAAGTCCATCAGTGGGCAATTACTAAGTCAATTTGGTATTTTTATTTAATAAATTGCAATAAAGCAGTTAGAGATTTATTTCATTGATTTTATGTCCTAGTATGGAACCATTACAAAATATATTACTGAATAAAATTAACAAGTTGCTAATACATAGAGAGTATGATACCAACAATTTATAAAAGGACATAAAGAACCTTATGAAAATATTACACACTCATAATTAACCAGCCCTCTGATCATTTTAAGTCCTTGTGTTCATCATTAGAGGTTCTGTGCGGGGATCGGATGCACTGCTCTGGCCACAGCCTGGGTTTCTCTCTAGGCCCCAGGGCCGTACTCAGGCAACAGTGGAGACAAAGCAGGGAGGCAGCGTTTAAATGTGGGAAATAAGGGTGTCAAAAGCAAATCCATTCCATTAGAAAAAGGGAAGGTGGAGGGAAAGGGGTAAGTGCAGCGGGAGAATCTGTCCTGTCCATTGGGTTTGGTCCGTCTGAGGCTGCAGGGACCAGGCTTCCTTCTGGGTATGCTCGCACTGCCAGCTGTATTTATACCAAGCAGTATGCAGGAAACATCCTCACCTCCCGCCTGAGCTGTGTGCATTCCTTCACTGTGGGTCAGATACCCACTGCTCACTTTGCTCCTTACACACACACACACACACACACACACACACACACACACTTTGTGGCAGACTCACATAAACAAATAGTTGGCCTTCTGGTTTGGGAATAAGGATGACAAAGTGCAGAACTTGAACTTGGTGAATGTGAGGCTACTGGCCATGCTGATTTTTCGTAGGCCACCGTACATATAAGAAGCTGAGCATCATTTTTATTTGTCTATTTATTCTTCAACTATTTATTCATTGTTGGCGGTAGGTAACTTTGGTGCTAGGAAACCAGTGTGTCACAGTGAGATCTAGAATAAAGAAGCAAAAAGAAAGCATCTTTCTTAGGCTAAAGAGAGATGTTAAAAAGACACTGCTGTCTGCTTTTTATTTTATCTGGACCACTTATGCTGGGTGAGTAGCAGATGAAACTTGAGGCTAAGCTGTGTGTGCAAGAGTGAAAGGTGTAGCTTTTGCCTGAGTTTGCCTGATGGTTTCTATTTGAAAGCCTGACTATAACAGCAAGTGAAGAGGAAGGCCTTGGCTGTTGAGGAGGAAATCAAGGAATCCAGCTGCTTCTAGAGAGAAGGGAGGATCTCTTGATGCAGTGCTATTGCTTTAGGGAGGGGCTGCACACATCAGTGTTCATCAGTGTTCTAAGACAAAGAGGGAGCTGCAGGGTCTCCAGGCCTCGAGCCCTGTGGATCGCTGCTCACTCCCCATCTGCTGTGAGCTGCAACTTTAAATCTGAATAAGTAGGTGCTCTTCTGCCACCGTGTTTATTTTTGAAACTTGCTCCGTGGTTATCTACGTCGGGACATTTTGTGGCTCTGCAGCATTTATTGAGCACTATATTAAACAGGTATAAACTCAGACAAAATCCCAGCAGAATGATAAACTAGTGACATTTCCCAGTCTCTCTGTGAAAAATGTCTAAAAAGACGCTTCGGGCTGACTGTATTTCAGAAGGTAGATTCTGCGCTGAGCACACCACCAGCGCACTCACTCAGGGTGGTCTGATTTTTACTCAGAGTCTCACTTTGGTAATGGTTAGGTTTTTCTCAAAAATGGCTCAGAGATGTGAGCATCCCCACCTAAGCTCCTGGAGGCACAGAGCGGACTGCAGCCAACTTTGCTTTATTTTCATCAGCAGGGCAGGACTGCTGAGACATGTGGGCTGTCACCTGATCATTCCCCCAGAAAAGGAGGAAAACCTACAGACCCAGACTGAAATTCGTATTTTTAGCTGTTTATACGTTTCCATTTTTAACTTTCTTTAGCACCACCCCATGGCCCTTAGGATCCACTGTAAAACCTTAGCATTATGCAAGAGTATGTCAAGACTGGATCTCCTAGCTTTCCCTTTCATCTTCTGCTGTTCTGCTTTAGGTAACACTAGGGACAGCATATTGAATGACTAGTGGATGCCTACAGAGATCATCTGCTCTTTGACCCAGGGCCTTAGGCCTCAGTACCTGGCATTTGTATTTAAATAGGGTCCACTCCTTTCACCAATATTTACTGATCACTTGATGCAGATCAAGAAGATTCAGTCCATTTTCTCTAAGGGCTCCTGGTCATTCTTTCTCCCCTGCCCTATCTGCAGGTGAAAGGTCCCGCTTCTGTGTCTTCAGAGAGCCCTTGGAATGTTTCACGGAATAAATATGTGAATAAGTAAAAATGTTGATTTTACTTATTCAAATAGTTGACACCTGGGCTATAAACTCTTATTTTGACTCCTATTTTTCTATGGACATGAAGATACATCATTTTTAATCTTTTGTTAGTGGAACACTCATTATATGCCAAGACCATTGGAATATCACATCAGTACTATTTTAAGAGAGTATTAATATTCCCCATCCGTATTTTGGAAGAAGAAGGAGTGTATGACAAAAGACAGAAATCAGCTGATTTTTCTAGACTTGCCCTAAGTGTCAGGAATCTTCTCAGGACTTTAAAACACATATCCTGCAAACACTGATTGCAGCCTGTTTCTGTGCTGGTCACAAGCGTGTGCACGGTCCTAGAGATCTCAGAAGAGATACTCCCCTGGCTCCAGTGCAGCCCTTCTGGGAAGCCAGCTTTCAACTTCAGCATCTGTGTCTGCAGCTGAGCATTCGTGATAAGCGTTAGGACTGCAGAAGGAGGGTGAGCGGAGTTCCGGGCAGAAGTCGCAGCAGGTGCACAGGCAGAAAGACTTCCCTCCCCTCGCTTGAAGCTCAGTTAGAGACATTGATACCTATTGCTTTTTCAATCATTAAAGAGTCCTGGACCACATTTCTGCTGTCCTGAGTCCCAGAACTGAATAGCTCATTTATTGAATATGACAGTAAATATTGACCAGCATAAATATGCCACCCATATATTTACTGAGGAAACTTGCTTCTTCTCTATGGTTTGCTAAGCACAGAGAATTCAGTGATTAAAGAAACTCCTCTTTGGAACTCAGTGAATTAAAGTAATCATTTATGTATGGATATATGGCAAACCATGATTAAGGATGGCAGCAGTATGCACAGGGTGGTTGAGGAACAAAGCAAAGGTGCTCAGCCCTTGTACTGGGAGGGAGTCAGGCTTGCTAATGGGTTTGGATAGGAACACTCAAGCTCATCACAGGACCTCACTCTGAAGATCAAACCATCAGGGTTCATTTTGGGTTCAATTCTATGCTTATGCTGTTTTGCTTTGATAATGGCAGTGATACATAATGGTGATGAAAAAGAAAGACAACAGTTGATCTTAGAACACACAGAAAACTACCTCAATGTGCCACTCTGGTGACAGCAGGTGACCAGTGGCCATGACATGCTTCTCCAGGGTGTCTAATCCATTACAGGACCTTAAAACCAGTGCCCTTTCAGACACTTGGCCCTGTTTGGCCTCATCAATCCAGAATCCACCGGGGTCTCAGAGTGAAAGAAGCCATAAGTCCGCATGGTCTCCAACCACCAGTTGTAGGGGTGAGCATGTCACAAATAAAAATTGTTGGAAACACTGTGGTTCAACTTCAGTATTTAAAGTTTCTTTTTATTGTTGTAGTTGTTTACTAATGTTGTAAAAATATTAGGCAGGATAAGGGGTTAGCTAACCACAGTAGATTTTGGAGAAAAGCAAAGGACTCTTGTGTTCTTGTATCTCTTTCCTTAGTTGATAGGGGAGAAAAATGTGAGGCGAAACAGCAGTTCATGCCTGTAGAGGTCGTTCAGCGAGCTAGAGCTGTGGACCCAGAAACACGTGAAAGGGCGCAGTAAGATCCAGGGAGATGATTTTGACACCGTCCGTGAGCCAGCCAGACAGCCCTTGCTGGTTTGTAACTTTGTGCTTCGGGGTGCCGGATGATTCCAGTGAATAAAAGGTGGTGGACCCAGGAGGAAACTTGGAGCAGCCGCTGCAGAGGGCAGATGAGCGACAGGGGACAGCTTACTAATATTTTCGCAAAAATACAGTTAACTTCTGAGCTTCCTGTTTGAGGGTTGTCAGACAGCTCATTTTTTTTAATGCTTGGGACTTGTGAGCTTCTTGGGAAAAGTCACCTGCATGTGCATGCAATGCACAGTTCTGCGTGGGGAGGCGGGGACATTACCGGCGGAGCAGTGTTTGCTAAGGTACGTAACTGAACGGTGCATGTCCCCTTCTGCCCACCGTCAAGCCAGTTCCAATGGTATGGAGGTCCAAAAGCCAGCCATGTGTGCCTCGTATCGGAGGAAATTACAGAACCCGTATGTGGAAATGCCAACTTCGTGGCAGAAAACGGAAGTAAGAGTTAATGCTTGGAGCATAGATTCTGAATTTCAGACCATGTATCAATCCGAGCAAACCTGACAGACAGCGATAATAGCACCTCAAGGAGGCGTCTTCTGTAAAGATGAAGAGGCCCAAGCTAGCAAGACATCAGATTCTTCGAGTTCGGAAATGAGTTCACCTGAGAAGCGCCCTGGGAATGCCCCAAGACATGATTAATTTACTTATTTCAAAGAATTCACGGTCTTAATGCCCTTTCTCTCTCCTTTATTTCCCCCACCTTCTCTCCCTCCTTCTTTCCTTTCCTTCACTGATTTTTCCTTGGTTTCTTTCTTCTTTCATTCCACACTTGACTATTCTGTATCAGCAGCTATGAGTGTGAATATAAACTGTTTAAAACAAAGTTCCCGGGAGCCCTATTGGAGGTGTGTGTGTCTGTGTATATGTGTTTGTGTGCCTGTGTATATGTGTGTGTGTCTGTGTGTGTCTCTGTGTGTGTGTGTGCGCGCACGTACATGTTGGAGGAAGGGGTTGCTTTCACAATTAGAGAAACAATAAAACTAATGATGTATAATAAGCCATGATAAGCATCATGTAAGATTTTTATCAACATAAATATTTATTGATGGGAAGAAAGGCTTTCTGTGTTGTAATTGGGACATATTTCACAATAGAAATGACTTTTAACTTGTGCCTTAAAATAAGAGTCTGAGAGACTGGGGCTGAGCTTCAGTCAGGCATTCCAAGCTCTGCAGAGAGGCATGCACTGCATCATGGTGGGGTGGAAGCTTGCTGCTTATGCTGCGGTGGAGGACAGCAGCTGAAGGGAGGTGGGGCCTGTCATTTAGGGGTGTAGGCGCCACACCAAGTCTTGCAGGTGATGTATAGTTTTGAGATCTTCATTTTCTAGTAGATTGAAGGTGGGCTGGGGAGCTGGAGGCAGGCAGAGGGACGGGACCCCTGTGGAGGCATCTGACTCTTTTCTGTATTTCCATATAGAAATGGAGCCGATTAAAGTTCTCATGATTCTTTTTTTTTTACAAAATAGCACAGATAGTCCCAACTTTAATTAGTCTTCCAGTATAAAATTTCTAGAGATAGAGCATGATTGCTCCTATTATTTATGTAACAGAATAACTATTTTCTATTCAACATGGCTCACTGAAAAATTACAAAACAATCTATGCCTCTGAGGCATTTTAAATAGGCTTTAATTTTATTTACACAGATGGCTGCAGGAACATACAGCAAAGAGAGGTGCATTTGCCTTTTTGGTACATGAGTCCAACAATGCAGAGAGTGATTGCTGCTGCCCTCCCTGCAAAGCTTGAGTCCCATGATTTGTTCTCATAGGGCCATAGTAGGTATTTCTGCAAGCGTAAAGTGGAAGAACGTAATTAGATAAGTTTGCTATGTAAATTGCTTTTTAAGTCACTCAGCTAAAGCAACATGTCTGGCACCTGCCTGATAAGTTTTGGAGGTTTAATATGCTGCTGGTGGGGTTATTGAGGGAGGACATGTGTGCCCTATGCAAAGTTATTTGCAAGTCGAAGCTAATAACACACAGTATCCTTGCCGGAGTTCAGCCTGGCCTTCATCAAACATGGGTTTCATTATGGTTTTTATTTGAAGTGGAGATTTTACTGTCAGACTTTGTCCGTAAATAGACGACTTGTATGCCCAGGATTGAGGCTTTCCACACCCATGGGTATTAATAGTCTGTGGGCTTCACAGACATGCGTGGGAGCTTATTAATGTGGGTGTTCCATTTATGTTTCTTTATTTTTCAGGTCCGTGATGGGGTCGAACAAGGAACCAGACCTGGTGCATCTTGAGGCCAGAACCATGGACGGTCGTAAGTACATCAGCTTTGTCCTCGTGTTCGTGAGTAATACCGGTTCTCTCCGTTTGCCATGGAGCAAGTCTGTGTGGTTACAGTGGTCCAAGGCCTTTGGGGAAGAAGCTGCTTCTTGTGCCCAGTAATCCAGAATTATCTTCATAATTTTTATAAATTCACACATTTACATATATATACTTTTTCCAGATTTATTCATATTTGGATAATGACAATGCTAGCACCATTCTCTCATTTAATCAAGGTCTCTTTCTGGGTTAAAAAGAAATTCCCCCGATCCTGCTTTCTAAGGGTTTTGTCGCTGCTGCTACCTTTACTTCTGATTTATTCTGCAGTCTCCGTGCGTCAGATTCCACCCAGGCGATACCTCACAGTCTTCTTTAGAGAGTCATAAAACACTTGCCTGAAACAGGAGGGAGAGAGCCGCCATTTATGTTTCTTCCGCAGGCTGAAGGAGGGGAGGTCTTCTGAGTCAGTTCCTCACCCTTTGTTGGTTGTCCCCTGCTCCGGGTGGGTGTGTTACACTGAACAGCTGCCCTGAGTGGACGCTGTAGCTTTGGGTACATGGTGGCAAAGAAAACAAGGATGCGCTTCCCAAACTCAAATCCACGAGCAAGTGTCTCAGAAAACCCCTCACGAATGGTGGCACCACTTAACCTTTTATGCCCTAGGCTCTTGTCTGTGAAGTAAATAAGTTAATAACAAAGCTTCTTTATTAGCGCACTTTGATTTAGCAATTACCTTGCAGCAGCAGCTGTGCTTGGCTCTTTGTGTACTTTCTCACAGTTAATCTTCATGACAGCTCTGTAGGTTGTTATTCCCATTTTATGGATGAGAAAACCAAAGCATGGAGAGTTAAGGAATAGGGTACCTAAGGTATGCAGCAAGGACAGAGAGGGTAGCAGTGTCTGTTTCTCAAAGTTCGTCCAGGTGAGAGTGAGATGAACCAGTGCTTATAAAACACTGCAGGCCGTGCCTGAGCAATAACAGTGTGAATTCCCTGCACCCCCCTTGGTCCTGAGGAAACTCAGAAGAATTGTGCAGTTGCTGAAGTGTCCATCGGGTAAAGGGGAATGTGTATAGATGGGGCTGATGGAGAAAAGCCTGGTGTGTAGGAGAGGGAAAGGCAGTGGATGACCCACGGTTACCTTACCACAGACCAGGGGGCTGTTGCCTGGCATGGAGCCACATTCCCAGGACGTTCCCTCTCTGGGCCAGGGGTCCCTGCCTACGTATCCTCAGCTCTCCGGAGTGCAAAGGCAGAAGACACCCACTGAATCAACACTGAGCCCAAACTGCAGGGCGCTGCAGAGCCAAGCTCCTCAGAAGCCAGGCCCCATGGGGACACCCATTGAGATGACTCACGGCCAGGGGCCTCCTCTCTGGGGCACGAATACTCCCTGGCACAGTTGGCGGAAGCATGGAGCCGAGTGCAGACTGCCTGTGCCCTGGTCCGAGTGCCCAGTGAATGCAGCACTAGCGTCAAACTGCAGCTCATTTCCATTGCTCTGACGTGAAGAGCAGAGTCACTGCTCCCAGCGTACTCTGGTGCCTGCCTGCAGGCCTTCGGGCCTGCTTTCAGTCCTTGGAACATACTAGGGTTGTGTCTTGCCACAGGACCTGATTCTTGCTGTGTCCTCCGCCTGGGACACTGCTGCCTCCCCAGCCTTGACCACCAGTCGAGGGTAATGAATCACCGTGGATGCTTCAGCCCTGGAGTTCTTAAGCACTCTTATCTGAAGCGTCTTTCTTCAACTTCCAATCTAATCCAGCTTCTTATTTTGTTTCCTTTCATCTAACTATGCTTGCTTGCTTACTTGCTTGCTTGCTTGCTTTCTCTCTCTTTCTTTCTTTCTCTCTTTCTTTCTTTCTTTTTGCTTTCATCTCCATTTGAAATAATACGCCCCACTTACGTCATTTTTCCTCTCCACCAGTGTATAGTCTAGCGAACCCAAAGATCAGGCACCTTGCTCCGTCTTCTGTACCGGGAGCCCTCCAAGTGCCTGGGATGCATGATCAACAGGTCGACCAGTTCACTGTCTCACCTCGTGTCCCAGGTCACCTGAGACTTTCAGAGCTTTACACCTTGAACTTTAACACACACGTGGCCCATCTAAGGACCTTGTCAGAATGTGAATGCTGGTTCAGTGGGCTGCCCAAGATTCTGCAGTGCTAACAAGCTTCCCGATGAGGCTGACAAAGTTGGGCTGTGGAATACACTGAGTAGCAAAGGCCCATGGCAGAAAGCTATTGAAAGAGTGAAAGAGCTTCAGACTCTGTCTTCCATGAAGGCAGCCCGTGTTTAGAAAGCTCTGGATGGGCTTGGGAGCATCCCAGATTGCTTTCATGTCCTACTTTGGGGATAATGAGCTTCACGTCTTGTGGTGTCCAGTGCATATATATAACCAGTATGCTGAACACCACGAGGCTGTCTGTGCCCCAACCCACACTGTCACTGCTGCACTCCTGACCTCACCCCTCTGCTCCCCAAAGCCACGGCAGCTGGCGACGGAACAATGGCGTCTCAGGCCCAGCTTCCACAGAGCATGAAATGTAACAGTTCTAATTTTATTTATTGTATTTTCCTTTTCTATTTTGCTAAGGCAGCATCTACAGAAACTACCCAAGAGTGAAAATTCAATAAAGAAAATTTAATTTGAAAACTTATCCTTGTCAAAATAAAACAGAAAAACAAATACCTAGCAATTGAAATAAAGGATCTAACTATAACACCTGATTTTGTCTTGGCCCTTTTCTACCTCTCTCTCTCTCTCTCTCTCCCCCTCTCCTTTGCTCCTCCAGTACTCTGTATCCAACACAGTCAGTAACCATGGCTCCAAGGGAAAAAAAAATGGAGAAGAGGAGGGGAAGCACAGAGGTCAGAGAAGCAAAGTTAGCAAGTGGAGCTGGCGAGATTTGCGGGTGAATTTATGAAAATCGCCCAGGCTTGTCTTGCTGCGAGAATTCCAGTATCTATGCAATCTCTTCCCTCACCTGCTTGAAAGACTCCCTTGTTCCCCGCTTTTCATTACACAGAAAGCCACTTATTTATGTTTTAGATTGTACATCTAATAGGTATATTCTAAATTCTTTCACTCTGAACAAGGAATTTATTTTATTTTACTGAATTGAGGAATTTTTTACCCAAAGCACTAAGACATTGGACACAAGAAAACATGCTTCACTTGCTGATTAGGTTGTAAATGTTTGTCTGGATTTGTTGTTCAATGTTTAGCCTTGTTCTCATTTCGGATGTCCCCAGATTGTGATTTATAACTAATTTGTGTCTTAGCTGTGGAGGGGACTCTGGAAAGACTTTGCTCTGTGAGGGCCTTTGCCTGGCACCCCCATTTTCCACCGGCACGCTCTGAAATGTGGGTATCTTGGGGTTTACTGTGACGAAAATGCTAATCTTGCTGTATTGCTCTCTGCCTGGGGAGGGGAGCAGAGAAGAACAGGCTGAGCTACAATCCACCACAGGAGGGCTGACTGGAAGATTCCGAGCATGTGTATCAAATGTGGCATCTGTGATTGGCCCCCACATTTAACCGAGGATAAACTGGCAGCTGCTCATCAAAGATACAAAGAAATGGTTGTTTTAATGTCTCAGTGTGGGTGTGGACATGGCTTTCCGGGTGTGTATGTGTGAATCCAGTAGAGGAGAACACTAAAAAGAGAGCCTACATTCTGTGAATTTACCTAACATAGGTATATTGTATGTGCACGTGCACATAATACCTGTCATCAGAGAAAAACGTTGATCAAACTGTTGGATTGAGGGTGTTGTGGAAAGCTGTCTCTTAGTGACTCTTTGTTCTACATCCAAACATAGCTCAGAGCCTAAAACATGTAAGATTTGTTGAATGAATGAAGATTTGTGTTACCAGGCATATCTTCTTTTTTTTTTATTTATTTTTTTTATTTTTTTGGTACCGGGGATCGAACTCGGGACCTTGCACTTGTGAGGCAGGCACCGGAACCACTGAGCTACATCCCCAGCCCTACCAGGCATGTCTTCTAAAGGAGGCATCCTGAACCCCAGGGTCTGTGGCATCTCTGAGGACTCACAGATGAACACAGGGAGGCTGCGCTCAGAAATCAGTGTCACGTTGCACATGCATGTTATTTTGGAGGAAAAGAACATTACTTTTTTCAGAATGCTTCCTGTGACAGTTACAAATGTATGAATTATCTGGTATTTGTGCTCATCTGTGACGTGCACTTCCTGTAAGATACCCTCTAGTGCTAGGTCTCACCATATTGTGCCTCCTTTTACTTCAGAAGTGAAAGCGACCTGTTCCTATACTGTGGTGATCCTTGCCAGCAGGGACAGGAAACAGGACAATTACTGGTCTTAACCTCTGTTTGCTTGAGCGAGTAATTTTGTATCAACTCTGCCAAGGACTGATCTCTTGAACTTGGGAAAACAAACCATGGCTCTTCAGCCAGCTGTGAAAATGCCTGCTCTGGACTCCGTGAAGGGAACCTGAAGTTGGCCTTCTACCAGCTGAAATGAAATACAAAGAAAGTCGTGAATGCATCACTCTTTGTCCCCCTCATTCTGTCTTGGATGAGATCTGGCAGGCTCCTTTCTTCGCCTAGGTGTGAGGAGCTCAGGACTGAAGTCTAGGAGCCCAGTTGCAGAGTGCTGGGAGGCTCACTGTGAGCATGAAGCACTTGTGTACTGAAATAGCAGCTACTTTTTATACCAAAAATAGCAACGCTGGCAGTAAAATGGTAAGCAGTACTGAAACGACCAGCTGAGAAGTGAAATCCACTTCCTCACATGTACCCCAGTGCCTGCAGGTTGCGTTTGATACGCGTTGTACACAGTCCCTCTGCTTCCTCGCCTGGATTCCTCTCCTCTCCTCTCCTGCCTGGAGTTGGTTCACTTGGCTTGTTCAGACCTCAGGTTAGAAAAATCTTTCTGAAACTCCCCAACTAAGTCATTCTCTTATTTTGTTTTCTTTGACACAACTATGGTTTTTTTCCTTCTTTTGTGCTTTTATCTGAATTTAAAATTTTACATTCTCCTTTTGTAATTGTTTGATCATTTTCCTCCCTGTCTGTCAGTTCTTGAGAGCAGACATCATGTATTCTACATACATATGTGTGCACACATATAATATATAGGCATATATAAAAATCTTCATGTCATTGAAACTGAGTGATTGCATGAACAATTTGTATATAGGAACCCATTTTATAGAGAACTAGAATTTAATAATCAGTGCATCATTAACAGCTAGATAGACCCTTATCTGTTTCGAACAGTACTGTCACACACACACACACATACACACACACACACGCACACCATTTTTTAGTTAGTAAGCATTTGTTCATGCTTGTACACATAGCAAGCAATTACTGAAAGAAATTCCTGGAGGAAAATGCCCCTGTTGCTCAGAATCTCTGCATTCTGGGCCTTGCTGGACACTGTCCTGTAGTTTCTGAAGGGTTACTCTGGTGCATGGATAGACCTGCAGTGTCTCCAAGTCCTCAGCAGTCAGGGACACTGTGACAGTCTTACTGCAGTGCCTCTGGTGAGCAGTAAAATGTCCATATCCTTACTGTTTTAATGTGTCTAAGAATGAGCTTGAGAACTTTTATTTGTTCTACTTGGCTATTTTGATTTCTTCTTCAGTGAATCTCCAAAGGTGACACACCTCTTTCATATTTTAGAGAAGATTAATGCGTTAGAGGAAACCCCAAAGCCTCAGTCTGGTCACCCCCACTTGGGCTGAAGTTCCAGCGGTGGCAATGGTGGGATTTGACCCCCTCTCAAGGTTTTCCTTTGCCTCCCCTTTCTGTCCGTTTGGGGGAGATGAGAGGTTTATGTTTATGTTCAGCTTCTGGTTGTGGAGCTTCCCAGGGCCCCTCCTGGCTCTTCCGGCCCCAAGCCAGGTCTGGGGATCAGGTAGTACCAAGGCACCCAGCCCTGCTCTGCTTCCCGTGCTGTAGTCTGGCCCCATGTTTGGCACTGTGAAAGGGCTTGAGGGATCTCAACTCAGCCTTTCAGATTTGGTGACTTAAAGGCAGCCCTGAGAACCAGCCAGGTGAGCCTGAAATAAGACCACGCAGCCCCCTGCACCCACTGCAGTGAAAAGCCCAACATCGGTGCCCTCGCAAGCTCCACTGAGCACCTTTCAGACCCGAGTCTGGCCGCCACGTGCTCCTCCTGCTGCCTCCTCTGTGCCTCGCCTGCTGCCAGGGTTCAGCGTCCTCACCTCTCCTGAGGAGAGAATGGAAGTGTCCTAGCAGACTTGGCCCTGGGCCTTCGCAAGGGACAGAGGGCTGGATTCCCAAGGGGCTCTCAGGAGTCCTCACAGTAGGGCAGTAACATGTGGCGTGTACGTGTGCTCATCCAAGTGTCTGGAACATTCCTAGTGTTTCTGACTCTTGCTTTGAAAGAAGTCGGATCATGAAGACATGAAAATTACTTATACATTTCCCTCCTTTGCCTTGTGCATGCTCAAGCCATAAGGATGCCTTGTAGTCCCATGACTTGCTTGGAGCTGTTCCCTGAGTAATTTTCAGGTGCACAATGCACAGCAGCCTCAGGGTTAGGTGTCCTGTCCCCTCCTCACTTCAATGAGGAGGGAGTAAGGCTTATGATGATGATGATGTGTCATTCCCATTGTTTCAGAGCTAGGATTTAAGGCCCACTCTGCTTCTCTCCAGGTCTTGTAGTGATTCATCCATCCACTAGCTTTAGAGGCACCGATGGACGTCCAGGAGCTCGCCGAGCCATGGATGAGGGGTGGAAGGGAAAAGATGCAAAGACTCTGCTCTCATCCAGGCTTTTTTCTCCCTGCAGAAGACAGATTATAAACAAATATGTGATGCACCTATTTGAGAAGTGTGTATACAAATGTAAATAAAAAGCGGAGCAGGAAGAAGGAGAGGGATTTGCAGAGGTGGCTCCAAGGAAGAAACCTCCAGATAAGGTGCAGTGGAGAAATACAAGCCAGGTTCTTAGAGAAGTGAGGGGAGTGTTGTGTCTGTCCAGTGGAATAGGTTCCCGGACAGCAGAATAACGCAAAGGATATGTGGTCTGAGCGAGCTTGGCATGACGTGCTGCCCAGGTGGCTGAAATGCCAAGGGAGAGGCATGTGTGTCCTCTGCCTTTGTGTATTCCAGGATGGAAGACAGGGATTTGGACCATATTGTTCCTTGTTGAGCATGGATTATGTTCCAAGTACAATATGAAGTATGGAGCTTGATAAAAACAGAAAGTGACTAGAGAATGGTTGATGGGATGAGGCCATGCCTTGGACTGTCTCTCTGTCCTGTAATTGGCCACACACATGTGCGTAGATACCATACACTTCTCCTCCCTCTAAAAGGGTGGGGAGCTTGAATAAATTCTGCATATAGTGATACCTTGGTTCACAATCTCTTCCTTTCAAGAACAATTCAGTTTGCTAACTGAAGCAGTCAACAAAATTTCACTTCCATTGGTGAACTCTACACAGCCTGGACTGTCTTCCTCAGAACCGTGGAAGGAACTAAGTTCGTGACCCGAGGTACCTCTTATGTTTCTCCCTTGTGCACCAAACTGCATTTCTTTGAACCTTCACTTTCTCTCTTTCTCCTGCTCTCCTTGTTTCTCTTGTCTCCTGTTTGTCTCCTTCCTCTCTCTCTCTCCCTCCCTCTCCCTCTCTCTCTCTCTGATACCCCTCTGATACCCTTCCCTCCCTTCCTCTGTTAACTTAATTCAGAAAATTAAATGAACAACATTGAGTGTGAACTTATGGAACACTTTGTCTTTACTCAACCAGATTCAGTTTCTGCTAGGGGTTTCTACTGTGGCTTGCTCAGAGCACACACTGTGTTTCCAAGCTCACCTCTCCTGCCTCTGAGCCCAGGGATCCTCCTTCTAGGAAGATGACTTATCTTACCAACATGGGAAGCAGCCTTCTGGCCCTTTCTCAGCTCTTTCGAAGGTCGTCATTCTCTCTGTGAGAAAGAGTGGGTAGTGAAGTAGTCTGTACCCTCCAGAGGGCTCCAGGCCATGAGGGATTCCTGTCCACAACCGCGTGTGGTGAAGGCAGAGCCAGAACTTTCTGGTGCTTGGCAGAACATCCATGCAGAGGCCTGAGGGTTGGAGTCTCCCACTTGTGGCTGGCAGCACCTGCACAGCTGTGGGACAGTCACCTCGCTATAGTGTAACCAGCCAATGACTTTTTGCATGGCCACACTTTTTTATGATTTTGTTTTCTCTCACAACCATAATTTCTAGTCTTGTGCATGGCAAAAATTTTACAATGCCCAAATTTTCCCAGTAGTAGTCATGGCCTCCCAAATGCCAAAGGCCCAGAACAAAAGACAAGCTTTAGTAAGCTGCACTGATCTCTCATCAGGAGGTGTAAAAGGAGAATGCAATATCGTTACCAGATCACCCTGTCCGAGGAGATGGCTGGACAGTTCAGAATTTGTTAGAAGTCTTTGTCTTCTGTGTGGACATTCTGAGACAAGATGAGTCTCAGTTCCTGACTGTACCTGCCAAGGAGAAGCCCAGAATGCCAACGGGAAGGAAATGCATGGGAACAGCAGCCCGTGGAGTCAGGGGGTCATTGGGTCAGAAGGCTCCAGAAGAAATAGCAGAAATTGAAAGGGAAAAAGACGGTCTATAGGCAGACGCATGTGCTGTGCCGGGTGGCACCTGGGGGGCCGGTGATGCAGGCAGTAGAAGAAGTCACCAACAGTCGGGGAACGGAAGAGACGGGTTTGTTAGAGCAGAGAACACTGCCCAGAGGGCAGCAGCAGGGAGTTTCCAGGAGGGCAAGCACACAGGCAGGGTGGAAGATTCGAGTTTCTATAAGCGAATGAAGATAGATGGGCAGGATCTGGATTCGCACAGGTGGGTATCTTAAAACATCTTTCCAGGGCACCCTGTTCCTGTTCGTCTTCCGGGAACAGCTGTGTTACAGCGATGCAGGTGCATCCCTGTAATCCTGGCTCTCTGCGAGGCTGAGGCAGGAGGATTCCAAGCTTCGCCTCAGACTGGGCAAGTTAGTAACTTGGTGATACCCTGTCGCAAAGTAAGAAATTTAAAAAGCATTTTTTTAAAGGGCTGGGGATATAACTCAGTGAAAAGGCTCCAAGTTCAACCTTCAGTACAGCAAAAACTCAAAGTTGCACACTGTCAAGGCCGCTCACCAAGGCTCTTAGACTTAGATAGCGGTCACTGTGGGTTTTCTCCTTTTTGAAGCAGGCAGGGCATTAGTGTGGGGAGGACGCAGCAGTCTCTCTCTGTGTTTTACAGTTACTATTCCTAGGCAGCGTAACCTCGGAGCCTGCAGACCACCGGGAATCACTGGGCGCTGAGAGTTCCAAGCCTTTGTCATCGCAGTGTGGACCTGAAAACTGCCCTGCTTCACCGTTGAAGATTAGCAGGGGATGGGAGAGTGTGACAGTGGCCATGCTTGTCTACATAGCTCAGCATTGTTCGCAGTTAAACATCTGAGTAACAAGGCATAGGACGGCAGTTGGTGCTGAATGCATCTCTTTTGAATAACGCGTGAATGAGGGAGCCTCAGCAATCTGTGAGGCAGATTTTTGCTGTCACTTACTAGCATATGAACCTGCGTGGATCTCCCCTGTGCATCCCTATGTCTGGTTTCTTCTTCTGGAAAAAGCACGTCTCTCTGGATGTTTTATTTTATTTTATAAAGTGTGGAAGAGAAAAGCCTTGGGATCCACTTACCACAGTTCCTGGCTAAGGGAGAAGAAGTCACTCTGGTTATTTTAGAGGTTAAAGTGGCTGCTGTGACCCAAGGAGATTCTGAGAAGGGAGCAGTCAGCTGAGCCTCAGGAAAAACTCCAGCAAGGCCCAGGAACGAGGAGCGGAAAAGACTGCTCCGGCCAGCAGGACTCTGCAGGAGCAGAGGGGGCACCAGGAGTACGTGGATCATGTAAAAATAGTAGAACCCCTCAGGTATACACCGGCCATAGGATCCCTGCGCTTTGTCTTGATTTGGCAGGAAGGGGAGGGAAACCGGCCCCTGTGGGCAAAGTCAGGTAAAGACTGGTCAGATGCTAAACTTATAGTCTCAATTTGTAACATCCATTTGGTTTCCAAAATTCTAATAACGCCCAGTATAGAGTCTAAAGCGTTGCTTGGTGAAGACCTTGTCAGAGTCCCACTGAGAGCTGGAGGTAGAGCTAGGACCTAAGAGGTCCCTCCAACAGGACTGGGTTGGGGGGGCTGCGAAACAGCAAGGGGTTATCTAGTAATGACACGAGGAGAACATTTTCGTGGTGTGCAAAATTGCTTTTTAAATCTTGTGTTTGACAAATAATAAGTGTATAGATTGCAGATATATGTTTGTATATATACAATGTGATGTTTGGACACATTTGCAATGTGGAATGATTAACTCAAGCTAATTAATAAATGTCTCTCCTCACATACATCTCACTTTCTGTGGTGAAAACATTTAAATCTATTACTTCATCAGTTCTGAAACATGCAGTGCTTTGGTATTTATTGTGGTCACCGATCTGCTCAGCAGATTACTAAATCTTATTCGTCCTGTCTGACCAAGGCATTGACCTTTGTGTGTATGTCTGTGTGGTTGTAGAATTGAACACAGGGCTTGTACATGCTCGGCAAGCACTCCAGCTCTGAGCTACATCCTTAGCCCTATTTTGAAAAACTATTTTGAGGCAGAGTTTTGCCAAATTGCCCAGGCTGGCCTCAAACTCATGATTCTCCTCCCTCAGCCTCCCAGGTAGTGTAGATGGGATTTTAGGAGTGGTCCACAGCATCCCAAGAAACTTTGTATCCTTTGGCCAGTGTCTCCTCTTTCCCTATGCGGCTTCCTCCCATACCCCATAGTAGGCAGCACTCTACACTCCACTTCTCCGAGTTCAACTGTTAGATTCCACATAAAGTGAGATCATGCAGTATTTGTCTTTCTGTGCCTCTGTTTCACATAGAACCCTGCCCTCCAGGTTCACACGTGCCAACACAAATGGCAGGATCCCCCCTTTTCAAAGGCTGAATAGTATCTCATGTAAATACGCCGCATTTCCGTTATGTGCGTATTGGTTATAAAGTCCCAAGTCAGTTCTATATCTCAGCTATTGAGAACAATGCTACCGTGCACATGGAAGTGCAAAAAACCTATCAATGTATGGATTTTAATTTCTTTGGCTATAAACCCAGAAGTGGGGTTACTGAATCATACGAAATTCTATTTACATGTTTATGAGGAACATGCGTAGTATTTTTGCTAATAGCTGTACTGATTACTAATTTATACTTCCACCAACAGTAGGAAATGTTCCCTTTTCTCCACAATTTCCTGGATATTTATTTTTTGTATTTTTGACAAAAGTCATCTAATGGATAAGGAGTGAGACCTCATTGTAGTTTAAGTTTGTGTTCTTTTGATGACTAGTGATTATAAGCACTTTATCATATATCCTTTGTGTTAGACCCAGCGAGAAAGAACCAACCAGAGACTGATATTAAATCCACACAGGAGTTTATTACCGGCGGGACCCGAGCTGAGCATCAGACTGGAGCCCCGACTGGGGGGAGACAAACATGTTTTACACACCTTTGAGGCCAGCAGTTTCTAGGACCCCTATGTGATAGAACTAGCAAAGCAAGCAAAAGGTACAGAAGCAGAACGTCCTGCTGTTAGAACATTTGTAAAACAATAATTGATTAATTGTTATTTCTAAAGAGACTTTCTAAGGGGAGGAGGTTTCTAAGCTTCCTCCTTCTGAGTTTTCATCTAAAGGGCAGGCAGGTGGGTCAAGCAGCAATATGGAGTCTGTCTTGCTAACTAGGGTCTTTCACTTTGGCCATTTATAAGACTTCTTTTGAGAAGTGTCTATTTTTATGTCCTTTTCTTGTTTTAGTGAGTTTTCTAGCTATTGAATTGGATTCCATATATATATATGTTATACATTATATATACATTGAATAATCAGCCTTCTATCAGATGTATAGTTTACAGCTACTTTCTCTCAATGCATAGGTTGTCTCTTCGCCTAATTGTTTTATTTGCTGTACAGAAGTGTTCTAAATTGATACAATCTCATCTGTTTTGTTAGTGGCCTGTACCTCTAAAGACATCTCAGAAATCTTTACTCAGACCGGTGTTGCAGAGCATTCCCTGTTTTCTTCTAGTTCACTGTTTTAGAGCTTACATCAAGATCTTTAATCCATTTTTGGTTAACTTTTATGTATGACCTTAGATAAAAGTCTAACTTCATCCTTCTACTTGTGAACATGTTGTTTTCCCATCATTTTTTTAAAAGACTGTCTCTTCTCCATTTTACATTCTTGTCATCTTTGTTAAAAATTAGTTGACCGTAACCATTGGGGTTTTATTTCTGGCTGTCTATGCTGTTCCCTTGGTCAGTGTGTCTTTCTTTTTTTTTCTCTCAGAACTATGCCATTTTGCTTACTTTGGTTTTGTAATAGAGTTGGACATCTGGTATCATGATGCACTCAGCTTTGTTCTTTTTGTTCAACATTTTGGTGGCTACTAGAGATCTTTTGTGGTTCTATATGGAAGAAGAAAATCTTTAACCCAAGCAAAAATTTGAGTATGAAGAGAGATATCACCTTAGAAATGCCTGTGGTACTTACAGGTGGTCACTGTGACCCAGCGAGAAGCACTGGGGACTTGAGAGAGAAATGAACAGCTGCCACTGCTGGAGCATGGTCTCAGCAGGCACGGGTGCTGTTCAGGACCAAGGGCTGCTGCTATCACAGCTGCTGGTCGGTGCCAGTGCTGCATTCTCATCTTCTGGATCTGGATTTGCAGAGCCTGAGTGAGCTGTAGAGCCTTTCAAGGCAGCCGTGCTGGGCTGCGTGGAGCCCCCTGTTCCTCTGCTCTAAACCCCACTTTTGAAAGGCAGCCTCCCTTCTCTAGCTGAGCATAGGTTCTGGGTGGAGGGAGCTCATTATTCTGCGAAGCAGCTGGTGCAGATAATGAGAATGCTTGCAAAGAGCAGCACAGTGTCCTAATTACCTGTGGCAAGGAAAACATCTGTGTAAGAAAAGTAATGAAATTAATTCCAACGTCTAGCAGTTGCATACATTAATTGACATTAATTAATGCCAAATTACAAGATGCTTCCTATGGAATGGCATGATACATTCACCAGAATTGGATATGGAAAGAGTTCATCATACTTAATGCTATTACAGCAAGCCCTGAGGGGGATAGGAGGGATTGGTCCCTCATTATAAAAGGCAGCCAGCTTCTTTCTATTTCCATTAGGAAGAGAAAGGGAACAAACCAGGAGCACTTTACCAGGCATTCAGCTCAGAACTGATCCTTTGCCCTTCAGCTTGTGAATTTTACTTTGAGACATTCTGAGCAAGAAGTGGTTTAAAGGCTTCTTCAGGGCTTTCTTTCATGTCACCTAACTGCACCTTGTAATTCGCAACCCAAAAACGGGTTTAGGTCACAGCTCAGCCACAGTGTGCCTGTGCCATACGGCGAAAGGAGGAAAAGAGAAATGCAGAGAAATCAGATGCAGCTGATTGCTGAAGCCCAGGGCTCCTCCCCCACTTCCTACCTCAGAAGTCCTGGATGAGGGGTTTGTAGGTAGATCGTGCAGTCTTCCTGCACTGCTGCCTTTCCGTTCTTGTTGAAATTTCATGTACATGTTTTATTCATTTACAACTTGCAAAAAATGTGGATCCATAATGCACATAGTTTAAAAATCTTTTATTTCGGAATGATTTTAGATTGAAAAGCTATGAGGATTGTTTAGAGTGCATGTGCTCTCTACCCAGTCTCCTAGAGTGGTAACGTTTACAAAACCAATGCTTATTTTTCAAAACTAAGGAGTTAGCACTGATGTGATATAATTAATGGGTAAGTTCCTTTTATAATATAAAATTCATTAAGCAGTCCCTTGTGGAAGCAGGAATTTCAATAGGAAACCATGCATTGGATAATTAGTCATTCCTCTGTTGTTGCCCATTTTGTTTTCTCTAGTTTTATTTTTATTACTAAACAAAGCTCTGATGAGCATCCAGGTGGCTGAATCCTTGGGCCAATCACCGTCTCCTTAGATAGAATTCTCAGAAATGAACTTGAGCTGAAAGACACATTTTTAAATATCTCTAGCTAGATTGTCTAATTACAACTTAAAATCTAATGTGCAGGTGTTTTCATTTTGTATCTAGGTATATCTGTTGACGCCCAGATAGAAAGAAGACAAAGTACATTTTATTAAAAATTGACTCCAAATGCACTGAGGGTTTTCATGCAATTTAGTGTACTAGAAATAAACCAAAGGCACAGTCGGGCCAACCAAGTGAAAACCCTATACAGTACTGCCGTGTCTTCAAAGTCTGTTGCTTTGAGCTTCACTCTAGCTACAAAATTAGTTGATTTATTCTGTAGTGTTGTGAGGATGAAATGTATTAAATCAATGTGAACATCTTCAAAATGTTTGACAGATAGATGCGCAACAAATGTTACTTTCTGCACTTCCTTATTTTCTCCTCCACCCCTCAGATATATAATTTCAGTATAGATGAGTTACACATACGATGTGTGTGTTTATATTTTCCATCTTATGTTTGATAAGGGATCTGTGAAATGGAGATACAGGTCTTAAGCAAAAACTGTTAGATGCTATTGAAAATTAAACAAGGATTGTTTATCCATCCATAAGTCTTCATTACGTATCAGCTCTAGAAATGATCATGGAAGTTGTATTTCTAATTGCAAGTCCAATAACTCCTAATGAGAAATGTCTGACTGAATTTTCTTTAACTGTCGTCTTTATTCATTATCTCACATGAGAATCACGGAGGCAGAATAGATCTAGACTTGATAAGGTAGGAGCTCAATGACGTCATCCAGAAAGAGACCCTTTCTCTGTGTTTTCCACACTCCTTCATGAGCTTATGTATAAGACGGCTTCTTCAGCTAATGGGAGGGCCAGAGGAGGTCCCCAAACCCTGTATTATTGTTCAGGGATGAGGAGGGGCTCCTCCAGGGTCTCCTGGTGCGTCCCTCTCTTCTCATTTGCGAGCACCGGGTTTAAATGACCTCTTTAAATTAATCAATGACAAGGAGACAAGGACAGTCCTGAGTGGGCTTAGACCCAACAAGATGAATCCTTACACTGAGAAATTCCCCATCACAGGTGGACAGAATGGCCAACAGATCTCGCATTGGCTTTTTCAACAACTACAGAAGAGTGGATATTATCAGTTCACTAACTATATTTCCGTGCAGCTAGACTATTCAAGTTCAGTTTATTTCATCTTTTTAAGGACTGACTATGTGCCTCCAATTAATTTTATGATGGTAAAAGAGAAAGCAAGAATATTAACCTGCTTGACAATAACAACATTCTAGAAGTTTGAACTTCAAAACATTTAGCATTATATTATTTGATAAATTTTATCTAGTAGCTAATCTACTAGACAGCTGATATTGTTATTTTTGCTTAATAGATAAAGGAATCAGGATTTGGGAAGATGAAATGATTCCCTGTGAACTCAGCAGCTAGCGAATGGCCACCCCAGAACTTAAATCCAGTTCTCATAGTCACAAATCTTCTTTGTTTCCATGACTGCAAATTACTTTTTGAAAAAGTAAAGTTGCTTAAAAGCCGAAAAGGAATGTGAAATTAGAGAATCAGGAGGAATGTAAAATTGCGAGGTAAAATTTTGTGTGTCATAGGAAGAATGATTCTGGAAGGAGATGAGACCCAGAAATTATTTTAAGGAAAAATATCTTTAGTTGTGCTCTAAAATATGAATATCTGAAAAGGGAGAAAATATCTGAAAAGGCATAGAGCATTTACTTCAAATTTGAGGATGGTTTTACCAGGGGTACATGGGGGAGCGCTGGGGAGCCACCCCATGCCCACAGGAGGCTGCAGGTGAGGGGCGGTGAGTCAGGCTGTCGCTCATCTGCAGCCCACAGCAGTAGCCTCCTTCTTCCGTGGAGGTGGTGGTCCTGGGGAGGCCTACCCTGCTCATGTCCTCTGGAGAAGTCTTTCGTACACCCTCATCTCTGTCCCTGCGCAGGACTCCCATCCCCACTACACCTACGTGGTCCTCTCCTGCTGTGTGCATCCGGAAGAGGCACTGTTCTTTGAGCTCTTAAAACACCGACTCAGGCATTAACCATCAAAAACAAGTGCAATAGCTTCTTCTATTCAGAAACATTTATTTCAGTAAGGAGGCCTTTTCTAGCAGACCTTCATTTACGGCCTGCTATATACCAAAACTTGAGTCTACAGCAAAGAGCAAAAAATAGATCAATGGATGGATGGACAGATACAAGAAACAAATGAGAAAAGATGAGAGAGAGAAGAAAAAGAAAGACAACTGTCTTCATGGAGTGTCTCACTGGAAATTACATTACAATTTGAGTAGCATATAGAAATAAATAAAATAATTTTATATTTTAATAATGTCTGTGGAAAGAATTCACAGGACGGTGTATCATAGGGTGTAATCGTGGAAGGTTCTGAAGTGAGCTGAAATCTATAGCCTTCTTTGGAAACAGCCTGTGGGGGAAGCATTTTAGGCAGAAAGAATATATGTGAAACATTTCTCAGATGGTGGAAAGTTTGGCCAAGATCCTGAATGTAAAAGTAGGTAGAATTAGAAAAACCTCAAGAAAGATACAAAGAGGGGCATGGGGAGAGGCAGGAAGGTGGAGTGGTGGGTTTAAATTTATTCCGAGTGCAGCGAGGCAGAAGCGGTCTGAAGTAAGGGTGGACACGATGTAATCCAATGGAGTCCTGAGTATCTGGAATTGGAAAGTGGGACAGCATAGATCCGCAACAGACACCGACTGGGTGTGAGAGCATGAGACAGACGCTGCGTGTGCCAGCCGGGGTAGTTTTCAGTGAGATCCAGGGTCTCAGTATGCTCGTCTATAGACTCAGGAGTCTCTATTGTGTTTCACTTCTAGTCTGTAGTGGAAGAAATACCCTCACCCTAATAACAATCCTCTTACTTAGAGTAGCACCTCTGCCAGCAAAGATGGTCCATGCTCACCCGCGTGTGTTTCCCTGTCCATCGGTCCAGTCAGGGTGTGGAGGGAAAGGCCACCAAAGAGAAAACTAGAACTGTGAAGCCACAAGTGTTACTGCCAGTTTTCCAGAATGCTTCGTTTGGGAGAGAAAAAGAAAGAACAAATATTTGGTATTTGATCATGACAGGAGTTTGTGGGGGAATCAGGAGAGAGTGGCATTGATAGCAAAGGGGGTAAAATAACAATGATAATAATGATAATGAAAACAGTGATGCACTTAAAAGATTGCGAGCCTTCTTTAAAGACGTGGAGATAGTAAAGGAAATACAGAGATATCCACTCCGAGTCTAAAGCTCTGTGTGTACACCCCCATCCTGTTTTGTTTTTCCAGATTCACAATATCTAACTTGCAGAATGCAGAACTGCACTGAAACCAACAAAAATAAACCTTTCCCGGGCTACATCGACCCAGACTCTCTGATTGTCCAGGATGACTATGTGTTTGTTCAGGTAAGAAAGAGCCCCTTCTGCCGGCTGTCTCAGCAGTGCTGGCCTGTTTCTGGCTCTGTCCTAGTCCTTCCTGCCTGTTCAAGGCCGGGAGAGTAAAGATGGGAGGAAGATGGAGGGTTGGGTCTGTCTGCCTTTGGAGGACCTGCCTGGCCAGGAGAGCTCTGCTTAGCCTCCTGAGATTCTCACCACAGCGGGGGTGGGCCCTGTTCATCCCACCCGCTTCCCCAGGAAACCTCCAGCCAGCAAAGCGACTGATAGATGTGTCAGTCTCTTCTCACCAAGGAACCCGGGCCGGTCAGTGGCCTGGTACTGTCTTAAAGGTAGAGGCCAGACCAGGGAGGGGAAGCTCTGTGCTGCCTGGGAGTTGGGGACGCAGTGGCCAGGATGAGAACAACCAGCTTTGCCTGGACTGTGATTAGGAGATGGAGACTGAGCATGAAGGCATTCAGCTCGGCTTTCACCCCCGAGAACGGGGTGCTCGTGAGGAGTTAGGAGAGGAGGAGTGTGAGCGTGCTTTGCTCCTTTGAAGCAGTTTTGGGAAATTTAGTCTTGTTTGGACGATGCACTTAAACATTCAGTTGTTACTTTCCATTTCGAACATGACTGACGTAGGTATAATTGCTAAATAGCTTGTGTGTGCATAAATAAAAACACAAGGACATACATTCTAGACGTTTGTGTGTGTGTGTGTGTGTGTGTAAAATTGTGATTTGGAATATTTGAAAATTGTGTTGTGAAGCTATTTTAAAATGTCTAGCACCAGCCTGTGTACTGTTTGAATGTTTCACAAATGATTTAGCATGCCCACCATTTCCTTTTCCTTCAGAGAAATTAGTAAAGAATACTCTGATAATTTCAAGTGACATTCAAATAGTTACATAGTCCGGTCTGTCTGATGCATTTCTCAATCAGGACCTCTCCCAGGAACCTTTGCTGGTTTCTAGTAACATTTTATAATCCACGCATATGACTTACAAATGAAACTCAGCTCTGCAGTTACAAGCTCACGTATTTTCTACCCATACCATTATGGCCATGATTCTGTCACCATCACCGGGCTAAGAGGTGGTCTGCCACCTACTGGTGAGGAAGTTGGTAACTTTCCCATTCCTGCTGCAGGCTCACCCCAGCGTTCGTTGTCATTCTGAGCGTGCAGACTCTGGGCAACTTCGATCTCCAGGCTTTTGCAGAGGTCCACAATGGCTACTGAGCAGTGAGGGATAGACAGGGGACCCTTGATAGTGTATCCCTACATGGCACTCCTAAGACAGAGTCAGACTCTTTGTTGCCCTGCCTCACACCCATGGCTTGTACGTCCTAGACAAAATGCCCAGTCTTCACAGTTTTCTTTTGAAAGAGATCTGGAGTTTCAGTGCTGCCTTGCTTTTCTCCCTGGCGTGCCACCACTCCCTTCTGTGGGACATGAGCACAGTCAGTGCGACTCCGTCTAACTGGGCCGGGTACCGGAGATGTGAGCACCCTTCTGCTGTTTGACCGGGACTGTTTCTGCCTAGTGCAGCCAGTGCACCTGTTGATGTGGCTGTGCACTTGGGGCCGGGAAGCTCAGCTGCCTGGCGACAATGAGCCAGGGTAGCCCGAGGCTGGGATTACTGGGGAGAAAACTAGCTGAGCCTGTTTCCTGGCCTCAGGGCACAGTGCCGAAGGAGGAGTGGAATTTTTTCGAGCAGGTTCAGTGTGGGCCTCCGACCAGTGCACCTCCAGCGTGACTTACCTTTGAACACTTGCCGCTTTTCGCAGTTGTCCAGCCCACTGCTGCGTGGGTGGGTAACTGCCCCCTTCCACTCAAGCTCCTCTGTGACCCAAAACCTTTTCAGCAGCTCTTCTTACAGCCTTGTTTTTACATCACAGCTGACATCGGGGGGAAGACCACATTACTATGTGTCCTACCGAAGGAACGCCTTTGCACAAATGAAGCTTCCGAAATACGCCCTGCCCAAGGTACGTCCGGTCCTGCCTGCGCCCCCAGCACCCGCAGTCCCTCTCTCTGTTTCTCAGTCTCCTGCTTCCTTACTTTCTAGCTCTGCCAGTCTCACTGCCCTCCTTTCTTGGTCTTTTTTTGTCTCATTCTCCCTTTTCTCCTTTCTCTTTCCTTCTCGCTCTGGAATTCCTGATATTAGAGAACTGACTTAGTAACTGATTTATTTCTGTTTTTCAGTAGTAAAGATTTTCCACCGATGTGCATTAATATTCTGTTGATATGGAAAAGTAAACGTGTTCTATCAGGGCCATAGACACGACCCACTTCTACCTCTGTTGCTAGGACAAAATGTGTATTGAGGGTGCGGCACACACGACTCCAATCGCTACTTTCTTTCTTTCCAGTGAGACTTAGAATACGTGTCTTTAGGGTTGTGCTGCACAACTAACGTTTTTGGCCCTCTGGACACACTGTCCTTTGGAAATAAGGCCTAGGCCTTCTCCGGCCGACATCCAGTCTCTCCGGAGACGGACACCGAGCTGTTGATGAGCAGCGCCACCTGGTGGAGGTCTCACACGGGCGCTCAGCCGCACGTGCAGTGTCGCAGCCCTTCCGGTGTATTTTAAGTTTGTTATTACATCGTGGCTTAATCTCAGAGCAGGGGAGATAGATGGGTGTGGGAGATTGGTAAGAAGAGGATTCTGCAGGTTCTGTTAAAATGATAGCTCGGCTTTGAAACTTTTAAGTTGCACAAAGATCGTAATGAACTTGTCGAGTCTTGGTGCGTTTCTCTTTTATTTTCATCCTTGATTTGTGGTGTGCTATCTTGGGCCCACACCAGCGAGCTGCTCGAAAATTATGATAGAAACAGCGCAAGGGCATAGCAGGACTCCTCTCTCAGGAGATCCAGTGGTGATAGATTCCACTGCCTTTCCTGGGCACAATTCTCTCCCTTGGCCACCACTCTACCGCTTACCCCAACAGTAGGGGCTGTCATAGCCCTGTAGAGGTAATAATGCACGATTAACCCCACCCACCTATGTCCATGTTAGTAGTTAATACTAGTTAATACTGTTTTCAGCTCCTCAGAGATTAAGCACTGTGGTAATTGCCCAGAACCATATGTCTGTGTGGGTATACACATTTAAATGCTTCTTGCTCATGATTTGGCTTAGTTTTTTTTTTCTAAAACAAGATGAGAACGCACAACGATGACTTATGTGTTAGATGAGAATTGGATGGAATTTGTATGTAAACAAAAACTGAGTGTTATTAAAATTACCCTTGATAATCTCTTAGGAAAGTTCCTGAGGAAAATGGACAAATTTTCTCCGTAAATAAAGCAGAGTTCCCACCTACTCCAGAGTACTAAAATAAATTGTGATTTCTTTGGCCAAAAATGAAGTAGATAGCTTGCAAGGTTTGTGCCATTAAAAACAAAAATTATACTCAGTGCAGTGGGAAGTTGTGGTCCAAGAGGCAGGTGGAATTGGGACCCAGTCAGGAAATAGCACTCGATTCCTTCACTGAATGCTCTCTTAGGTCAGCCTGCTCTTTGAGCGAAATAAGTCTTGCCAAGACAAAATGCCATTTGCCACAGAATCGAGGCTAGAACTCTAGTTTTCTGACACCCAAGGTAGCGATTATAAACTTTTATGCCTTTGAGAGTGAACCGTCACTTCTCTTGTTAAAACATAACATCACCGTCATCCCCTAAATTTGATATATCTATATTAGCAACATTGAGGGGAAACACCCCTGTGACCTAAGGAATCCCAGAAGCAGAAGCATACAATCAGAGAAGCTTCTAGGACCCCACGGCTGATGATCCCGGAGAGACCACATTGCTTGTTCAGAGCCCTCAGGCCCATTACGGCTGACAGTCCCCCCAGTGGCATCTGGCCAAGGTAGAAGCAGAAGTTTGACTTTGAACCTGAATCAGCATCTGTTTCCTCCCTCTGCTTTCCCAAAGGACGATGTTCCATGATTCGGCCTCATTTGCACTCCGAGGGTAGAATGCAGTAATTAAATTAGCTTGTTCCCACAAAATGGGAGCTAGTACAGCAAATGAATGGGTTATTTGGTCCAGGTGGGTGTTTATTATATAAAGCCATGAGTGGCTTCATTACAATCCCATTACACCTTCAAAGAGAAGCCCCAGCATGGGTGGAGGGACCTGCAGCAGAGGGGCATGTATTTCATGGCCTTCTGTCAGGCCCAGGATTGCTGCCACTGAAAAGGAACAAAGAAACCTTCCCTCCAACCAAAGGAATAGAGACAAACCAGCATTTTCATGCTCAAATTTTATTTAATTATCTGTTCCCATTGTATCCAGCTCCTGAAAAATCAGAATTCCCCTGAGCTGTGTTTTAAAAAATTAATAACATAATGGTAAAGAATAGGCAAGGGAGGACATTGCCCTTGCTGTTAAAAGCTCATAGTCCTCTCCTCAGAGAGAGAGCGATAGTCTTTCTTCCCTGAACTTACTTGGAGCACATCCTGAGCCACTCAAGTGAGATGAATGAGGCAATACATATGAAAGTGCTGTGAGCATTTTGGAGGACAGATACTCTATAAAAGCAAGGTAATATTATTATTAGTATGGATCCGGTTGTCTCTTGGTAGAAGATCAATGGGCACCAGGGTACACGTGGTGTAAACGCTGTTTGATTTGTGACAGAAGACCCAGATTTGGGCCTGGATCTGCCACTAACTTGTGTTGAAACCTTGGACAGCTGCTGTATCCATTTTTCTTTGCCTAATTTTTTTAAATAAGGAGCTTAAATACAGAATAATAGTTTCTCAGATCTATTAGAATAAAATGACCTTGTTGATAGCCCAGAAAAATTTCATCCTGTGATCAAACAACTTAAGAAAAAAAAAGAAGTCCCTCCTGTGTCCCTTTCCTGGAGACAACTCGTGGGGTGTTGGAGATTCTGGACTGCCCTATCACCCGAAGCTCTGGTTCAGCATTAATTAAAACATTTCACCAAAGGAGTCCTTGCTCCCTCTTTTTAGTCTGTTAAAATCCAACAATGTGAGTGTCTCACACAACAGACTTTTGTGCGCCAATAGAAGAGCTGTAAGTTTCCATCTTGGTCTAAAATTGTGTGATTCAGTGAAAGAGAAAGAGTATTTTCATGATAGAAGAGGAGGATTTAGGCAAGAAGGAAAAAGAAGGGTGGCATTTGAAATGTCAGATTTTTCCATTCAAATATTTAAAACCAGCATCATTTTTTTAAAAATCTGTTCAATGTAATTAGATTATATGAAGAGAAAAAGAGATCAGTTCTCAGCATATCTCAACACGATCACTTTAGTCTGTTTTTCTGTGACTAGTCTCTGAGTAATCTAGATTAAAACACTCGATGCATCTGGGTTTTCAGTTACAAATCTACAAAATGAATGCCATGCATGGTGAGTTAGAACAGATAACCTACTCCAGTGTTGGATTATTTAATCAAACATCTTCTGTGAGGACTCCAGAAATTCACCAATGCAGAAATTCACTCTGAAGGTACAGAGGTGGGAAGTAGCTGTATGCTCTTGCCAGCTTACTTTTGCAAGTTTAACTTGAATTTGGGGATTAGATAACATTCTTCAGAAGGAATTCAACATGAGTTGAGAATGCCCATTTGGTAGCTGTAAGTGCCAGGGTAGAAGTTTTGGTCTTCACCCTGTAGTAAATGGTGAGCCTGGAAAGGTTTGCCTATCAGTGGAGTAAGGAATGGCCTCCATTAAGAAAGAAAACATTTGAATGAATCTTTTGTTGAGTATATTACTGAGTACTCTAACATTTACAACACAGCAAAGCCAAAGCAACCTTGCTTAAATAATAAAGGGGGTAGAAAGGCTCTCTTAACTGAAAATTTCTAGCAAATATGGAGCAAATAATGCTAAGTGTCAGACAGTGAGTGCTTAATAAGTGGTTTTATCCTCACCAATCTGAGGGAGGCATGCTGCTATATCTCTGTTTTGCAGCTAGAAATTCTAGACACAGAATTTGTTCACGTGTCTAAATTAGAGTCAAGGACTAAGCTCATATTAAAGTGAGAAGTTTTGGATAGAAGTTAGAATTCCCCAGTACTAGAATTTTAGCCAAGGAAGATTGTCAGGTCTCCTGAAGCCTCTTCCAGGATTGAGCAAGGCCCATTTGTGAAAATGTTAGTGGCTGGCAAGAATCTTTCCACGTTCCTAGTCTATGTTTGTGATCATGTGCAACTCTTGACTTTTTCTTCTGCTTATTTTGCTTTTTGGTTTTTGAAGTTGTAGTGTGCCTACTGGTTTGGCTAGAGGATAGAATACAGCTGGGAGCATCTGAGGAGGCCTCCCCAAGAGGAGACAGTAAGGCTGCTCCGTGCTGGCCTCAGTCTGTCCAGGGTTCTGAAGGGAGAAGGAGGATTTGGAGCTCCCATCCAAGGAGCATCTGTCTGCTGCCGCCGTGATCCCTAAAAGTTTCCCCCAGAACCCCTCAGAGCAGAGGTTTTGGTTGTCAGCTTAAATACTAATGAATGGAAGTCAGCACTACGGGTCTCTGAGGAAACTTTTTCTCCTGGGGGTTGATGGGATTGTGAGCCTTAGGGGGGGCTTTTCAAACTTGAATGTGCCGACTGTTCCCATAGGAATTTTGATTCCTTACATGGGAACAGGGGTTCTGGAGTCTAAGGAGCTTGGTGGTGATCCCTGTGTTGCTGCTTCATGGGCCACAGTGAGAGAAGCAGTATTTGTTTATTTCCTCTTTGCCTCCAAAGATTTTTCTCATATTCATTCCATGTAAATGTGCCACATTTGAGCCTGGCAAATATATCAGAATGATTGGTTCTACGAAATCATGTATATGTAGGCATATGTTTTTCCAATTATCTAATAAGGTGATTAAATTATAACTCAGCTGCTAAGCATCCCTCTGTCTTATTTTCTCATGACCTCACTGCCTAACCCCACAAGTGACAAAGGAAATATGTGATTAAAACTTAACAAAGTAATTATTGTTTGCCACATGCTAAAAAGGAAGCTCTCTGTCCTTCATTAAAGTGCTAGCTCCTATTCGACAGTGCACTGAGTGGATTAATGTATAAAAGCCTATTTCCACACCACTTCCTTGTCTTTCTGCAGGACATGCACGTCATCAGCACAGATGAGAACCAAGTGTTTGCAGCTGTCCAAGAGTGGAACCAGAATGACACATACAATCTCTACATCTCAGACACACGGGGCATCTACTTCACCCTGGCCTTGGAGAATGTCCAGAGCAGCAGAGGCCCTGAGGGCAATGTCATGATTGACCTCTATGAGGTATGTCACTGGGTTTCCTGGGCCTGAGCCTCAGCAGCTCCTGGATGGCCAAGGAGGGGCTGGTAGTTGATTGATCATTTTAATGCCAGGTCCCTATGTGGCCTGTTCCACTTGGGAGATGGCGGGATTTTTAAAGGATTTTTATGAGTTGGTTTGCCCAAGCCCAGGGATATGAAGCCCCAGGGACTTGGAGAATGTCTGGGAATGCAGCTTAGTAGTTTGCACAAGAGAGATCTCCCTGTGATATTTCAAAATAGCTCCCAAGGGCAGATGAGGTGTTTCTAAAGAGTGGCTGGGGGCTGCTCTTGCTCATCTCTGAAGGAGTGAAGGAGACGGGCTGTCCTTGCTTGCCAGCAAAACACTTCCTTTGGCCTTGCAAGCCTTTCTGGCCTCCCTTGGCTAATGACCCTCTTCTCCCATGGCCTTGGCTTGAGGTAAAATCAGTAGATTCTTTTTCCCAAATTTGGAAAAATAAATGAACAAACAACAACACAGCAGAGCTTACCAGACTTCCCTAAGGGAAATAGGGCACTTTGCTTCCCAAAATAACCAAAATTCAAAATAAAAACAAGAAAGTTGGACCAATCAGCTTTTAAGGCACATCTCAAAGATTTAATTGCCTCTTAAGGCACAGATAGGTACGAAGAAAGTTACTATTTGGTGGTAGATTTTTACCATTTTTCAGTTTTGTACTTGAAGGATTTATAATGGGTGATGATGAGACATTTACAGGTACCTTCAGGGATTGGTGAAGTGATATCATATACCTATATTCTATTTGAAAAACATCCTAAAATAGACTCAAATATGTACATTCATAATGACAAAGTGGTTCTGTTGAGGATACATTCAGGAATCAAATGGCTGTTTGTATAACAAGAAGCAATGGAGTTATATTCAGTATGAGAGGAATGAATTTCCCTTATGAAATTGAAGCCCATCATTGTAATTTTGCTTAGTGTTTCCATCTTCTTTCTCCCTCACAATTTTCTGGGAATGTTCTTCTGATAGGTCAACTTCCCTGTGTGTGTCGAGGCACATTAATAAACCGTATGCTAATCTAGAATCCAAGTGTTTTTTTAACAGAATTATCACAGATTAGCACAGAACATAGTTTGTATGTATATATTTAGAAAAATACACTGAAAACTTTTTTATATTTTCATAGGTTTTCTTCACTTTCTCTCCAGCCCATGTTTAAGATAAACATAGCATCGTGGGAGATATTTATGTATTCTGAGGACTTAGTTTCACATTCATTCTGGATAAAATTTAGAGCATAGATTTTTGGACTCAAGTTGCCTGAGATTAAATCCCCTCTGTACCATGTGTATAGATTCTTGAGACAGATCTTTCCCCTGTGAACTGCTGTCTCTTTGGTTTAAAATATGGAGATAAAAGCTGTACCGGAGAGGATTTCTCTGAGGATGAAATAAGCTCATCCTTCTAAAGTACTGAATGTGATGTCTGAAATGCAACAATGCTCAACAAATTATAGGTAGCAAAATTAATATTATGTTCAATGTATCTAAACACCAGTATAATATTCTACTCTTGTATCCTTCAACACTTACTCATATTATTTAAACATTCAATACTTTTCTTTTGAGTTCCTATGTCTTGTATGTTGCAGTTTGCCTGACCACAAGACATTCTCTAATGCCAGCTAGCTGTGTTCTTATAAACAGATGTAAATCCCCACATTTCTTTCTCATTTGTAAATGTCTCATGAACATGTAAATATGAAGGATGTCTTGTTGCAGGCCACGCATTCTCTTGCCTTGATCCGGTGTGTGCGATAGAAAGGTCATCTCGAGTCTTGAGCTGCTATGAAGTCCAAGATCAGCCCCAGTTTAGTCATCCCATTTGCTTTCCTGGACTCATTCTTTCCTTGGTCTCTAAAAAAAACAGTAAATTAAATTAAAAATAGAAAAGCCCTGATGTTGAGCTTGCTTTTCCCCCTTCCTGATTATCTCTCCCTCCTTTTGAAATAAAGTCTCTGGATGAATTGTGTTTTCTGCCAAAAATAGAGACCATTTTAATTGGTCCCATGATGGTGGGAAAGATGACAGATCTGGACAGGAATGACAATGCAATCTCTTGTTATTTGCAGCTATTTTCACCAATGATTTTCTGAATCCAAACATTGGCATCAGGTACGGAATGAAAAGAAGCAAAGTGACCTCTGAACGTGGCCAACTTTTCTTTGTTAATGCTGCCTTTCCCCTAGGTGTCTTTCTGGCCGGACTCTCTGCAGGGCAATGCTGGCTCTTGTTCTTGTCACTGTGAGTGGTGGCGTGACTGTTATGTAAAGCTGTTCTGCATCCTGGGGCCAGGAGGGAAGTGCCTTCGTTTTATTAGCCTGACAGTTCACAGCAACTTGAATTGAAATTGATGTGATCGGGATGGCAGTGCCGTATCTGCTGATTACCTAGATAGAAAGAATATTGGTGGACCCAGAGCCTGGCACAAATGTTCCCTTAAATCTGATTGTTCTGGCTAGCAGGAAGCTGAAAGCCATCCAGCATGAATTTCCCAGTAGAATTATAATGAATGATGAAAACTTAGAGATAAATGAAAAGTAAGAAAATCCATACATGAATTAATAAGGAGCAGAGACGAGCAGCCCATGAGGTGGGGCTGACAGCGACAGAATACACAGAGTGCGTGCTTGCTGGCCTTCCAGGGCGAGAGAGGAGAGTGTCATTTGTTCTCAGTGTCCTGCCGCATGCCAGTGCCCTGCTACTGCCATGTGTGTGTCCAGTTTAAGATGCTTTGGCAGAGGCAAACCATATAATGTGTAAGAGTGTGGGTGGGTCTGTGGATGAAGGACAGGCAGAGCTGGTGGGGTTTTGTGGAAAATACAGAAGGAAGAACTGTTCTCATTAAAACCAATCATTCTGTTTGCATTCAGATTGAAACCTGGCTAAAAGCGCTTCCCTCTCTGCTCTAGAACTACGTGTGGTGTACGGAATGAGATAGGGAAACGTTTAGGCCTATGTGTTGGGGGACAGAAAGCTGAGGTTTAGTTCCTGGAAATCAGAATTTTCTCTAAGTGTGAGTTAGCCATTGAACATGTACCCTGTTCCAGAGGGCCAAGAAATGTGAGCCCGGAAAGCATAGTGCCACCATATTAGAAATGGGGATTTGTTGATGCGATATAAGAGCTAATACTTTGGGGCACTATAATGTGCAAAGCTCTGTTTAAAGAACCTTATGAACTATCTCATTCAATTTACATATTAATTTCAAGATTTAGGGACTGACATCACTTCTCTCTCAGTAAATAAATACAATTTGAGAGAAAGAAAACAGCCACATTTACAGGATTATAAAACTAGTAAGTGGCAGAACTGGAGAATGCAGGAATATTGACGTGTATGCAAACTCTCAACCCTAAAGTACCATATCTCCCTGAAAGGTCAGTATCTGGGATTACAGTGGATTGTGAATAAAGAATAGTATCAAGATTAAAGGACACCAGAGGGCAGAACAAATAGCGTTACGTTTTCCCTACCAGGGGAACAGAAAAGCAGTCTGAAAGAAAATCGGTGTAAAGAGAATCAGCAGTTGATTGTTCCAGACCTATGTGCCACCTTCTCAACCAGGTCCTGTAGGATAGCCAAGTGCAGGTAATGGCTCCCAATTTTGCCTGGTGCATTTTGTGTGTAAGAAAAGCCTAGTGGATTATGTGTTTCATACACTAAAACAAGTGTATCAAAATTCTGCTATCCGGAGTAGCACAAGCATTGCAGTGGCATTGTGAGGGCTGAGAAACAGAACACAGCGTCTTGAGGTGGTCAGAGAAAAGAGATGTGAAGAGTGTGCCGTGACAGGCAGTTCCTAGTATATTTGTGTGGTGCGGCTGATGAAAGGAGTCTGACAGCTTTGGACACTATCCCCCTCCTTTGGGAAGGGAATACTAATCAACGATGAGGAAGAGCGCTTTGGCTTAATGGACAATGACTGTTCACGAACCCAGCTGAGTGAGCGGCTTGTGTTGGGAGTGAAGCCACCTGGCTGATAAATTCAGACTGCACAGGAAAGCGTGCAAATGAGAGTGAGTCACAGTCGGTGTCATAAGCAGCCTGCTGGTGTACATCACGGGAGAGGTAACCAGGGAGCAGGAGGGTCCTGTGGCACACTTCATGTGTCCGCTCTTTGAAAGAGAAAACTCAACTGTCTTGATAGTGTAGTTCTGGGGAAAAACTTGCCTCTTAAATCCCAGAATAAGAGGTAAACAGGGTAAACATGGACTCCATCCCAACATACATTCATCACAGTTTGTAGAAGAGGCCATTATCTCTCTAGGAAGAGAGCGCTGTTTGATCAAAGCCACAGGGAAAGAAAGAACATTTCCACTGATTTTGTCAAATGGGTTCCCCAGTTGCAGAAGCATACCTGCTCTGTGTGAGTATGTATCCCTTCTGACCAGATACTCTTTACGTAATGAAAATATCCTGTCCCAAACGCCAGAGAAATCAAGGTCTTGGAAAGAGTCTCTTGTTGGCCACAATTGTTCATCTCCTTTATTCTTTCACATATTTTTGCTGAGGGTTTGTCACTTGGGGTGGGGGTAGGGCAATCATCTCTCCATCAGCATCAGAAGAAAAATAAGCAAACACGAACACTTCTGGGCCAGAGTCCTCCCGGCTTAGCCTTCACATGAGACATTTGAAAGATTGGTACAGGACAGAACTGTCCAAAGTAAGCATGAAAAAGGAGATATCTGGGGCTCTCCCTTTAAATAATTTAAGAAATTCCAATCCCCAGCACCTAGCAAATTCTGATTTGCCCAAAACATTTGTTGAATGAAGGTACACTTGTTTAGGTATTCCAGGTCTGATATCTGCAGTGCTTAGCATGATACATTATAGATGCTGAAAATATATCTACTGAATGACTATTGACTGAATGTACTGAACAATGAAAAAATGGCCATTTCATATAACCATGATATCCCAGAATCATATTTCTGTCAGTATTCTCTAGGATGAGCGAAAAGTTTGGGAAAAAGTGCATAATCCAGCTACAGGGTGAAATATTTGAGTTCTGGAGTTAGACACTGACTTGGAGTCCAGATCTTAGGTTTCTCTAGCAGAATGATCATAATTAGACAAATGAACGTCCACATCTGAACCCTGGTTAATTCACATGCAGAATTGATAATACTGGCTGTGCCATTTAGAGAGCATGGGCAGATTTATATGCTCGTATTTGAAGAAATCTTTCATGTACTGCCAAACAATTATAAGCACTCAATAAGTTTAGGTTACTGTTGTTGTTGTTTTTATATTTCTAATACAGAACACTTACTCCTTATTGAAAGCAAAACTAGGGTCCCTTGGACAAAGTGACTTTGCTATGATGCGTAGAAAAGAAGCAATTGGTGGGGTGATTGCAAACCCAAAGGTGATGTTCATATTGGAGACCGTAATGTGAGAACTGACAGAAAAAGGACAATTTGAATTAACTTCTTGCAGTAAAGATAACACAGAATATTGGGAGGTAAAATATTAAGATTTGTTACTTACATATACCAACTCCCCACAGTGAATGTGGTCATTATATACTGTAAACATGTACTAATAAAAACAAATATTGTAAAAAAGGAAAGAGTAGTAGGAGGTTTATAGGAACATTATTGTCCATAAGAATATTCCGCAGAGATGGAGACCAAGATGAGGGATGAATAGAAGAACAAAAAGGTGTTGGGGCAGTCAAGATGAAAAGACATTCTGATTTCTGGAAATGGCTTATTGAGTTGGAGTTTGAAAGCTGAGTAGGGAGAGACACATCAGAAGGTTGTTCCAGGATTTGGGGAGTGGCCTATGTGAGCCACAAGAACAAAATATGAGAACAAAGGTTGGGCTTTGAGATTGTCTTTTTGGGGTGCAGGACTTGTGATTGAATGTGCTCTGTGTCAGCATAGGGTTGAGCTCTAGCACTGTGCTGGCCGACTTTTCATTCCTGTGACAAAATACCTGAGAGTAACACTTTAAAAGAGGAAAGGTTTGTTTGTGCTCATGTTTCAGAGGTTTCCATCCATGGTCACTTGGCACCAATGTTTCCCGGCAGAAAAATTAGGTGGAAAGGTGAAGCCAAGGAAAGATGCTTACCTCATGGCAGCCAAGGAACAGAAAGAAAAAAGTGAGTAAAGGAACCAGAAAGGAAGGTGTATCAGTCAGTGTTTACTAGAGAAACAGATAAAATACAAGATATACAAACAGACAAGAATTACAAGGTTGGCTTACAGTGGCCGCCCACAGAGTTAGTTAGGCGTGGAAGTGCAAAAGGGTTATCTGCACACTGGAGACTGAAGGATCCAGTCGAAGGTCTGGTGCTCACTGCGGTATCCTGTGCAAGTCCATATCAGGAGGCCGATGGGGTCAGTGCCAGAAGTGTGAAGAGTCTGCCTGGAAGCCAGGAAATGATGTCCAAGGTGAGGGCCAAGACTGGAGATCCTCTGAAGAGACAGAAATAGATCCATCCTTCTTCATTTCCCCTCTATGCCATCCAGATGATGAGCCACCTTAGGGTGGGTCTTCCACACCCTAGGACATGGAATTGCTGAGCTGATTTAGTTGAGTTTCTGTTGCTCCAGTTGACATAATCAGTCAACCATCACAGAAGGGGTTGGGGACTAGATGCAGTCCCCAAGGCCAGGCTACAGTGATCTATTCCCTTCAGCTAGCACCCACCTCCCGTCTCTGTCAACTCCCCAAATGCAATCAATTTGTGGTCTCCTCGGTGGACTATTCCACGGATAGCATGACAGCCCTGGAGATCCAGTCCCTTCCCCAAACCCCCTCAGCAGCCAAGCCTTAAAAAGCAGAGAGCCTTTGGGGGATATATAATACCTAAATCTTACCTTTATATTTAAAATCCAATCAAAACGATGCCTTGGTGCCTATGATATTAAGTAATACAAAATAATTCTTACTCTTGAAACTGCTGGTATGAATTCCTCCTGTAAGAAGCAAAGAAATAAAAGTCGTTTCCCAGCACATTCAACATGCTCAAACTTCAGTAGGCATAAAATTTAGCAGGTCTTTCCCCTTAGGTAGACAAAACTCCCAAGAGTGGAGATGTAGCCTTTTCACCCGAATATCATCATGGGAAATTCTGTGTCTCTGTCAAGTCACAACTTCCACTGGGAACATTATTTTCCCCGGCCCCTGCAAAACATCTGCCTCACACTTTTCATTAAATTTGCATGTGGTATAGACAGAGAGAGGTTATCTGTCTATGTACAGCTATTTGTCCATCCTCAGTGGGACCTACACCTTACACACACACACACACACAGAGGCATACATACATACAAGGAAATGCTCATGCATGTACAGCCACACAATTCTACGTTTGGGGAACTAATGCTTCTATCTCGACATCTGAAGTCCTACCGTGAGAGAGTGGAAATGGCAAGATAGATGATGAGACTTTACAAAACCGCATAATGGGTGCAGTGAGAGAAGTAGGGAGATGGATTTTTCATGGTCAGAGTGGATGGCACAAATGCCTAGGAGCAGCCTGACCATCTTTGCTGACCAGGCCAAAGGGGCAAAGCAATAAAAAGACACCTGCAATGGACAAAGGGCCATAGATGCCTGCCAGAAGAATATAAGTAGACCCTCTCCAACTCGACTCCCAGTTTCTCTCCTCCATCTCCTTTGCCAAGATTTTATTCCTCAAGATAAACCTGAAGGGCAAGCTGTCAGAGATGAATTCCAAGGCACAACTCTGCTCAAGCAGCATTTGATAATGCCAAGCGGTCGGGGGCCGGTAAAGTCGCCACTTCTGCACATCAAATGAATCAGCTCTGAAACACACCTATTCCTGCTCTGGCACTCTCACCCAGAGAAGGAGAGGGCAGGAAGGAAAATGGGCAGGGAAACTACAGGATGGGTAACATTTTTATCCCTTCTGCATTTATTGTTATAACCCTCTAGAGCACAGAATGACTAAGAGTCATTTCTCATTTCTGGGTATGATATAAAGAGAAGACTAGCAGAGCTTTGTGAAATTCTAATGTATGAAATTTAATTTTTAAAGAACTGGCAGTTTGGTCCTATTTAAGTATATAACAGCCCCGTGAACATATGCGAAGCTAATTTGAGTTTCCTGTTGAGCAGCCCGTATGGAGCTGGTATGGTGAATAACTAAATATTATTTGTAATTAGCGCAGTATTGCTGGGAGGTAGAATGCTCCTGGAGTTTACGCCTTCTGCATTTGTTGAGGATCCACAATGCACAAGAAATTGTTCTGATTGCTGTTGATTGCCCAGAATGTGGCTTGTTTCCCTAAGTACTTCAAAGTATTCCTCTCAGCAATTCCTTTAAGGCATTTATTTGTTTACCGAACTTGTTGTTCCAAAGGAGTCCAAATGTGGTCCAACTCTAAATTATCCCAGATGTCAGATCAGCAGGTACAAGCTAATGAGGTCTCGCTGTGTCAAAATCAAAGGCAAGTGTATCTTCTGTTGATCGAAACCCAGCCTCTCTGAATTGACAAATTCAGAGCTGTGTTTATGGAAAAAACTTTGGAAGTCAAACAGATTTGAGAATGAAACCCAACTCCCTGTGACCTTAAGAAACTGATTATACTTTTACCCGAGTTTTCTCGCCCATGGAATTGAAGTAAAAGTTGTTATGCAGGTTATTCTATCACGGAGTGGGCACAGTGTTTGCTATTAACAAGGTCTCCTCGGAAGATGACAGTTATTTTTTTCACTCTCACTTAAAATGTTCACATTACAATATAAATGGCCCAGTTGAGTTAAATGGGCTTGTATCTGCTTGCCAGCTATTTACTCACTTCTGTGTATGTTCCCCATAGATACTTAATTGAGCTGTCCACTTCTTCATCCTCAAAATGTGGCCTATGACAATTACACCTCCTGGTGATTGTGAGCATTAAATCAGCTAAGAAACATGGAAGTGAGAATGCACTCCTCAATGCATCCCAGTCCTTTTCCTCCTGCCCTCCAGGTTCCTACATTGTGGTAACTTCACACAGGGGTAAAATAAGGGTTTGATAAAGTCTCCAACACTTGAGAAGAGAATCCACCATGGATGCTGGCTATTGCAGTTATGACAGCTTGTTAGTTGTTACCTCTTCCTCAAGATACAGAAAAGAGGACACAACCATATTTTCAGAGTAAAATAATTAAGACGAGCTGCTTATGGTAAGAGCAATGTTGTCATATGAATGGGGTAGAGATTATTTGATGATTTTCAGAAAATATTGCTTAAGTTTAAAATTTTTTCCCATATATTCAGTGAATGTGTGACTTAATAAAGAGATCATTTATAGAAAGAAAAAACAATAGTAATTACATTAGAATCTTTGATGAAGAACTTATTTCAATTGCCCAAGTCTACACATGGCTGAATAATAGTCATTCAGAGCGTGGGCTCTGAAGCCATAGAGTTCTGGGTTCAAATCCCAGGTCTGCCACTCACTGTGTGTGCGTATATACCAGTGAAAGCTTAGGGAAGCAGAACCACCTGGAAAGCCTGAGATTTGCTCAAGTGTGGAATAGAATACATGGTTCTTACCCAAGAGGACTACATTAAAGGAGGTTAAGTATTTAAGCCTAGAATACAATGAAAGTATCTCTTGTGTCTGTATAACTTGCCAAAGACTAGAACTGAGAACACCAGTTTGTCTCTTGGCCGCTGAGAACTGCTGCCAACCTATGTGAGGTGCACAATACACTTTCTTCACACTTGTTATGATCTCCGTACAGGGACACAACTTGGCTTCCTGCAGGCAGGCGGGGGTCAAAGCCAAGCAGTTCCCCACTCTGCCGTCACCTCGTCTCTCCCTCAAGACAAGTGCTCTTGGGAGACTCACACAGCTCTCCTTTTTATGTTTTTTTATTGGTTGGTGGATATCTGTTTCTTTTTTTCCCATGCAGTTTATTGGTACATTCTAGGTATACATTATGAAGACATTCATCATTGGGAATTTGTACCTGTACATGATGTATCTTGGTTCTTATTTTTTCCCCTTTCCCCTGCCTTCCCTTAACTCCTCCACCTCTCCCTGTTTACAGAAACTTCCTTTCCATTTTTTCCTTCTCATACTTTTTCCTTCCCTTCTTTCCTTTCCCCCACCCCATCTCTAGTTCCTCTACCCTTTGGCCCTTTTCTTCCTATTTTACATTATCTATTATATATTTTGGTCCTCATTTACTCTTGCAGTTTCTCACACCAGAGAAACTATTCGGTATTTACAAACGTGTGTCCTATTTATTTCACTTGTGAGTATGCCCTCAGTGTGCATCCATTTAGCTATAAATGCCTCTAGTTTCTCATTCTTTATGGCTGAATATACTCCACTTTATTTTTTTAAAAAAGCACATCTTGTTTATCCAGTCTCCAGTTGATGGGCAATTGGGCTGTTTCCAAGATTTAGCTATTACAAACTGTGCCACTGTAAACATAGGTGAGCATGTATCACTGTGGTATGATGCTTTTAATTCTTAAGGGAAGATATGCAGCAAGGAAATAGCTGGGTCAAATGGGGACTCTCATCCTAGTTCTTTGAAGAATCTCCACACTGATTTCCACAGTGGTTGGACCAGTCTGCACTCCCTCCAATAGTGGAGAAGGGTTCCTTTTTTCCCACAGCCCTGCCAGCATTTGTTATTGGCTAATTTCTTGATAGCAGCCATTCTTTCTGGGGTGAGGTGGAATCTCAGCATTGTTTTCATTTGTATCTCTTGAATGACCAGTGATGTTGAACATTTTTTCATATGTTTATTTGCTATTTCTACTTCTTTGTCTGAGAAATGTCTATTCATTTCAGATGCCCATTTTTGGATTTGATATTTAAATTTGGGGTGTCTGATTTTTTAAAGTTCTTTATATATTCTAGATAGCAGACCTTTGTCTGAGGGACAGCGGTGAAAATTTTTTCCCACACTGTGGGTCGTCTCTTCATGGTGTTGGTGGTTTCTCTTGCAGTGCAGAAGCTTTTAAATAAGATGAGATCCCAGTTGTTGATTGTTTGTGCTAGTTCACATGCTACTGAGGATTTGTTCATAAAGTCCTCTCGTATGCCAATGTCTTCAAGAGTTCTACCTAACCTCTGTTCCAGCAGGTTTAGCATTTCTGTTTTAATATTTAGATCTTTGATCCATTTTGATTTTAGTTTAGTGCATGATGAAAGATATAGGTCTAGGCCGAGGATTTAGCTCAATGGTGCCGCCGCCTGCTTTGCAAGCGCAAGGTCCCATGTTTGTTCCCTGGTACCAAAAAGAAAAAAAGAAAAATATGGGTCTAATTTTAGTCTTTGGCAAGTGGAGACCCAATTTTTCCAGCACCATTTATTAAAGAGGCTATCTTTCCTCCAGTGAGGGTGTTTGGCTCCTCTCTCAAAAATGAGGTAGCTTAGTATGTCTGGAGTTGTTTCTGCATCTTCTAATCTGTTCCACTGGTCCTCAGGTCTGTCCCTTTGCCAGTACCATGCTGTTTTTATCAGACAGCCCCCCCCCTTTTAAAGGAAAATAAATATATTCCATCTCAAATGGGTATATTTTTCAACCATGTCAATTTTTCCCAGGTAGCAGGGATAAAGGGAATGTTCTTGGCTAACAAGAAGATTGACCAGCAAGTGAAGACTTTCATCACATACAACAAAGGCCGCGACTGGCGCTTGCTGCAGGCACCGGACACAGACCTCAGGGGAGTCGCCGTGCACTGTCTGCTGGTGAGTGTTCATGGTGGAGCCGCAGCCACATGGTGCAGGCTGGAGATGGCACTCAACAGGAGGAAGCAGATGGGTCTGGCAGTTTTGTTCAGCCTGTGAGCGAAATGGGCAGGGAAGGGCATGGAGGAAGAAGGGTCATAGGGCTTCCCTTTGCAGTGGTCAGTGAAATAAAAGAACATGGGTAAGACTGTTGCTCACTTCTGGGATCCATGCTTCCAGCCTGAATTGTTTTGCTTTGCTTTGCTTTGTTTTGCTGTTGGAGATCAAGCCCAGGGCTTTGGGCGTGCTAAGCACATACCCCACTGCTGAGCTATACCTCCAGGTTCCCATGGGATTCTCCAATTGTGGTGTGACATTGTCCCTCAACACTCATCATTTCTCATGGAAATCACCTGTTAGAGACCAAAGGATCCACACATTTACTATACACTTGTCCACCTGATCAAAAAAACGTGTCGGTGTAATTCCTGTGGTAATGTTTCATCACCTTTTGAGATAATTTTATGACTCAAAAAGGGTTAAGAACCACTGATTTAAACTTATATTTGTTTTCTTTATAATACATTCCATCCATTTGTGTTAGTCTATAAAGCTGGCGTCGGCAGAAAAGATGGCCTGGGGGAAAATGATGACCCAGCACTTGTTTTTCTAAATAAGGTCTCACTAGAACACAGGCTGTTTACATATTCATGTATTCTTTATGCCTGCTTCCCCTCTATAATGGAGAGCCACAGAGCCATGACAGAGAGTGCAGGGTCAACAAAGCATAAAATGTTTATTCTGGGACCCTTAAAAAAAAAAAAAAGATGTGCTGATCCCTACTTTAAAGTGTGGACTTCTTTTAGTTATGTTACACCGGGAAGTAAGTATTATCAGCATTAATTTACTGATGTATTGGCTGCTATGATGGTGCCGAAAAGATGTTTCTTGCTTCCAGGGCTTTTTAGTGGACTTAGCTCTTTGCATGAGGCTAAATTAAGAAGTGAAAGATTGTAAAGCCAAGTACTACCCCTCTTAGCAGCTCTCGATCCCATACTTGGTGCAGCAGCAGATACTGAGGGAATGCAGGAGGGAAGAGGGAGAAAGAGAGTGATTGCAAAAGAAAGTACTGTTCAATTAATACTACTAATTTCTATAAAAGAGTTAAGTTGCATTTCAGTCAAGAAACGTGAGAGACCAATATGTAAGCATAGAGAGAAGTCCTTTCCGTTTTAGTAAGAAGTGCTTGGTGAGTGTGTGTGCATAGTCTACCCATCTATCTATCTGTCTGCCTATCTGTCTGTCCGTCTGTCTATCCATCCATCCATTGTTCACTCAACTCTGGCTTTGTTGTCACCCCTACTCTGCTTGCTTCCTTCCAGACCACTAAGTCTGGATAGTCACTTTGCAGGTTCCTCTCGCACAACTTGTGGTGTGTCACTCTCCTACTGGAAAAGAAGCCAGAAGCTACAGCTTGACCTTATTAGTTGTAGAGGATATCACAGTTGCCACGGTGGATTAGGGGAGCAAGGTTGAAATTCAGCCTCCCAGTAATCCTTATTACTGCCAACTTACAGAGAGAAAAGCAGCCAGTTAGAGGGAGTACACAAAGCCTGTGACAGATTAGGTAAATGTAACAGCTGTTATTGTTACCTATGCTATATACATCGGTGGCATTTCTAAAGAACAAGGCTATTTTCCTAGCAAAGCCATTCCAAGGTGAAGTACGGTGATATTTAGGGAGAGGTGCATGGGACGTGCCATTTCCCACTCCCATGCACTTTGGATGAAAGTTGTAATGTGAGGGAATTAACATGTCATCTAAACAGTCTTGCCTGGGATCTTTGGCACTATGAATGGATCATTAAAAGTGACTTCTAAACAAAATACTTAGCAAAAGGTTCCCTTTTCCACCCTGAACCCAATGTTGTGAGTCAGATTTCTGTGCCTCCAAAACACAAAGGCAGCATCAGCTTCCTTCTCTGTCTCCACGGGGACAATCCTGATCAAGCCACGGTCATTTCTTAGGTGACCCACAGTGAGAAGCTCCTGGCTACCTACTTTCCAAACATTAGTCTGTGTGACCTCTTTGTTAATAAATCAACTCTCATGTGATAAAACATGTGTACCTATGAAACATCACTTAAGAGTATAGTTCAGTGAATGCTGACACATGTAGGCACCCATGTAGCCATGACCGCAGTCAGGGTAGACCATTCTGGTCACTCTGAAACATTCCTTCATGCCCTCTGCACTCAGAGCCCTCTCTCCCCACCTAGATAACCAGGCATACTTGCGTACTTGGCCTCCCTTATTGCATAATAGATTTCTGTCTTCTCAGATTTTAGAAATAGTATTAATATGAACTTTTAAGATCGTATCTCTCCTTTACTTCAGCTTTCTAATGGTTTTCTAGCTCTGGATGAAAAAAATCAAATACATTATCATGATCTCCGTACAATCTTTCCTCAGTCTACTTCCGCTTGTCTCCAGCACCTCCCTCCTCCCTTCATCTCACTTAAGCTACACTTAAATGTACTTCCTTATACTTAAGAGGATAGAAGCTCTTTCTTTGTCCACCATGTTTATTTATATCTTGTTTTACTTGAATGGTCCATTATTTCTCTTAATAATGCCCTTTAACTGGCCAGGATTTTCCTTGGCCTTCATATCTGGACTTATCAAACAGATTTCATGAGCATTCAATAAAGTTACATTCTTCCAACCCTTTTCTCTCCATGACCTTTATCTCCATCTGAAATCAGCCTGTGTATTCCTGGATTTCTCGTCCATCTTTCCCTGTCAAATATGAGTTCCATGAATGTGGAGACCTTGACTGTCTCTGTGGCCATTCCAAAGATGAGCTCTAAGTCATACCTGCCACTTGGGAGATGCTGGATGTATGTGTTGTGTTAGGGAAATTGTATTCAGAGTAGGCACTTAGTTCAAAGGTGCTACTTGAGTTTCACATTTGGACTCCAATGAAAGCTGCATTCCCTCTGATAGTTACACTGAAGCGTTTGTCATAATGTCTACCTGCTGAAGCTCAGGAACTCAAGTGGACTCCAACATTAATAAAATCAAGAAGCTCACTAAGGTGAAGAAGAGATGAACTAATGCAATGGAGATGTGTATGGACCCAGGAGTCTTTGGTTCTTCCTATCTCATTAACCCTAGAGTTTAAGGCAGTTTTTCATTCAAACTTTCACAGCAGATAACAGGGTGAGGAGTGGAAGTGACAAAGCAGGTGGGAATGACAAACTAAAATCACTTTACAAAATCTGCCAAAGGCACAAAATAGGAAAGAAAATCTTTGAGCTACTGGAGACCCAGACTGTTAAAAACAAAAAAAACACCTCCAGGCTTGGGAGCTGGTGGCAGAGAGAAGATAAAAAGTGATTTTAGATTGTGAGTACTTGGAAGGGGACAGTGTCACTGAAAGCAGAGTCTAGTGATTAGAAGAGAGATTTTCCAGCAGGGCTGCTACAAATGTGGAACAAGTGCAGAATTACAACCCCAAATGGAATGTTCCTGGTAAAATGGATTCTATAGAAATAAGACATCCAGAGTAATTTGGAGCAGTATTTTTAGGTCTTTCAGCCTGATTACCTGAAGGGCTCAGATGGGATTTCTTTCCTCTGAAGGCTTGCATTGTACAATTGGGTAGGATGTTGCAGGTCATGGTCTCCCTGCCTCCAAAGCCTGCACATCTGGCTCCAAAGAGGGAAGCTGTGACTGGGCTAGGGCCATGACAAATCCATGGGCCCCTGGGAAAGGCACAGTGCCTCATGCCTTCTTTATAGATCCATTTGGCTTCTTTTTCCACTGGAGCTGAGCAGGCAGCTGCCCTGGGGGATCCGTGACTGTTCTCTGCCTGCCCTGCACGGTCTGTAACTCTAGGTGCTGGGCCAGGCTGCAGTGGAGCCAGAACCCTCACCCAGCCAGCTGCTCTGAGGGCCTCCCTGTTCTTTGCCGGTGACGCTACTGAACACTAATGAATTCCTAGCTCTACTTCAGAGTCAGAGACTGCACCGAAGTGTAGGTATTCCGGGGAAGGAGGATGTGGGAATGATATTTGGGGCCTTACCTGCTGCTGCTTTGCTGTTTAGGAGAGTTTTGATCTGTCTTTGTAGTGCAGCATTTAGATCAATAGCCCCGGAGTGAAAGTGCCAGGCAGATAGCATCCCAAGGCTGTTGACACGTAGGTTGGAGAGAAAGAAGCAGTACAGTACTTGAAATCTCTGACTGTTTCTGAAGCTTATTTATTTCACGATGGGGAAATGTCCTCTATCATTGAATTACTTTCCAGTGGCCCCCACAGTGCCTGAAGACAGTAGAGTAGTCATGGGTCACCTGATAGCATCATGCTAAGTGAAATGGTGCAGGCTGAGAAAGACAAAGCCACATGTTCTCACTGGTGTGTGGCTGCTCAGTCAAACTCAGAGAAGCAGAGAGCCCTGGGGTGGGGGTGCCCAGAAGCTGAGGGTTTGGGGTGATGAGGACATGGGGCCAAAGGCTTCCGTTGGACAGGTGGAATAAATGATAAGCATCTTTAGCGGAGAAAATGAATGCATCAGTAAAACACAGCACACATTCATGGAACACTTGGAGTGGCGAAAGGATTTTGTGGGCAAAACTAAAAGAAAAAAGAAGGCAAAGGAAAGAAAATTAGGACCCAGAGGTCTACAGATATGCTTCAGGGTTTTGAGGACTTCCTGATATTGAAGGAAAACTGGGCACTTTTCAGAGTCCTTAATTTGCTTCAGATTGGCAAACCTTATAGCTGATGCTGATAAGATTAAAAGACTAAGGGTCTAATAATTGAGGACAGACCATGGCCTGTGACTGTGTGTAAGTCCACCAAGGAAGCTTCCAGATACAAATGCTGGTCCTTCCATCCTCTCTGCATCAGCAGCTAGGCCATGGCAGTATCTGTGTATACTGCAGTATCTTTTTAATGTGGAAATTAAAGTGAAATAGAGAACTGCCCTTGGAACAGGTGCTGTTTTGACGCTATCATATTGGAGACAGCCCTGGAAATACAAAAGCAATACCTGTGTCTATTAGGTTGTGGCAGGTGCTCAGTACTTGTTTGCTAATAAGAGAAAAGAAAGCAAGAAAGAAGGATGAAAGAAAGGTCTACAGAGTAACCCTGGCCAGGCAAAATGTGCATAAGAATCCAAGAGCTTTGACTTGTGTCCTCTGGGAACTTAGTTCAGCTTGACAGTCAGTACAATAAGTCTGTTAGTTTTTGGTGATTTCACTCTGAGAAATATCTAAAGAGGGTATAGAACTTTAAGTTCAAAGGGTAGGATTAGTCGGTTAGCATTGTTTTTATTCAAACATTTGGGCAGACTTTGCAAATTCTTTTGACAAAGATGAAAGTGAAAATAACATAAAGCCACAGAATATTCTCCATGTACCAGCTGGGGGCAATCCAGTACTACAAATGTGAGCATGGAGAAAAACTGCACCAAAACCATCACTTCTAATATGGCTACTACTGCATGCACTGGTGACTTCTTCTCCACTTAGTGTATCTAGAAGCCATAGCAACAGAGCAGTGCTGAGACAGTCAGTGGAAATGCCCTGCCTCCTTTGTGATAACAAGTTTTCCATACCCTAGAACACAGCCTTTTAATTGTCACCTGAGCTTTCAGTCTTCCCGTTGCAGCGAGCAGCAGGCCCAAGATTCCAAGAATGTCCTGCTCTTTTAGATGGTACAAAACGCCCTGTGTTGAGCCTTTGTCTAGGGATAATCTCCAAGCTGCGCTTCTTGGAATACCATGGAGATGAGCACAAGGATCCTCAGACTGTATAATTTTTAATCAACTCCTAGTGTTCTTGGTATTGTTCTGAGTAGAATGGTAATGTCTTTCATGCCCTAACAAAAAGCTTATCTTAATATTGCAAACTTTTCTTGATTTTCTTTTCTACATCCCATGCAAGATACCACAGAATATGCCAAGTTTTACTTGATATTATCTCTTCATTTGTTGACTGTGTCCCTTAGGCAGATAAAATTATAAGGTACCAGAAAAGACAATACAAGATTGTACACAGTAAAATACCCAGTGGCCGGTCAGAGAAGGAAACACCCTCATCAGTTGCAGCTGTCAGCAAAGATTGCAGGGAGAATTGTTTTGACTCCTCTACTGTAACCTGACTTAGCTTCCCCTGGGTGCTAATAGTACCTCCTGTGAGTGACAGTACCCCAGGATCCCTGCAACATCTAATAGTATCCAGGCTACCCTTCCTCTAGGACAAAAGGAACCCAAGTGTTTGGGTTTGGTGTTTCTTTGTAGAGTGGCTGTCTTCCTTATGTTTAGAGAACATTGTAGAGTGAAATGAATTTTCAATGCTTTACATAAAATTTTCATGTAAAACTAATAATTTATTGCTCTCTGAGAGTTTTAATTTTTGTGCTGGCAGTGAAGAAAAGGCCCTCTTGTGACCTACTGTTTTAATTTTTACTGGTGTTCTGTCTGTTTTTAGACCCGAGTTTCATTTTTAGTTTGTCATTTACTCTATCAGATATAAATGTAATCACTGAGTCTGTGTAGCTCTCTGAGTATCTGCTGGCTGAGACTTACAGAGTGGAATAAAAGTAATAACAAAGATACAGGGGTGATTCCAAAAGCTCAAATTGGTACGATTAGAAAGTAATCTTCCCAGAAAGAAATGCAGGTTCCAACACAGGCTTGTATTTTTGACAAGTTAGTAAAAGGTCTGTTTTAAAATAGATTCATATAAGATGTTTTATCTTTTTTTTGAAAACTATTGACATCTTAATCAGAGAATTTGATCAAGCTTTCTGGCACAGGTAAACAAATTCCTTCAAGTTTCATTTAACTTTTTATTGCTATTACATTTTGTGTGCATGTATAACTTTTATATTGAATACAACTGATTCTGATAATATCCTGGTAGAAACACTGCATCAACTTTTTGGAACATATCAGGAGAGTTTCTCACCCCATACAGCTTTGTCTACAACTAGACCAAGATCTCAAGTGCAGTGAGACTAAATGATGCCTAGTGACTTCTTCAGAGTACACTCCACAGTCTTCATGTCTTATTCTCCCTCTTCAGTCTTACATGGCTACACACTGCACTGCTCCAGTCTTTTGCTTCTTTTCTTTTGTTGTTGCTATTGCCCAGGTCTGAAATGTCCTTTCTCCCATTGAGCATCTTACCTGCAGTCCTAGCCAACCCATCTTTGCCTTTGTTTTTTCCTGGGAGCCATCTCTGAAAGTTGGACCTCATCTCTGCACTTTCCAGAATCTCCTAATATTTCGTCTACCTTTCTTGTGGCTATCACAGTTTACTGTTTTGTGGTAATTGATGGAAAGATGTCATGTCCTCTATGTTAACTGGAAACTCTGTAAAGACAGAGACCAAATTTTACCCTTCATAGCTCTTCCTAGTGTCTTACAGATAAAGTACCTAAGTGTTTGGTAAGTTAGGAAATGCAATTTAAGCCAGAGAGTTAGACCTAAAATGAAGGTGCTCCCTTCTAACCAACTTGGCAGGTGGCTTACACCTAGCAGAAACTAGATATTGTCAAATGAAAGTTAACGGATTGTTGGATGAATGGATGCAATGGGTGGCTAGAGATTTTCATGGTTGGAATGATAAATGGAACAGGGTGCATGGACGGGTGGGTGCATGCTCTGAACCCAGGCTTTCAATGACCTGGTAAATGATGTGCTTTATGATATTGACCATTGACGTCTCCTCCTCTTAGCCCTATTGCTCACTGCACCTTCACCTGAAGGTCTCTGAGAATCCCTACACATCTGGGATCATTGCCAGCAGAGATACAGCTCCAAGCATCATAGTTGCTTCAGGTAAGGAGCTTGCCTGCTTTGCTTGCTGCTGTAAATGGTGTTCATTTTAAGAAGCTAAGTATCAACACATGGAATTTAATGAGCAAGCCGAAAATATTTTTGAAAGGCATCCACACCACTGAACCTGAAGCAGGTATGGTGAAAAACCCTTATGTGGACAGGGTGTTCGCTGTTGAAATCCTTCTCAGGCAGTGTCGGCTGCTGGTTTTGTCTGTTGTTAGCTTGTGCAGAAAGTTTTGTCCACTAATGGTGATGTGCTCTTTCTAGGTAATACAGGTTCGGAATTGTCCGACAACGACATCAGCATGTTTGTCTCTTCAGATGCAGGGAACACTTGGAGGCAGGTAGGAAAATGCCCTGGGTTTTGTTGGTAAAGTTTAAACAGCATAAAAGCGGTCCAGTTTAGTTCAAGTTCAGTGTTACGGATAAATTTTAAAGCCTGTTAATCTGTTTATTTCTTATGAAAGTCTTAAATCTTTGAGTTTAACAAATGTTTGGTTTTTTTGATCATTTAATCATGATATCTCTTGCCGAGAACCTGTGTGTAAGATCATTTATAGGAGACAGTGAAACCAAACTAAGTTTGATGGAATTTTCCCATAAAAGAAAGCCGGAATCCCTACAGGTTACTCAGAGAGGGGGCATGAAGCCTGCATGGTAGACTGCATCCTAATGCTGAGCTGCCTCCCTCTCTCCCCCGTGTTTTGAAGTCAGAGCACAGAGGAATGCAATGACATGGAAATGGCCATTACCCAGGTGGTATTCTGAGATGCTTAAATCTCATGTGCAAAAGGCAGAGTAATAACCATCAGGTTGCATATGCTAGATAAAGTAGAAATGGAATCACTTTAAACTAATGTGTTTAGCCTAAATGCCTCTTGTCTTGCTTCTGAATGAAAATTAGATACCCATGGCTTATAAAACAGGCCTTTAATGAGGTTTAGCAATCATAACAAGATATGAGCCTAATGCATGGTTGTTACACTTCAATAAATATGTTTTAATAACCCACTGACATTTAATGATCATATAATAACTAGCACCGTAAATTGAAATCTAATGCACAGGTAATCACACTTAGCAATGAAAGCACAGTGCTTTAAATGTTAGAGAGAAACATCCACGTGATGGTCCAGTTCCCATTTCTCATCTTCAAACCCTGTGTGGAATCTCAGCAGGAGTCTTATATTTTGAGAAAAGCAAGGCAGAGGAGAAATTTTCTTAAGAAAGCGCTGAGTTTCTGATCTTGGAAATAAGGCGGAAGATGCACTGTTCTAGGGTGGCTTCTTCTGGAGAACAGAAAGGCAGGATTCCATTTTCTTCAAATGCTTAGAAATCCCTACTTTTGTAGTTCGGAGGTGCATCTTTCCTATAAGAAGTAAACAAAGGAAAGAAAGCTTATTTCTGTAGTGTAACTTCAGACAAGGCTGCACTAGCACTGTGACTGGGAAAACAATGTACCTCCTACCCAGAGAGGATTTAGACATTCCAGTGGGTTTCCATTTGACTTCAGATTGGTTTCTCTCCATTTCAAGGGTGATCCAGTGATCCATGTATCCAAAACGACAATATCATTTTGATCAGAACTACTTATGACACATCTGTGAATTAAACAAGAATACAATTTTGATAACCCTTGGATATTTGGAAATGATTAGACTGGGGAAGGGCACTGGAATGCAGCAAGTTCCAGCTCCGCTGACTATTATTTGCATGCCACAGCAAGCTACCACCCACATTTTTCTAAAACTTAGTTTTCTCGTCTGGTAAAATGAAAATGTAGGACTAAAATATCTCTAAGATTTTTTCCATCTAGAGATGTATGATATATGATACCCAGTGTTCGGACGTTACTGAAACACGACTCACTAGATATCACTATGAAAATAAAAAGGATATAAACATGAACCCATACTATTCATTTTAAAGGAATGTTGTCCATACCTAAAATTGTTTTATGTAATACCAGTGGTGCATGTATCTCACATTGGGAAACATTGCGATATAACTATCTTTTCCCAAAGTTTTAGGGAAATTGGCTTCTGTCGTGGAAGGGATTTTTGTCCTCATACAAAAACTGTCTGTACCCTTGACTTGGGGGTGTGCATATATGCCCATGTTGTGCTGGTTTCCTTTGTCCAGATCTTTGAAGAAGAGCACAGTGTCTTGTACCTTGATCAAGGCGGAGTCCTGGTTGCTATGAAACACACGTCTCTCCCGATTCGACATCTTTGGTAAGGGCGCCTTCCTCCTGCTCTGCTGCATTGCTGAGGAGGCTGTGGGAGTCCCGCTATCAGACTGTGACCGGGTGGGCAGTAACTGCCAGTACTATGAGGACATGATTTATACCTTTGCGCTGTTGAAATAAGATTGTCACCTGCAGATTTGTAGAAGGTTGGGCAGAAATAACAACAAGGAGGGGAGTTTCTACCCCCAGAAAAGGAATTGCATTACAGTGACAGTAACCCCCCCACACCCACCTCGTTCTCAGCATAGTCACGGGTAGCGCGGGGTTCACTATCCCTCGTGGTCTTTGAATAGTCTTTGTGCGGTAGTCACCTGTCCCAAACAACATAGCCTGAACTTCGCTACTCGCCTCATTACATGCATTCCATGCTGAGATGTGCAGTTCCTCACAGCTCTGCTCCTGTCTCACTTCTCCTGCATGGCCTTCCTCACTTCCTTTTTCTGAGCTGGCATTCTGCAGTGCTGCCCGAGTCTTCCACTGCTGGGTGTGCAAGGCCAACCTCCCACAGGGGTTTCCAGTGGGCTTCTTCCTCTGACTTTGAAGGTTGCTCTCTCCACGTGTGAGCTGGGTCAAAGTCAAAAGCCTGGTTTTTCCTCCACTCTCAATCTTTGATAACCGAGAGCAGAGCTGCAGATGAGAAACAGAATCTCAGCTTGGGGAAATGCATCTGTAGAGAAAGAGCAAAGGAAAAGCTCATTTGTGACTACTGTAGTCTGTTCTAGCTGCGTTAAGGAAATGCCCTAACCTGGGCACCTCACAAACAACATAAATTTATTTTGCACAGTTCTGGAGGCAGAAAATCCGAGGTCAGGGCTCTGGCAGAGACAGTGTCAGGTGAGGATCCTGACTGACGTAGATGCCTGCTGCCTGGGTTTCCATGTGGTAGAAGGCACAGATGGTTCTTCAAGGCCACTTTTCTAAGTCACTCCTCCCACTCCTGGTAGCACTACTCTAGGAAGTCATCATCTCCCAGGGAATCCACCTCCTGATACCATCATGCTGGTGATTAGACTCTCAGTGAATGAGTTTTGAGAACACAAGCATTTAGACCACAGCTGTGACCACCCACATCTCAGAATTCTCTACGTGTGGCTCTCCAGGACCCCTTCTGTTCTCCCCCATTCACTCAGTGAGGTCTGCTATAATGTATATTAATGGGAAAGGGATGCACTTAGGAGCTGGCGCTTGGTGACAGGTTCATTATCTGTTGCTATTGCAAGATCATCCCTTTCCAAGACCATGGTAGAAGCTTGCTGGAAGATAGCAGTGAGGGTTTGGAGCGGGTCACGGTCACTGTGATGTCTACGAACTTGTAAAATGCTCATGTTAAAACATCTCTCAGTCACCGCCTGCTGTGCAAGCGCAAGGACCCGAGTTCGATCCCTGGTACCAAAAAAAAAAAAAAAACCATCTCTCAGAGACTTATTACTATTCTCACTGCAGACAGCCCTCCCATTATTGATGTCTCAACACATTTGGGACCCAACATCATGGCTAACTCTCTGTCTACCTTTTGATAGGATTAAGAACTTATTCACAGGAGAGACTCACTTTGACAATGACCTAGGTACTTTTTAAAAAAGTGTGTGGGGATTCGACCACACTAAGCTACATCACCAGCCCTGTGTATTTATTTATTTAAAGACAAGGTCTTTGTAAGTGGCTGAGTTGCCTAGTCTGGGTTCAGACTCGCAGCCCAGAATGCCGCAAGTCACTTTAATATCTATTGCCCCCTGGTTGTCCGTATGTTTTCTTAGAAAAGGCTTTTTAATATTCTTGAGCGATCCATTGACTGTTTTGCTCTGTCTTTAGGTTGAGTTTCGATGAAGGGAATTCCTGGAGCAAATACAGTTTCACTTCCATTCCGCTCTTTGTGGACGGGGTCCTGGGGGAGCCCGGAGAAGAGACTCTGATCATGACGTAAGTGGAAGCCATGCTGGATCCCGGGCTTCAGACAAGCAAGTAAACCCACAAAGACATTTCGTAGATGAGCTTGTTGGCTTCCTTGCTATTAGGTTTGGAGTTGTTTGCAGAGTCAGTCCTTCTGCTGTGCAAGTCACCAGCAAAGAGGAAAAACATGTTGGAAACCATTTATGGCTCTGGAGACCGAGATTGGGAGGGGAGATACCAGAAGGCAAAGCTCTTTCCTTTCTATATTCAGTGAATCTAGAGAAATTAGAAGGAAATGTTTCAATAGAATTACAGCTATGCATTTAAAAGTGTAATAATAAGCTAGCTGGATATGATGAAAATCTCAGGTATATTCGAATGATTTCTCTTTCAATGAGAACTCAGCATTTGATCAAAACTCCACAAAGGATTTTATTTTTTCTGGCTCTTTATATAACCCAATTGTGAGGAATATTAGAAAAATCATGAGAACAGTCTATTCTTGGGAAATGGCATTTTCCACTCATTCTTGTCTGGAAAGTGATGACCATTAATTTGTGAAAGACTTGATTAATGATTCAGCTGCCTGTGGCCTCCAAACCATAGGCTTTGAATTTGAAATATGAAACTGCGATATTTTCTTCCCCTAGAAAATTGGTCACAGCTAAAAGGAAAAGAAGGTTTCAAAGTACTGGATACAGTTACCAATGAAAATTTCAAAACCAAAGTGAATAATTGGCACAGTTTCTAACACCTTTCTCCCCTTTTCTCAATGATAGAAATCAACAACCAGAAAAATTTAATTTGTCCAATACCTATGCTTTTGCAGTTTATTTCATAATTCACCTTCCTTCAATTTTTATATTTGGAAAATGCAGACAAAAATGCTGATCTGAAAGTCTCCTTCATGGCTTCCCCACTCCTTTGGCTGGTGATTCAGGGCCCACATGAATACCCGATCTTGAGGGAAGAGAGTAGATTTGCAGTGTGGAGCCATGAGCACCGCCTGGCTTGCTGTCTGCTACCCCAGAGGCACGTGGGGAAGGGAAAGGTCACAGAGACCACGGAGCAGTTACATTAGCAAAAGAAGTGAGAAATATAATCTTGGACCAGCTAGAATGCAGTACCTGTATTGTTTTCTCCTTTTTTCAAGCATTCTTTTAATACAATATACACAAGTAGACTCGACCCAAATGCCAGTTGATAGTGCCTTGACTTTGGTGTTTCTGCATGGATGAAACAGTCTATGCCTCCCTTTATCCATTTGTGAAATAGAGGTGCTGATAGCATCCTCCTCGTCAAAGTGTTTCAAGGTTTGAAAGGTGCAGTTCCCCCCGTGACGTGCTCGGCCTCACACTGTGCTCCTAGCAAACTCTCAGCAAACATAAACTGTTGTTAAGGCCGTTGTGACTTATCTTTGTTGTGATTATTTCACATGATGAACCCTGCAGAGTGTTTGGGCACTTCAGCCACCGCTCTGAGTGGCAGCTGGTCAAAGTCGACTACAAGTCCATTTTCGACAGACGGTGTGCCCAGGAGGACTACAGACCGTGGAAGTTACACAGCCAGGTAGGGAGAGGCCAGCTGAGACTGAGTCCCGGCTGTGAGGTAGCGGGGTTGTTAAAGGAAAGCTATTCTGCAGGGTTCAGAAAGAGGGGTTCTGCAGGCCAGAAATGCCCATTTCATCCTCTCTTACCTATGTTGTATTCCCCTGCATTGAACAAACTCACCATTTCCACATTGCCATTGGATTTCTGTTTTATGATGCTAGGATATAATGAGAGAAAATTCAAATGTCCTTGACTGAGACTTACAACTCAAAATGAAATGCTTGGCACTGAGATCCAAACATCATTTTCTCGTGCATGTTATAGGATTGCATGGCGGGGCAGGGGAAGGACAAGATCTTCAGTTTTATCTATCAAAGCAAACAGAAGTGAAGCAAAAAATAACACAGTGTTGCTGACTGGGGACTGCGAGAAAAGCCCTGCCTCCCCATTTCCTTGATTCTCGGGGAGTATACAGTGCTACTTGCCTCGTCCAAGGTACTCAGGGTACAAGAATCCAGAATTATTAACAGGAAATGTTCCTATGGGCCTCTCAGATATTCAGCTCATAGCAAAATGCTGAAAGCATCTCATTTTGATTTCCCAAGGCAGAAGTCATTATTCAGGTCTCCCGAAGGATATGGTAGAAGTTCTTACTGCAGAGCCATCACCAGATTCAGGCAGTGAAGCATCATGTACCCAAATACAGACTAAACTGATTACACGTAGATCTTTAATAGAGCCAGGTAAAATGAGTTTCTCAAAGAAAGACAGTGCATAGTGATCTTGCATGAAACACAATTTTGCTGTGATCTTTCAGAAACACAAAAGGAACTCGTGTTCAATGGCAGGTGCTGCAGTAGCTAGAAACCTGCACTCCACTCCAAGGCTCAACAGTAAAATGATCACTCATTTACATTGTTGCTGTTTCTCCTTTGGGTGCATAAGCATTGTGATAACCAAAGCTTTATTTATTTCAAGGAAAAACACTGATGTTAGTGCTCTTGCTTGTCTGGTAGATGAATGCACATGAATTTGGTGCTATGAGTTGTGTGGGCAGAGCATAATAAATCAGGACAAAATGGATCTTTATGCTTCTTACCAATACACTTTCTTCATATGCTTGTAAATGACAAGGAAATAATTCTTTTGTTGTAGAAGAATTTAACTTTGCCGGCCATGTACTTGCTGTAAGGCTATCTTACTTATCTCTGTGTCCTTCATATCACTGAGCCTCACACTTTGCCAAATATAAGTTTGTTAAATACCTAGGGAGATAAGGAGGCTATTAGACAAATCCTTAGTGCTTCTTGGGATTGTCTTTATTGTAACATTTTATAATAAACATAAAAAATGCCATTATTGCACAGTGAGCTACCAGAGTCCAAATTACAGTGGGGTCTGTGAATATCTCCCTGAACTGCCCTGATTGGAGCAGGGAAATTCCAAGCTCAGTGCCCAATTTTGTGCAATGGTGTGTCCTTACAGGGAGAGGCATGCATCATGGGAGCCAAAAGGACATACAAGAAGCGGAAATCAGAGCGGAAGTGTATGCAGGGGAAATACGCAGGAGCCATGGAATCGGAACCCTGTGTCTGCACAGAGGCGGATTTTGACTGGTGAGCATGCACAGTTATCCAGGGAGATGTTTAGTATATCCTGTCTATAAGGTCCTCAACGAAAGTATAGATTTGAAAAAGGAGTGTCATATACAGGGCTAAGTGGAAAACCCACGCCGGTGTACAATTACTCAAGGTTTACTGTCCGTGTGCATGTGTGTATGGCAAAACTAGAAGCTTCTTTAGAGAGGACTCAAGAGTTGGCTGGTAATTATCTTCATGGCTCACAGTCTCAGGACAAAGAGAGAAACCAGATCCATCCCGTCCGCTTCAAACAGCAACACCAAAAATAGTGAGTTGACTTTTCAGGAAGCAGACATATTTGTGATTTGGATAAAAGCTTTCTAGAATCTAGGGTCCACAGAAGATTACAGTGACCTTAAAAGACAGTAAATTTTCTGTTGCTGAAAGTTTTCAATCAGCAGCCACCTGGCTGCAGTGTGTGAGAGCTATGGAATCCAGTGGCAGAACAGATTCCGTGGCCTTATGGTTTTTTGAGTCCATGAACCTAGTGGGAGGGAAATTAGTTCAAGCTGAAGAAGTGCTGAGACACTGGGAGGCTTAAACTGAACTCAGAGTCCCAGAGAGGTCTTCTGGACACTTGCTTGGCAGAAAGCTAATGTTCAGACAGGACCCCCTAGCATTCTTCCTGGTCAGTGTGCCCTATGCAGGTGAGACTGACAAGTTATTGATGATGATGAAATTAATAATCCCCCCCTTAATTATTCCCATCACATTTTCTGTTACTTTTTCTTTATTCATATTTTAGCTTGGAGAGAACAAGCACTCGATATGTGTGTAACCCTTAAACAACTGAAGCTTCACTTGCATGGAACTAGCCATCGCTAACTGTATTTCTAGCTGTGTAGCCATCACAGGTCTCATATGTGATCATCAGCATATCAGACACTGTCGACCTTGCATTTCATGTCTAGAAGAAGTCCGCCCTTTAACAGTGGCTCACCAGAGATACTCTCTGCATCAATAGTGCTGGCACAGCCTAGCATAACAGGAGCAACCCGTCAGGTCAATGATGCATGGCAGCTCCCCTCTCCCTCATGGATGAGCCACTCCAGAACCTTCACTGTTTCTCTCTACACTTAGCCAAAGGGCAACGGAGCCTGAGGAGTTCTCCAGGGACCTCCCGAACTGTGGCTTCTGTTTCAGTCAGTGGAGCATTACTCTGTCATGATGACAAAAATACTTTATCTCTGCCCTACCCTTCAAAACTGACACTGAAATGCATTCCTGGGGACAGCTACCAGGAGAGTTTAAGTCATTTACCACATCCCTCTGTCTCACTGCTTCCCTAGCATCCACTCTTCTCAAGGAGGATTTGCAAAGGAAGTTAGCATTTTACACTTCTGGTTTAGCTCCAGGCTTAGGAAACAGCCCATCTTTTGCAGAGAGCAAATTTATTGGCTGGTAGAAACCGAAGAGAGAAAGTGAGGTGAGATATACCAATACCTTGGTTTCTCCTTGAAACATTTGCAGCCTTGATGATCTTTTTGATGGGGTCCCAGAATAAGCCAGGTGTGATTGTTGCTGTTGTCTTCCTTTTTCAAGTGTAAGGTAGTCCAGAGTAAAAGGCTCACAGGCCAAGGAAAGCAGGTAGGCTTCTGTCCTTCCCTGTCCCCTACCCTTGAGTCTTGGCCTGATCCTTGAAATCATTTGTAAGTGAATCACTGCTCATCCCAGCAGCTGAACTATGTTCTGACGAATAGAAAATGGATGAAATGCAAGGCTGTTGTAAGGTTTTCTGACCCAGTGGCATGTTTGGAGCTGCATGATTGCTGATGCCCGTGCTGGGTTCCTATGAGTAGCTGGAGTTTTCTGCTATTCCACCTGACTCAAGGGAAGGAAAGGTGTTGCCCGAACTACCCCTGTCGGCCTGGCTCCCTGGACATCCCCTGGTGCCCTTGCCTGTCCCTCTCCAGTGTTTGTAAAGTAATTCCCTGAAGAGATGCCGGCGTCCTGGAGATGGTAACGCTCGAGTCTTTCTACCAGTGCTGTGTGGATCCAGCACCAAAGCCAGCTGGGATGTTCAGCTCCCTGGTGACATCTTGGGAGCTGAGCCTGTCTCTTCCTTCCCTCCTTCCGAGCCAACATCTTGCACAGATGGGCCAGTCCGCAGTAATGCATGCGGGTTGCTGCCTGAGACTCATCTGTGCACACGAAGGTACAATTTGTTGTCTTTCCCTTTGCCCAGCTTCGTCCTCCTGAAGCCGAGAATCTCAGGCCACTCAGCGGCCTGGGAGGCGAGAATGGGAGGGGCTGAGAAAGGAGCCTTACTCTTTCCAGAGCAGAAGGATTCAAAGCAGTTAGTCCCAACTGGCACGCTAACCACCTAGGAAGAAAATGTTTTCCTGAGGGAATGCTCAGGACACTCCTGAAGGACATTTGCTTTTTGGCTGTGACTTTGAAGCATATGGCACATGCACAGGGAGACCTGGCTCAGCCCCACTGGGTAGGTCCAGATGTCTTGGAAGAGCACCCCAAAGACATCCTCAGTAATGAGCACTGTGCCCCAAGGCAGTGTGTTGGGCTCTGCCTTGCAGTGTTCCCTAAGGGCTGAGCTTCTACTGCTGCCTGTTTTCCAATTGCAGTCAATACTGTGCATCCTTCCAGTGCAAACATAATCTGCTCTATAGGTTAAAGGACCTTAAGTGGAATTAGGGGTGCTGTGGGATATTTTCAGGGGTAATTGATAGTCTGTGAAAAAGTTCCATTCTTGAGAAGTTATTGATTCGGAAATGACTTTGATTCAAGTAGAAGTTGGCTGTGGCCTAGCGTGGAACTGTGCTGTGTGACTTCCCCACCGGCTGAAGGGTGTGTCTTGGCTCTTTCCCCAACAGTGACTATGGCTATGAGAGGCACAGCAACGGGCAGTGCCTGCCTGCCTTCTGGTTCAATCCATCCTCTCTGTCAAAGGACTGCAGTGTCGGGCAGAGCTACCTGAACAGCACTGGGTGAGTAAATGACGCGGGAACCTTGAGCAGCCAACCTTGCTGCTGTTGAGCACGTGTTATGCTGAGAAAATGATTTCTCATGGGAGACTGGGACTACTTCCTCCTAGCATGGTACACTTGGGCTTGTTTACTTGAAGAGGGCCGAATAGTCTTGCATTCATAGGGCAGCATGAGGTTGAGAGTAGACTCCATCCAGTTGCAAATAAAGACGTGAGAATGGTTCCTTGGATGAAGGTGAGGATGAAGAAACTAATATACAAATTCTTCACTTTGTGAGGTTTTGTTTCCAGAGAAACAGAACAATAAGATGTAAATCTGTAAAGGAGGAGTTGTGTCATAAGGATTCCCCCCATTGATTGCAAATTCCAAGATCTGCTGTGTAAGTCAGAGGTGCCTGAGAGGTGATGGCTTGGGTCCCTTTCCAAGCCTGAGACCCAGATCCATAGTGTCTAAGACACAGTTTCTGGCCAGGAAGCTTGAGACCCACGGAGAGCTGATGCTTCGGAGGAGTCTGAAGGCAAGGAGAAAGCCAGAGTGCTCACCCTAAGCCATCAGCCGTAGGGATTCTCTCTGACTCGAGGGATGCTCATCGTGTCAGACTCTGTTCCAATCAGACCTGCACCTGATTGGACGAGGCCCATCCACATTAGAAAGGGGATCCGCTTCTCCATCAGTGTAAGCGTCAGTGTTGCCTAACCACCTCCCAGAAGCTCCCAACTAACCTGTGACTACCATCGGGAGCCCAGTGGCGCTCTCTCTCCCTCTCTCTCTCACCATTACAAGTGATATTAAGGAATTAGAGTTGTGTGTTTAGTTGTGATAAAGGCGCTTTGCTTAGGCTAAGAAAGAAGACTAATTTTTTAAACATAATACACGAGTTTTATTTTTAAATATTAAAAAGATACAAGCATTTATGAATTTTGGAGCTGAGTTCGTGGGTACATGAAAGTTTGTTATACTATTTTCTCTCACTTGTTCATATTTGAAAATCGTGATATTCAAAAGTTAAAGGAAAGAAAGGAAAGGAGGAGAGGAAAGGAGGAAGGAAAAGGAGGAGGGAAAGAAGGGAAGGAGGGAGACAGGCGAGAGGGAAGCAGGAGAGAGAGACAGAAGAAAGTTACCCAATTCTGCTTCACAAAGCCTCCCGTCATTTCCCATGCCGGCTGCTAGCCAGAGAACCCACTGTACATAGTGAAATTTCCATTTATGTCCTCTGCTGGAAATTGTAAAATACTTTTAATTTGAGAAAAACACCAAAATAATATATACCATTCTTTTAAAGGTAGTAAAAGACATAGAAATGGACTTTAACTAGCCATTTCTCTGACGCAAGGGATTCCTAAGACTTTGAATGAAGGAATAGGCTTTGATTTATTTGAGCAACACAAAATGTATGGAAAATGTAAATAATATATTTGCAGCAATGAGTCTTCAGCATCTCGCACTACAGGAGGGAAAATAACCATGGAGGGTTAACAGAATTCCTGAACTTCCTGGAGAAAGATTGCCAGGCAGAAGTCTCATCCATGCACGTGGAAGGATGTTTAGACATTGCAGAGGGCGCCGGAAGCCCCGAGAGCTAATTTAAGAATGGGTTTCCCTTCTCCACCAACTGGGTCAGCGTGTCCTCAGTCCAGTGGCTTCAGGGTGTCTGAGGTCTGCCCCTGGGGCTGTGTGAACAGAGCCCTGCTGGGCTTTGCACCTTCAGCTCCCCGCCTCTTCCACCCTTTGCCCTCTGAACTTCCGAAGGTCATTTTGCACCCCATCGAAAGCAAGGAGGCGGATACTGAGTTTCTGTCCGCTCCCAGCAGAGTGAGGTACGATGGAGGGATTTTGTTCGGTGAAAGGGAGAGTTCTTTCAGGAAGAAACAAGCCTTTCCACTCCAAGCCCTGCCACTTACTGTCATGTTTAGCAAGTGACTTTGTTTCTTTAAGCCCCGGTTTCTTAACCTATAACATTTTGCTCTTTGCCTTCATGGTGTGATTAAATGTGACAGCTCACTTCTTTTCAAACTCTAGATGCCATCAGTCATTTTCATCTAACCAGGGAGAAATAGAAAAGAGGAGGAAAAATCTTTTTGTTGTGGTTCTATAATTCAGATATGTATTTGGTACTTAATAATGACTGAAATGTTGATCTCCGGGATATATTTAATGAACGCTCCTGTTTTCTTGCCTCTAAAATAGAAATAACAAGCTCTGTAGACTCGAAGTCACAAGGTTAGCGAGTGACAGGACCACTCTGCACCCAAAGGCGTGTCTGTCCATTTAGGTTGCTTAGGTCAGAAAACTCCTCCACCTCCACCTCCACCTGAACAACTTTCTGTTCCTCAAATAAAATGCACATAATAATCATTTGTATATTTTCTTGTATGCTAATGCTGAAATAGCCCCCAATCCATTCCTCTTTGTTTCTCCATCAGTGTCATAAATATGCCAGTTTGCACATTTAGCTGTACTCATATATGGTCAGGTTTTGTTTATACTGCTTTGGAACCAGGGACCATATTGCCAATTTAAATTCTTAAATTAACTAGGACATGGCTTATTTCCTGCTAACAGTAAAAGATTCTGTAAATACAAAATAAAGTGGCCATTGGGTTGCTTTATTCTGAGAAAACAAGATAATCTTCTCAGGGGACAGATTTCATCTTAACTGTTAAGTTAGAAATATTTCTAGATGTGTTCTAAAAAAGCGTGTCTAGAAATGTCTGCTGCACAATGTCTTACGGAATCATTAATCCGTCGTGAAGAATATTCAAAGACAGATCTTTCTGGCCCTCAGGGTGAGTCTACAGCGGATATTTACCTAAGAAGTACTTTTTAAAAACCAGTACAAGTTCCATGTGACACTAGTGGGTCCCAGAAAAGTACATATATAAATTCTAGCAAAATACTGACTTCCGTACTATTAAAATACTTTCAGAATGTTTTAAAACATCCTTTTTATAACCATATTCCTTTCTGCATCGCATACAAACACTGAGACCCTGGCTAACCTGCCATTTGCCTGGACTTGCTGCTTCCAGGGACTTTGAGGGCAGCAGTCTCCTCCCACCAGGGCCTCCATCCCAGGTGCCCTGCCAGGACTTTGATGTTCTGCGTGGTCTCTGTGCCTCAAGGAGAATAATTGGCCCTAAAAATAATCTGTGTGTGTGTGTGTGTGTGTGTGTGTGTGTTGAAAGCCCACAAAAGGACATCACTTATGTTATTCACACACTCATTGCTGGGAGAGCCTGTGTAGATATTTCCCAGCCAAGAAGCCCGAAGTCCTGCAGCAGACTCACAGCAGTTGTTGCTATGAAGTTGACTCTTCAGAGTGTATTTCTTAGAGGAGGTCTTCCACCTTGCCTTGGGATGGAGTTGGATTGGAAACAGAGAGGATGCCTGCTGCTGTCCAGGAGCGTGGCTTGCTCACATGCCCACTCCCGTCCACACCAGTGGCGTGTGCAGTTCTTATCCAGGTGCACTGGCATGGTAGCAGGAGAAGAGCGAGTCCACTCACAGGCCCCCAGCTGCCAGCTATTCACTGTGTGACCTCAGTCACGTATCATGTGCGTAAAGAAGGGACTGTACTGGATGATCTTGTAGATCCCTCCACTCTGACACATCCACGAGCAATGGAAATGATTCATAGGAGGATGGCTTGGTCTTCAGGTCCTCAAAATAAGGAAAAATCTCTTCCTATCATTTAGTTGCACAAGTTGACTCCGATTGTGAATTCTGAGACATTCTCGTGATTCTTTATATTAAGTCGTTTAGTTAAGTGTGGCCGTATGTCCCATTTCATCAAGCTTTAGCTCAAAATGAAGTCACATTCCATTTATTACTCCAACTAAATTACTTGTGCTTCCATCGTGCTTAATGTAAGAAAAGCTCTTTTCCAGCTACCGGGTCTTTTGCACCCCTCAAGCCCCCTCATCCCTAGTGAGGTCTAGGAAAATTCCAGAGAGCTGTTGCCTTTAGGAGACAAGAGTGGAAAACCTGCCTGGTCAGCCAGGGAATTCCATTCCTTCGAATGCCGCTGTTATTAGGGCTGCTACACATGATTACTGATATGTGGGTGCATTGCCAGCCCAACGTGTACCTTGTCACGGGGACCCTAATTAAAGCGTAGTGACGATCTCTGGGCTGCGTGTGCCTACTGATAAAGGAGACAGAGTGCTCACAGCTCTCTGGCCGCTGGGGAGATCTGTCGGCTCAGACATCTGGTATGGTCCTCAGTCACTGAAGATGAGACCTGTGCCCCTAGCGGATGGATTTCCTTGAAACAGTTTCTCTGGGCGTAGGGGTGGAATAGCCCATCTCTGCCCCGACCACTAAGCCTTGCACTGCAACTGGGTGTCCCTGATGTCAGAGACCTGCAGTTCCGTAAGTCTTTCCATTCACATACGTGGACACGCACTCATTGCTGCTTGCCCTTTGCATAGCTGCCATGCTGTGGTGCCGGTTAGGAGTATTTTAAGCTTCAGCCACACACTGACCTCAGGGCTAGCCCTCTTCTCTGTCCCCAGGCTTGTTCCCTCTCCTGCTTCATTAGATCCAGTGCTATTGCAACAAAGTCGGGTTTGTTTTGAAAGCAGAGCCATGTACTACAATTGAAGAAATTTTTTTTTCCACTATAAGTGTCCATGTGGGCACCACGGCTCAGTGACAGTAATACTCACTTGGGTACAATAAGACCTCGAATTCTACTTCTGCCTCCTCAGTCATCACCTGAGGTGACTACTGGGAAGAAAGAAGCAACTTCAGAGAAAACCAAGATTCGCAAGGTGAGTCAGCGTGGGACAGGAAGAACCAAGTCCCACACAGAATGCACAGCACAGGCCACGAGTGTCCCCAGGAGCTCAGGCTGGCCCGGTGCAGGAAGCGCGCAGAGTTGTAGCTGCAGCTAGAGAAGCACATGGAGGCTGGCACGTGGCCCTTTGCCGTAAGTCTGAACTTGAGTCTTCAGAACAAAAGCGTAGGACGTGGTGATTGGTCATAAGAAAAGGATTAACATGATTGGATTTGGTCTGAGGATGATTTTGGCTATAGGAACATTTTCAGAGAATAGTTAATATTTAAGTGCTAACTTTTTATATTTTAATATTTATGGGATTCCTACAATGTGTCAAGCTCTGTGCTCAGCCTTCACTAAGGCACCATGTTAATTAATCCTTTACAGCATGTTCTGTAATTACCCCGGGTGTACAGGCAAGGAACCTGAAGGCTCCAGGAAGGTTGGGTAAATTGCTGCAGTTCCCGTTCAGGAGGGCTTGAGGCAGTTTGTTTCCACAGCACTGGTTTTGGCCTCCAGGGTGGTGGTAGTGGCTGTAGGCAGGAATCACCAGGGGACACTTAAAAATAAACGGATACTCAAAGCTCTCAATTAAATTAGATTTCCCAGGGAAGGGCTTGGGTGTTCATACATTTGTACAGTGCCCCAAAGTGATTCAGAAGATCAGACAGTAATAATGGGATGTGTCTCCGGGTCCTATGGGTGTGGAACTGATCAAAGCACTTTCCTGTTTACCGCAGTGTTATTCACAGTAGCCCAGATACGGAAGCAACCTGTCCAAGAGCAGATGAATGGAGAGCGGGCATGTGGGGTGTGTGGGATACTATAAAGTCTGCACAAAGGATAATGAAAGTCTGTCATTTGTAACAGGGATGAAACTAGAGGACATTACATCAAGTGATTCAAGCACAGGGAAACAAACATCGTATGATCGCCCTATCTGTGGACTTCTGAAAGTTGATGTCTTCGAAAGAGAGAGTAGGAAGGCAGATCCCAGCGGCTGGGTGGAGAGAGAGGTGGTGAACAGGGCCTGGTAGCCAGACCTAGACTTTCAGCTAGACTGGAGGAATAGTTCCAGTGAGCTGCTGTACAGCGTGGTAACCACAGTTAACAATAATGTGTATTTTTAAATTCCTAAAATATTAGTTTTTAATGCTCTTACCATAAAAACACAAGTTGTTGAAGTGATGAGGATGCCAATTACCTTAAGCCTTTCTACAGTGTGTACACTGACCAAAAATTACAGAGTACCCACAAAAATAAGTATTATTTATTGATTAAAAATAAATGTAAGAGAGGCGGGGATTTAGCTCAGTGGTTTCGCCGCCTAGTATGCAAGCACAAGGACGCGAGTGTGATCCCCAGTACCAAAAACAAAAAACAAACGAACAAAAAAATAAATAAAATAAAAAATAAAAAAATAAAAAATAAATGTGAGAGAAGGGCAGATAGTGTTGGGCTCTCCTGAGCTTAGCCAATACTTTCAGTGTAACCACTGTGAATAGCAATAATCCACATCCAAACGGCACCACCCTAAACTCGTAAGGGAACCTAAAAGCATCAAATAGAAAATCACAGAATATGAAGACATTCAATGCTTCTTTCCACAGTTTTACTCTCACAAAGAAAAAAAATGTGGCCTTCATCTTTTTTAAGACTGCTAGACAGTACAGAAGCAGAATCAAAGAAGGTGTGCATAAAAAGGGAAAGGTGACAGAGGTGCATCCAGATGGGAAGGGAGAGAAGAGCTGAAGGCAGGTGGTTGGAGGAATAAGGCGCCGTCTACTGATGAGCCGCAAGGAATATCAAAGCCACATTTGCAGAATGTTGCCTTTTCAGTAATTGTACAAAGACTCCCTTGCCATTACAGAGCACTTTTCTTCTTGGCAGATTGAAGAATACTTTACCAACTAAATGTATCCTGGCAATATTCAGAGCTTGGGCCCAACATAATCATAAGTCGCCTTGTTGTTACAGAGGTAGCAAGCCCCATTTAATAACATATTAAATGCATTATTCATTTACGTAATTCAGACCCAGGGACAGCTGCTGGGATGAAAATAGAACCGTTCTGTAATGCAAAAAGCAGGTGTGTGCTTACTTGAGTAAATTAACTCTGTATTTCTGCACAATTTTCTTCTGCATTTCAGGGACAGGTTTGGTAGGGCTAATGCAATCCCATTTTCATCCTAGAAATACAGTGGTTTCAGAATCCTTTTTAATGAGCCTTTTTAAAAATCACCAACAGTCTTCTCTGTGGCCAAATCCCAGGGGAGGAGATTTGTGCTTTGGATCTAAGCAGAACTCCCTGTGGCTGCAGGATTCAGGAAAGCCTGGGGTGACAATTAGTCAGAACAGCGACAAACAAAAGCGCAGCTCTGAAGCCATGCTGGCTCCAGTGATGCTGCCCACCCGGTCAGAGCCACGGGTGTGCTTGGATGCCCAGTGATCAGCAATCACAGCCTACCTTTAGTCAGCACAGCGCCTCTGTCTGAAACATGAGGGCCATTTCCAGTGCACGGTTAAACTCACGGTGAAACCGTGATTACCCGGCATGGTGGTGTAGCTCATTCTTTTCGACTCTGGATGATACCAGAATGCTACCATTCTCCAGTGTTTGCACTTCTTTTTCTTTCTCCCACAAGCCCTTATTTTTTCTTTTAATCAGCATGCACTCACAATCATAGGCCTGATTTTCTTTGAATCAGCATAAACACCTTGTAGGGTTTTTAATGAATGATGTTCACAATGCTCAGACATGATGATGACCAATCAGAACAGGCAGCAACCTCCCTGGTAGAGCACATGGTTCTGGAGACACTGACACCCTGATGGGTTCAGTTCTTAACTGTTGGACTAAGGATAGGACCAGCGGAGCTTGGTGGCTGTCTGGGGTTCTCAGAGCATGGTAGCCTCTTCCCTGCAGGTATTCAGCATTTAAACTAAAGCCATCAGGCCAGCGTGGGTCTTCTGATCCCGATTGGCAGCCTCGTGTATCTGCACACAAGGAAGCCCTGGTTCTCACAGTCACACAGAAGAAAACAGTGCAAGGCCAAGAATTCCTATGAAGTCAATCAGAGAGGGTCTGCTCCAAGTTCAGAGAAGAGGCGATCTTTATTTCCAGAGGCAGTGCAGTGTAGTAGTAGAGCAAGTGTGTTCGAGAGACACATGGTCTAGGGTCCTGGCCACGTGACCATGAGAAAACAAATTAACATAAGTTAAACGACGTAAGTCTCAATTTCTAACGACGAAAGTCTCAATTTCTTCATCTGTATATTGAGGAAAATAACAGTATCTTCATTATTAGAGTTATTGGAAGATATATGAGATAATTTATGTGGAGTACTTAGCACAGTGACTAGAACATTTTAAACTTCCTCTAAATTGTCTTAGAGAAGGCAGGATAAGGTTTAGGTAGGGTAAGCTTTAGGCAGCTAATGGTGCATACAGAAGAAGATAGAAGCTGAAAGAGCAAAAGAAAAATACTTTCAAGAGGATTAGAAAGAGATTTGGCTGCAGCAAAATGAGCTTTTGGGGAGAAGGCATTAGAAAAGTAGAATGAAGTTAGTTTGTGGAGGGCTTTAGATAAAGGATTAGGAGGTTTGCAACTTGTCCCGAGGCCATGTGAAAGCCAGGAAAGGTTGTAAACAGGAAGGAGCCATGATGATAATATTAAATAAAAATAACCAGTAACATTTCATCATCACTTACTAAGCAATGCAGCAGTTTTAAATCACCTGTGTTAATCCACTCAATCCTTGCCCACCCGTGGGAGGTATATGAAATGTGAGTGATGAAGATGTACGATCCCTCTCATGTGACTTTCTCCCCTGCTCTTAGGGAGTCAGTCCTGACACTCAGCATCAGAAGAGAGCCTTGTGTCCTGGACTGGAAACCTATCAGCAGACCAGATCCACTCCACCGACCGGGTTGCGAATGAAGTTTTAGTGGGAGCTAGCTTTGCGCATTATTTTACATACTGTCTGTGTTCACTTTCACGGTATTGCTGCAGAGCTCAGTAGTTGCCACAAAGACTAAACAGCCTACACAGTAAACAGTTAGTGTCTGACCCTTTCATAAAGCCTCTGCCAGCCTCTGGCCTACAATAGTCAGAAGTGGGCTTTGAGTGCCTCTGGTTTTGCTCTGCCACTATTTCCCCCAGAGTAAGACCTCACTGGAAAGCACTCAGCTTTGAAATCTAGAGATCACAAATGCCAGCCCCAGTCAGCCTTCCCTGCCTTACAGAATGGTCACTGAGCAAGAGAACAGCAACAGCAGGGAAGGTGAGGAGAGCATGCATTTGGGGTACATTTTAGGTGTACAATATAATGACACTCATCACTGGAGATGTGCACCTGTACATAATACACCTTGGTTCTTATTTTGCCCCCTTTCCCCTGCCCTCCCTTCAACCCCTCCATCCCTCCCTATTTACAGAGACTTTGTTCCCATTTTTTTCTTTTCTCATATTAACCCCATTCCCTTCTTTCCTTTCCCCTAGCCCTGCCACTTCCCCTTCCCCTTTGCCCCTTTTCTTCCTATTTCACATTATCTATTATACCTTTTAGTCCTTATTTACACTTTCAATTTCTCACACCAGAGAAACTATTCAGTGTTTATACATGTGTGTCCTGTTTATTGCACTTAAGAGTATAGCCTCAATGTGCATCCACTTAGCTATAAATGTCTCTAATTTCTCATTCTTTATGGCTGAGTAGTACTCCATTTTCTTTTAAAAAGCCACATTTTCTTTATCCAGTCTCCAGTTGATGGGCATTTGGGCTGTTTCCAAGTTTTACCTATCACAAACTGTGCTGCTATGAACATGGGTGCACATATATCACTGTAGTATGATTCTTGTAATTCTTTTGGGGAAGATCCCTAGCAGGGGAATAGCTGGGTCAAATGGAACTTCCAGTCTTAGTTCTTTGAGGTATCTCCATACTGATTTCCACAGTGGTTGCACCAGTCTACACTCCCACCAGCAGTGGAGCAGGGTTCCTCTTTCCCCACAGCCCCGCCAGCATTTGTTATAGGTTGATTTCATGATAGCAGCCATTCTTTCTGGGGTGAGGTGGAATCTCAGCCTTGTTTTCATTTGCATCTCTCAAATGACCAGTGATTTTGAACAGTTTTTCATGTTTATTTGCCATTTCTACTTCTTTGTTTGAGAAATGTCTGTTCATTTCAGATGCCCATTTTTGGATTGGGCCTTTAAATTTGGGAGGTCTGACTTTTTAAAGTTCTTTATAGATTCAAGATAGTAGACCTTTGTCTGAAGAACAGCAGGTGAAGATTTTTTCCCACATTGTGGATTGTCTCTTCACACTGCTGGTGGTTTTTCTTGCTGTGCAGAAGCTTTTAAATAAGAAGAGATCCCACTTGTTGATTGTGCTAGTTCCCGGGCTACTGAGGTTTTGTTCATGAAATTTTGATCTCTAGATTTCAAAGCTGATTATTTTCTAGCTAGGTCTTATTTTTGGAGAAAGAGGACATTACCTCTAGGCAAGTGGATTTGGGAAATCAAATATATAAATCCATACACGGGTTACTGTGGACCCATAGTGAAAAGATGAGTAGGAAATATTGAACCTCACAATTATTAAATTGTGGTTGTCCTTAAACCATAGATTCTAATTCTCTGTGAATCTGGTAAATTATATAGGATAATTCTGCAGGCTATCTCATTTTTCTATTAAAGATAAAATAAGAAGTAATCAAAAGCGTAGGAAAGATCTACTCAATCTGAAAAAGCTGAAGCCCCTTTGCGTCAGGTTTCAGTAGTTTAATCAGTAAAACCTCTCATGAAATGAGCAGAAAGTGTCAAATTTAGCTAACTTCTTTCTCACGACACTGTGCTATTACAATAGTGTCCTGTAGATATAATGTTGAGTACCATATCAGTAATTATTTTTCTCTGGATTGCAAATCCCCTTGCAATATATGCAGCTGTCACAATTGCTTATCCCCCAGCCACACTCCCACATTCAGTAGTTTCAGCTCCCCATCTTGAAGGCAGACTAAAAATATTGAGTGGACAATTCTAGAAATAAAATATTCAGAAGTTTCAAATTGTGCCCCAGAGTAGGGTGAGATCTTGCCTGAGTTTGCATCCCAGTGCCCATCCCATTCACCGCGTTTCACCTCTTTACACAGACATTGTGTCTTCGCTCATCATCACAAGAAGGATGAGGTCAATAAGATACTGTGGAAGAGAGGTCACATTCTCTAAATTTATTACAGTATATTGCTGTAATTGTTCTATTATTATTAAACCTTATCGTAGGTATGTATGTATAGTAAAAAGCTTAGTGCTTATAGGTTTTGGTTCTGTCAGCTGTTTTAGGCATCTACTGGGCATCTTGGAACAATTCCTGGAGACTAAGAGGAGACAACTGTATTACTCTGTCTGATCCTTAAATATCTTCTAAATCGCTCATTTGTATCTCTGCAACTAGAGTTTATCTCAGAGGGGTACAGCCTGTGTTCTAGTTCTGTGCATTTCCCACGGCTCCAAGATGATTGGATGAATTGATTAGGTGAATAAAAAGTCTGCGGTGACAACGCTAAGTACAGACACAACCTGCTGCCCCAGTGACCGCCTCTCTGCTGGGAGCTTCCTGGGAAGCAGCCCTCATCCTCACAGAACGTGGAGCGTGGGTGGTCAGGTGGTTCGTGGTAGTTCCTGGGCCAAGCCGTGGGTGTAGCTCAGAATCTGGGAATGGTCTGCGTTAGAATGAGCTGTTGACAACTGGGCTCTTCTCCCTTAGGTACAGAAAGGTGGTGTCCAATAACTGCACAGACGGAGTGAGAGAGCAGTACACTGCCAAACCCCAGAAGTGTCCCGGCAAGGCCCCTCGAGGGCTGCGGATCATCACTGCCGACGGGAAGCTGACAGCAGAACAAGGCCACAACGTCACCCTGCTGGTGCAGCTGGAGGAGGTAGGCTGACCCCTCACGTTCTCCTCTCCAGGCCAGTGGCTTCTCCTGATCAATCGTGGTGTTGTTGGCACAAACTTTTTAACTTTATCCGTTAGATGCAATTGCGTTTGTTGCTCTCTTCTAGTTTTCATTATATTTTCTGTTGTCATTGCTTCACCTTCCCTGACACCTTTCTTTAATAAGCACTTTCATTTTGCCTCAAGTTGTTCATCTCTCTCACTCAGTCTCTTTCTTCTTGGGATGCTCTTTGGATTTGACTGTACCTCTGTGGCACTTTTAGCAAAATATTTTCTCCAACTGCATTAATGTTATTGCCAGAAATTTCACACACACACACACACACACACACACACACACACACACACACGGCCAATCTAGAAGATGTAGAAGATGTAAATTCTTTTGTCCTTTCTCAGTCTGAAGCCTTAGCTTTTCCAAAAGCAACAGATCAGACAAACTTCCAGCACAAAGGCTGATCAAAACACAACTGAGTATCATATCTCCAACACTTGTGAGCTTGTATTTTGATAATGCCTCAGGGACGTCATTATGAGCATCAATTATTGCTTGCCGAATTATTGTTACCTGAAACTTATGACTAGATGGTGGATAAGACCAGCTTTCTTCTGTCTGTTTTGGAGGGTGCACTGACATTGTTGTCATATTAATACATGAAGTGGATGGTCACCGAGGGTAAGCATTTCATTAAATTACCTCAAGTATTAGACCAGATAGCCAGGGACCTAAAAGGTGGTCAGCACTGTCCTCCGCCCTGTGAATACAGAAGGATTTTAAATGTTAATAATGGCACCAGGATTAAAATATGAAATCTTGAATTCCATTTTCCCCTTCTGACAGTGGCTCTATCTCTGATATGCAGAAGAATCACCCAGAAAGTGTATTTAAAATACAGTGTTCTTGGCCACATCCTCAAAGATTTTCATTCAGTAAAGTGGAATCAGACCAGGCAGCAGTGTTCATGTCTAACAAACTCATGGGTCATGTATTGTCCTTTGAGCAAAACAAAACCATTAGTTTGCAGCAAACCAACTGTTTGTGTGTGTGAGTGTGTGTGTGTGTGTGTGTGTTTAGAGAGAGAAAGAGAGGGAAAGGAGGAAGATAAAAGAGAAAGAAAAGAAAGGATAAGGAAGAAACTAAAGATTGGGGAGCTAAAATTATTTCCTGGAAAGATGGAAAATTAATTGGGATGAGTCCCACATTTTAGGTGGCATTTCCTCTCGAGGGCTTTGACAATTCATACCTCACAGTGTGCAGTAGTTCAGATTTCACATTACTAGTAGACATCCAAGCATAAAGCATTGGCTAAGCAAGGATAAGAGAAAAATGATAGAAACTAAAGAAAAGGAAAATAAGAGCTGAAGGGACTGCATAGACATAATTCTAGGAGAGGGAGAGGAGGATAAGGAGCCAGAATCGTTATTGAACAGATAATGGCTGACCACATTCTAAAACTGATCAAAGATATCAACATGTAAACACACAGACTCAGGAGAACCAGCAAAATCCAAAGACGGTAGACACAAAGAAAGGTTAGACTCAGCTTACACAATGAAACTGCTAAAATCTAAAGACAGAGAAATTTTAAAAGCAGTTCAGAAGAAAATTAAATGACATTTTTGAAATGCTGTGCAAAACACAAAGATGAAGTTTAAACAAACTCATCTTCACATAAACAAACACTGAGCTATGGTTCATAGATGCCAATCTCTGTGAATGGAGATCTTCAGGGATAAGCAGAATGACCCCAGAAAATGCACGTGTGCACACACACACATGCACACACACACACGTACAAGTTGATGTATGAAACAAATTGGTGAATGGAAGGAAGAACGAGAAATACAGTATGTACGTAGATAAATAATGGTAATCGACTATGGACTTCTAAATACATAAAAATTTAAAAACATTAGAATAATGATAAAATAGTATGTGAGTGGAATTAAAGTGGCAGAAGGTCCATGAAATGTCTATAAAGAAGTAAAAGTATTAACTTATATTAGGCTCCAAAGTAATCAGAACATGGCCTTCACAACTATTACAACTAAAAGACCAGTGAGATAATGTTTAACTACCGAGTCACTGAAAAGGAATTGGAGTAATTTTTAAATGCTTTATTAATCCAAAATAAGTCAATGAAAGGAAGAAATGGAGCAGTATAAAGTTGAGACATGGAGAAAGCAAGTGTGAATATTGTGGATACAAATTAAAATATTATCAATAAGTAAATTAAAAATTAGTTATTTTGGTCTCTTTTTTTTCAGTACTGGGGATTTTCCCAGGGCCTTCCCCTAGAGCTACATCCCCAAATCTTTGTTCATGTATTGTATTGTATTGTATTTTGAGGCAAGATCTTCCTTAGTTGCTAAATTGCCCAGGTAGGGCTCAAATCTGTGATCCTCCTGCTTCTGCCTTCCACAGTTGCTGGGATTACAGGAATGTGCAGCCACACCTGGCTTTGATTTTTCTGTTTTGTTTAAGAAGTGTGTGTCTAACCCAAGACCATGAAGCTGTCATGCCACAAGTTTTCCCTCTGGCTTTCACATTGATGTCTATTGATAATTCTTGAAGAAAACCATATGTGATATATTTTATATATTTAGAACATCTTACATATAATTACCTGCCCAGAAAACTACAATAGGAACTGGCACTTTGGAGACCTAGTTGACACTGAGCCCTGTAACTGAGTAGATATACAACCTATGGCCCATTATCCCACTCCTAAGTAGATATAGTATGGTTTCTCTTTCGATGATTTAAGCTACTCATAGTGAAGTTTCAAAAGTATCAAATGAAAAATAAAGAAAGACATCCTAAGTTTTTAATAACTTGATTACAGCATATTGTTATAGTTGTTGAATCTCTTACTGTGTCTAATTTATAAGTTAACCTTTATGGTATATATTTATGTGTAGGAAAAAGTAGCATATATGTGGTTTGTGTTCATCAGTGGTATCAGGTATCCAATGGGAGTTTTTGAACGTACCTGCCACGTATATAAAGCAATATCCATAAGAGAAGCACTTGCAAGAGCCTTAAACTAGAAACTACCTAAATATGACTAGCGAGTAATCTACAGTACACTTATGGAATGCAATATAATACAATAATGAAAAAGAACTAGAGCTACATGCAAAACATTGGGGATGAAGCCCATTTCTAGTATTGAGCTAAAAAATTAAACTGAAAAAATACACATTTTATGATTCTATTTAATTAAACAGTAAAATTAAGCAAAGCGAATTTGTGGTGACAGAAGTGAGGATGGATAATTGTTACCTTTGTAGGAAGACAGACAAAGGGGATTCTGGGAATGCTGATAATTTTTGATTACTAGCTCTGACTGGGGGGCTGTATATTAACAATTTGGTTATTTGAATGTCGATTTTATTCAATGGAAAGCTAACTTAAGATACTTTACTACTGTACTTTGCATTTGGTCTCGGGGAAGGGTGGGGAAACTTCCTTGGACCCTTTCCCTCACCAGTACTCTACCTTATTTTTACTGGCATGGCAAATGATGATCCCTTTCCCAGAGACACAGGAAACCCAGTGAGGCTACCCAGAAGTACGCTGCATGTAGCTTCTGTAGCTTCCATTGTGACTCTGTTCCTGAGAACCCCACAGAGGGAGCAGGGAGCCTGGAGCCTTCACCCCATCAGCCCTGACCTGTGCACAAAGGCTGGGGAGCGCCCTTTCTGGGCAGCTAAGCCTTGCAGCTCTTCCTCTGTGCTATCCACATGACCCAGATCCTAGGCATCTCAGACTGAGCAGCAGAACTTGGGAATTCATGCCTAGGGGCTCAAAAAGAAAAACCAGCCAGTGGGTTCATTCTACTAGAGTGCACAAAACTGTAACCACAGGGATGAAATCCTCCACCTTCCTCATCCCATCCGTGTGCTCATCTCTGCGATCAGAGCCCAAGGCGTCTCTCATGTTGATCTGCAACATGCTCAAATCATCGCTGTCGCCCCATAGATGACAGCCAACTAACTTCCCTGAGTGCATGCAGCCGCTGCAGGAGCCTCCACCAAGTATTGTAGCATCTCACCTTTTCATCGCTCCTCGGCAGCGGAAAGAATTCTTTTCTGGGCAGGAGCTTCAGGTTGTTTCTAAGGCTGTATGGAGACCCTTGGCAAGGGGCAGACACAGTACAAAGAGCAAAGGCGAGAAGGAAAAGCCAGACCCTCTGTGCACAACCCAGCTTGCCCTTGGCTGTTCCTGTATTCTTGGACACTAGTCAGCAAATCTACCAAAACTTTCCTCCCTGCTTTTCTGAGAATATCATGGTTCTTTGAAAAATGTTTCAGCAAAGAGAGGTAAATCTTCCTTTGGGTTGCCTTGTCTTTGCAAAACTATGCCTTTATTGAATGCCTCCCATGTACCTAACACAGGTGATCTGTTCTGAAGAGAACTGCAAAGTGTAGGATACAAACACGGTACACAAGGAGCACAGAATCTGTGTATAGTAAACCAGATTTCTCCAAACCATGGCTATGAGTTAAATTAATTTTAAAAAATTAAGTCCCAAGCGAAGACACAGAAACCCTGTCATTCATCCCATAGGCAACACATGGGACCTCAGTATCCTCCTCAGAAATCTCTCAGGAGTCCCCTTTTCACTTGAACTTCATGCACGAAATGTTTTTTAAAACAGAGGCTGATTCTTGCCCCATACCTACTAGCAAGTTGTATGAGAAGAATATTTATGTCACACCTTTTGATGCCTGCAAAACAGCAAGTCTTTCAGATGCCAGAGGGACCCGGTAGTCCCTTCCCATACCATATGCCTTCTCATATGACACTGCAACTCTGATTAATGCAGAAGTAGACAGAAGACTCATTTCCCAAGTTGGAATATTATTTTTGTCTTTGTGCACCAAAGTTAGTGCTGCTGTCTCGTGGTTACTTCATGGTTCAACTTTCTCCTGTACTCCATGTTCCCTCTGTGCGGCCGGGTGGGGCTCAGACTGGTGCATCCCACCTTCATTGTCTGAATTACAAACTGCTGTCTGGAGTCTCTGTCTCCTTAGCACATCTAATAAACACTGGAGAGGGAGGAGTCATCTACCTCTCCAGGTAAGAATGTGAGTGAAATATACATTGACTGTTTAAATGATAAAACAGATTACAGCAAAAGACACATGGCCATTAATCCTCCTGAAAATACTCCCTCTTGCTTTAAACACACTTATTACATCATTCTTGCCACTTTCTAAAGCAGTTCTGGAAATCCTCTTTCATGAAGATTTCACAAAGTATGATACAATGTACAGCAACGCTGCTGCCGAGACCATGCAGCAGACCATGCAGGCAGGCCCATGGAAACATCACGTTGTGTCCTCCTGCACCTTATTCACCAGATCTGGCACTGTGCAAATTCTGGCTTTTCCTCAAAGCCAAAATGGCCATGAAAGGTAAATGCTTTGAATTGAATCAGGCCATCAAGCCAACCACAGCAACACAACTAATGACACACACAGAAGGGGACTTCCAGAAGTGCTTCAGAAAGTGGTCAGAACGATAGGGTACAAGTGACTGAGGGAGACGATATTGGCAGGGCATTGATGGCAACGTGTCTTTTATGAAATAAATTTTTAAAATTTAAATATCGATCCATTTTTGATCATACCCCATACTCACATATGTGTCTACTAAATTGTTCATCAAGTATTTGCCAAGTGTCAGTTTTATATGATATACTTTTAAATTCATCAAATTTACTTTGATTTGTGGGAATACATGTTTTGAGTTAAGGAGGGTCTGTACTATACCTGCTTCATATAAAAGTCCAGCCATATGATGTAGAATCACTAAAACCACACAGACTGAAAAATACTTTATTGTATCATGTTATAATGATATATTTGACATCCTCCAGTATACTATGAATATCATTGAGGTAGGAAATCATGTCATTCCTGGTTGCAACTCCAGCACATCTGCTCAAAATGCTAAAAATATTGATAAGAGATAAGTTGAATAAACGTGTGGCTTTGGATAGGCTTCCTCAAGGAGAGTGGCGATAAAGCCTAGAGTTGACAAGAAAAGACTCTTTAAAATTCGAATACTATCCAAAAGATGTTCAAGTCTTCATTGGAAGCCCAGATCTCTTCCTTTATCCACGACTAGTGCATGTCCTGGTTCTGGCATAAGAACATCAATGAAAACGTGGTTAAAACCAGAGCAAAGAAGAGACTTTTTCTCAACAGGAGAAATTCAAAGGAAGGTGCACTGAAGCCAGCTAACAATTTCATGTAAGATAATATGTACCCAAGCCAGATTACTGTCAATTTTACAGGTTTAAGCAATGGAAATCCCTTCCTGCCAGGCACTCTCAATGTTTAGGTAGCAGAAATTGACTCCATACTACAACTCCTTCAAAATCCTTTTTTTTCCCCCATTCCCCTGCCCACCCTTCAACCCCTCCCTATTTACAAAGACTTTAAGAACCAAGAGAGATTATATAAAGCTGCAGATTTCCAAACGTGAATGTCATTATATTGTATACCTAAAATGTACCAATAAAATTAATTTTTAAAAATTCCTGCAGGGTGGCACACCTGAAGGGTTACTCAGAGAACTACCTAACTCTCGAGCTTGGTGGAAAATCCCCTGGTCAGCACCTCAGCCCTGCTGCCTTGAGTGTCCTCAGCACACAGTAAAGGAAAACCCTCATTAGGAACAAGGCAGAGGAACAATTCTGCTCCCTTCTTGGCTCCTTGTGGCACCACCGAGAATGCACATGTGCACAAAGACACATTTGTGCAGCGTTTTTTCCTCCAGAACAAAGATCATTTGATCCAGGACCAACCAAGAGGGTAGTGGATGAATCCATGAAGTTTGCCTAAGAAGCCAAATGTTTTCCAACTATCCATGAATTTTAGGAAGTAAGGCAAAAGCATTTTGCACTGAGATCCAAGCATGCAGTGTGAGGTGGTATCTCCTCCTTGGAGACCCATCCAAGGTGCACATCTTCTGGGCCACTGGTAGGTTTTCAGCAGGAGAACTCAGCTTCAGGGAGAAACCCAGTGCAGGAACCTGTGGGCACCGGATGTTGGGGGAAAGACCTGATCAGTCTTAGGAACTCCACCACTCTGATTTGAAAGGCATTCATTGGAGGGAACTGTCAGCTAGAAGTAGTGTGTGCAAATTGCAGGAGATAATTAAATCTGTTTCAAACAGCTGTAAGAATAAAGAGATGCAATTCTCCACATATTTCCAGGCTTTAAAATTAAATCTGAGGCGAGGGACTAAAATGAAAACTTTGATCTGTATCTCATTGTTTTAATACTTCAATTTACATACAAAGACTGGAACTTAATAAGGGAAATTCATGGTTATAACTTTAGTGAGATTTCACTGTGAAACATGAGGGATGTGTCCTCATTAGACAGATTCATATGATCCCATAATTTCACATTCATTGAATGACTTATGGGGGCAGCAAAGGGCCCACAAGGTGATAAAAGTTCGTAAATACGCCACGATCCTTCCAGCCATCAGATGGTAGAGAAGATGGCTCTGCATTCACCTTTCTACAAAACATTCTCTGCTTTGAATCATGACCCAATTTGAGCTACTTTTTATTCTGGACTTGGAAAGCCTATTCGGAGCAGTTGGAGGTAGCAGTCGTGGGTGGAAGCAAGCTCTCTGGTGACATAGAAGCCTCAGCTGCTTTCTCCTTCCAGTCGAAGGTCTCAGTTGATTTCAATGAGCCCCAAGATTTGCGGCTTTCTGCTGTGTAATTCCTTCCTCCATTCGGCTTTATTCTCTTTGACTCTAACAAGGTAATTGAGCCACTTCATTTCTTTCCCCTTGTCGCTTGAGGCTAAGAAGGAGAAGGAAATGAGCCAGGCAATATAGGTTGTCTTTAGCCAGAGGACTCACGTGTGAGGTACAAGTTGCATTGGTTCACAGCCCTTTCCCGGGCTTCACTTTTCTCTGCCCTCAAAAGTAGTCCACACACTTTGGGACACTGCTGTTCTTTAGGGTCTCGGAGAACAGAAGGCTGGCCCAGAACTTCAGCCAGCCTTCTAAGCAAAGGGAGATATGCCAGGCTCATCACTGAGATTTCCAGTTCACTTCCTGCAGTAGTCTTCATCTTGGATTCTCAGTCTCCGAGCTTGCTTGCCTCAGGCTCTGTCACACTGACAGCCCACTTTTTCCATGTGGATGGTAGTCACCCCCAAATTGGAGTTTCACCCCACTCCGGGGTCCTGGCCCTCCAAGACTTTCTCAGACTCTGGCTGTGAAGCTTAGCACTTATTATCCCAGGATTCTGCTTCAGCAGTTCAGTGCTAGGCCTGACCCATGCCAGTGTGCAGTGGAGACTCTCCATCATGTGACAGTGGCTGCAGAATGAACCCCGTGTCTTCACCTGTGAGTCGAGATTTTTCCAGCAGCCAGGAGAAGTATGGATGTTCAGTAACCCTAATGGCAAGGATGAGAGGATTATAGGAATCCCAGCTCATTTGAACTAGAACTGACAGTGGCATCACTGGGTTGGCCTGTCTTTAATTTACAAATGGAAGAATTGAGATCTGCCTTCATAGTCACAGGACATAGAGGCGTGTCTTCTAACTCCCAGGTTTCGACCTGACTTTTGGGGATGCCTCTTCCCCTTTCAGCCCTGAAAACCTCTTTCAATTCACTTCACTGCTGCCTACCTTGGAGAAGGGGTGAGGCAATCCCCAGGGCAGAAAATCATATATCCATTCCATAGAAGTTGTTGGGTGATTTGGCTAAGTTTGTCAAGTGAAGCTAGATATAAAAATTTGAAAGCTGTTTAAAACCATTGACAGCAAAATCCCAAAACAATATAGTGATGGTAGTGTTGTGCAGGTGATTGTGGTTGTGTGTGTGTCCACATACATTCCCATTTATTAAAATGGTATTCAACAATCTTACTAATGTAATTTCTGGGTGGCAAAATTTTGTGGGATTTTAATTTTATCTTTATGCTTTCATATATGTCCACATTTACCCAATGGGTATATCTTACTTTTCTCTCTTCTTTCTTTTAATAAACCTAACATATTTTTATTATGTAGTTTACTACTAGGAAAAAGTGGTTGCTCAGGTTTATTCCACTACAGTATTCTTAATACTTGTTCAAAAAATACAATTTTTATGTAGCTGAATGTTTTACTTTATGAGTGATTCCAAGAAGTCATTCATAAGCATTTGTGAGATACATGTCATTTGTGTGGTCCCATAGTTTTTCTGCACAAGCCTGCTGATGTAATTCCTGAAGCTACCCACAGTGGTAATAACAGAGCCAAAGTGCTTGATCAAGTAAACTGTCCAGAGTAGGAGTAAAGAAGCTGCAGCTTATGTCATCTATTGGCTTACCCTAGCCAGGTGTTCCACCTCCCCTGTGTGTTTCGGTCCATTCTAAGAGAGGCACCAGATACAGAAGACTTTGAAAGGAAATTTGGAAATGTTTTGTTTGGTCCAATGTAGGAGGTAAACCCCATTTGAAAGCGAAGGATGAAGCCATTTGGTTGAGTTCCTATTGGCAGTTCTGGGTCTGGGCATTAGATTTGGGGTGGGGAGTCGGGATTGGATGTTTAGTTAGGCAGAGCCCATGGTTCAGAGTCCTCAGAGAGGGGCCCGAAACCCCAGCCATCTGCATATTCATGCCTGACAAGAGGTGAAATACCATATGTTTCCAGGTAAACAAGTTCCAATCCATACTCTGGTCTCTCTGGTATCCCGGCCTTGACAGAGCTGGGTTCTTCTGGGAAAACTGCCCCAAACTCTGTGCGTGGTCCTCGTCATTGTGGTGGCTGCTCATCCTTTATGCCAGACCAGCCAAGGACACTGTTGGCCTTGCTTGCAGTGGAGCTCGGGGTCTGCCCTTGGGAGAGACCCCTGCTTTACGAGGCCGACGCTGAGGCAGAATATATTCTACAGTTTTCCACACACCTGAACCTCTGAGAGTCGTGCACAGCTCAGGGTGAAGAGAAACCAATGGGGTGTGTCCCAGACGCAACATGCCAGCCTCTCCATGCAGCCAGGCTGCACCTCTTGAAAGGAAGATCGGAGAGCACAAGGAACCTTTGGGAATGGAAGTTAGGGCAGGTTCCAGAGTCTTTCACGATCTGTCCGTTTATGCTGTGAGAGCTCATCAGTCTGCTGTTATAAATGGCCTCACAGCTCCACCCCGTTTCCTCACTTCGGTGTCTGGTGTTTGTCACGCTCTCACACTACCGGGGTCCTCACAGATGCCCTTCAGCTCCTCAGGTGTTGGTGGAGCCTGTCACCATCTGTCACCATCTGCTGAAGAGTCAGCCCACACTGCAAAGTGCTGCACTTGGTGCCTTTGACCGTTCCATGCTTCTCTGATTAACAGCAACTGGGTGATTTACGAAGAACAGAGCTCTGCTTCTCACTCTGCCAGAGGCTGGCATAAGGGTTGGGGGTTTCTCGTGTAAGGCTGAGGGGTTCCCACGTGTTGAGGACCTCCTTGGAGAATCAGGCCGCCGTGGAAGGTCTACGACAGCACACACCCATGAGACAGAAGGGGCTGAGCTGTGCTTCCTCCAGGACCTGCTTGTTCGGCAACTGACCTTTCTCCTGAGAGCGACCTTTGTGCATCCTGAGAGCAAAGCCCCAGGGCTCCACATTGTTACCTTAGAGATTAAGTTTCCAATGCCTGGACTCTGGAGGGACATTCACAGCGCAGCCCTGTGTGATGCTTCCGGAAGCTGACTTTTCAGCTGAGTGATGCACACTTCAGCACCCGAACAGTTCTGGTGTCTGCGGTGAGGGACCGACCAGTGGGAGCGTGGGGCTGAGTCAAGCAGAGCTTGCTTCAAACTGTTCTTGGGATTCCGAGGAAAGTTAAACGAGTCTGAGTCTTAAATAGTTGAAGGTTAAATGAGATAATATATTGGAAATTAGTTGCTGTTATTCCTGGCACAGTAAACTTTCATCAAGTCTTCTATCTTCTCCTTCAGTGACTCCTTGAGAATGTTCTAGAGCGTACAGCGACCTCCCTTGCTCTCTCGCTAGCCAGAGTTCATTCCTTTTGAGAAAGGAGAATGGGTAGACTTTTTCCCCATGTGCTCACTCTGAGGAGTAATGAAATGCCGTCTTTGAAAGCCAGGGCATGGTGTATGGTAGTTACCATAGTTACCACCTTTCCCACTCCTGAAGCCCTTGGTGATCAGTCTGCTACGACCTGGAGCAGGTTTGACAAGCAGGGGTGGCTGACCCTGCCCTGCCTAAGTGTCAGAAGCCGCAAGCAGAACAGGCTGAGATACATAGCTGGATTTTCCGTCACTCAGTGCTGCTTAATGATATTTTTGTCTTAATCTGTGCTGGAATCTGGGGTCCAGATACCCCAAACCAGAGCTCCACTGTGTTAGCTTCTGACTGTTCCCCCTGTAGCCTATGAGTATTGGCAGTAATGGTAGAGAATGATGCTGAATCCCGCAGTGCTCCTGTCTGGTGATCCACCCCCTTTAAGGTTGGTGGACCTGTTACTTTTCCTGTTTACCCTGGCTCAGTCCTGTGTCCCCACCCTGCCTCTCTCCCTTCCCTCTGCTCCAGGTAATCCGAGCTAAGCCTGGGTTGTACCTGTCAGCGCCTTCTCTATTCCCACACCAATATGCCAGGCTCATAGTGCACATACTGTGTCATTTTTGTTTATTTTTAATAAAAATGGGTTATACTAGTCATTTCTCTGTGGTTTCCCTTGGACGATCTTTAAGCTCCCTCCCAAGGCAAATGTCCCCACCACCTGAATCAGGCCCCATGCAGCTGTGCAGGCCAGGCTCCGCTGCAGGAGTCCCGCTGTCTGCAGCAGCGCTGAATCTGAAATGCACTCAGGGGCGTCTGGGCAGCTGGCATGGGGACCCAGCTGTCAAGGTTTAGTTCTCGTAGCATTTATTTACCTGCTCTTCTCCGGATCCAAGTTACAGGAGCTGATGGTTTCACGTGCCTTTCGCTGCCTGGGTTCACCTTGGCTTCCTTGTGGCCATCTGATGTGTTTGTTTTCCTGTTAGAGAATTGGTGATGCCCTTGTGGGGCCCCCGTGTGGCTCTGCGCCGTGCTGAGGCACATTGGAGCCAGTCCTCTCCGTTCTGACTATTTTACCACCTGTGTAAGGGGTGATAGGCCTGAAGAATCGTAGGTGGTGGTCCACGTCTGCCAGCCTGGATTCAGTTGGAAAAATGATGATTTTTCATTTGTCGGATTGAGGTAACTCAATTATACACAAGAATTCTCCACCTACCGACTAGGAACCCCAGTCATCCCTTGCATTCTCTGTCGTCGTCATGGCTTAGACATAACCTTGTTTCACTGAGGGCAGATGGAAGGCGTGGTATATGGAATTCATGGCAATCCATCCTTAGTTGGAAATGTCTCAGAAAAGGTACGGGGAAAACAGTGGAGTCAGGAGTAAAGTCCAGCAAGGGGAGAAAGCAGAGCCTTATCTTGGATATCACTTTTTTCTCACTCTACAAGATGCAATAAGTGACTTCATGAAAGGAACTCGGAGAGGACTGAACTGTGTTTATAAGTTACGCCAGCAGTGCTTGAAGCTCCCATTTAGACTAACTTTCCAGTTCTCCTCTCGCTTCTGTACCAACTTAAAACACCCTGTGTGTCTCCTTCCTTCACCCTCTGATGTATTTTTTATGTGTGTGATTATTTCAAGTGCATCTTCCTCACTAGGATTGTAAGTTCTTGAAAACACAGACCAATTTGTTAATTTGGTCATTACTTATCTGCAGTGTGTGTGTGTGTGTGTGTGTGTGTGTGTGTGTGTCCTATAAGCCTGACTCTGTAATGGAAGCCCTGGTGCAGTCATCCAAACCTGAAGAAGCTCTGTTCTCTTCCCCACTATGCATCTACCATATGCATAGTGAATGTCATCAGAGTAGAGAATTGAGGATTCTGCAAAGCCAAAAGACTAGCATGACATCCAGATGGACAGAACTTGGGAGTGGCCCTGTGTACTTGACAAGACTTCTGAATCCAGGCCAAGGAAAGGCAGATCATGAATACTGGAGGAAAAGGGCAAAGCAAGACTCAAGCAGTGGCAGCCAGAATTTTACTCTTCCCCACTGTGTCTGTTACTGCTTTTTCACTGGAAGTTGAAGCAGAACTGCCTGAAAATGTGACTTGTGCGTTTTCCCCCAGTCCCCTTGCGGACAGTGGCCCCTGCCTGTGTCTGCTCTGTCCCCACAGATGACCCTCCAGCTGTCCCTCTCAAGCCCGCCAGCCCCCAGCTGTCTCCAGTGGGATCTGCTGTGTGTCTTATGCCATAAATGACCCGCTGTGTCCCTGACACTTGCTCAGACCCTGGCCTCCATAAATGGGCCCCTGCCCTGGGCACTTTTCTGGCCTTGGCCTCCAGCAGATCTGCTGAGAGCAGGAGACCCAGAAGTGCACTCTCCAGAAACAAGCCGAGAGGTTGAGGTCTGCCTGGCTGCCCCAGTGAGGGACACCTTGGCAGATCGGTTGACATTTTTATTTATTAGAGGAGGGAATTTGAGCAATTGTACAACATCTGAACTTGCAGATACTTCTTTGTAGTTTTCAATGGAGTTTCTTTTTTCACCCCAGGGGAGAATTTTTCCTGTGTGTTTACTGAGAGCTGTACTAGTTCTTTCTGAGAATTAGCTGCTCTGTGCCCACACAGTGCTTGGCTGGGCAGAGATTGCGGACTCAGGGACATAGAGTCACGGGATCGGCAATATTTTTCCTCTTTCTGTAAATTAATCTTTTAAATGTCAGCATTTTAAACTTGGCCTTTTCAAAAAACACGGTACCATATAAACCTTACTTAATTGAAAATACATTTCTAGTTCAAAGGTTTTTTTAAAAAAAAAAACAAAACTTTTTGCCTGAAAATGAGAAAGGTAGTTAAAAAAAAGAGCTTGCTAAAGAATGAGGAATGGACTAACTGCATGTGAGGAAAGCTTGCTCTTGCCAATTAGATATAAGCAATTTTGATCCTTGAAAATCTAAATTGTCATCCCAAAGGCCATTTCATTTTAAAGGTCCAGGATTTTATCATATTTTATCTTCTGTTTAGGAATGAAAATATTTAGAATTATTTGATATTAATCAATCTTATAGGAATACTGTAGGGCTCTTACAGATGAGCTTTCAGAGACGCGTGTTTCTATATAGCGTGTTCCAGATGGTTAGTTACCTGGATGTTTCCATGACAACCCTTTGAGGTCAGGTGATAAGGTTTTATTATGCCCATTTCACAGATCTGCTGAGGCCAAAGGAGACTGAAATACTTGCACTGTTCATCCACCTTGTTAATGGCTCTAGGCTTTGAGCCCAGAGAGGCTTCAGTGCTTCACCCTTAGCAGTGTGTTCTGTCTGTAATGAATGGGCCAGAACAGCCCACTTGGACAGACGATGAAAATGCTCCAGACCTCAGCTTCCTTCTGGGTAAAGTGGGTGAACATTGCCTCTTCTTTTCTCCACACTAAAATTCCATGTAGAATAAAATGAATCCTTCTGTTCCTACCGAGTACTGTACTTTAAAAGAATTAACCGTTATCGTAATTGTTCTGATGGTGCTGAGGATTGCACCCAGGCCCTTTACACTGAGCTACATCCCCAAACCTACCCCTTTTTAATTCTTTGAGACCGGATCTTGCTAAGTCAGTAATTTTCCAAGGCTGGGTTCAAACTTGGGATCCTCCTGCCTCAGCCTCCCAAAGTTCTGGGGTTACCAGGATGTGCCACCATGCTCAGCTGGCCGTTCTTTCTCCAGTAATGACAGGGCTGGGTGCAGTGCCCTAGTGGGTAGCAGACAAGGTGTCTTCCTGCCCAGTTAAGAAACCAGCTATAAGGAGGACAATTCAGGGGTCTGGAAGATACTGGAAGTGCTTCCTGGTCACATAGGACGCCGAATATTTGAGGCTGGCTGTAGTGCTTCTAGTCCTGCGGATGACAAAACAGTTAACAAAGTCTTCCGAGGAGCTGAATCTCACAGTGAAACTGGTAAGCAAACTATTACTTTCCCAGCCTCGGCACTGTGGTTAGCTGGCATCCCTGGGGTTTGAGAGCACCAGTCTTAGGGAATCCCTGCCTGCCCTCCATAGTCACAGCAATTCTGTCAGGACAGACAGAGGGCTCCCGCTGTGGGGTGAGCCAGAGGCCAGCCTGTCAGCACCGCCCTCTGAGCAGAGTCCCTCTGACCCTGGGCTGTTTTGCAGGGTGACGTCCAGAGGACGCTCATCCAGTTGGACTTCGGTGATGGCATTGCGGTGTCTTACGTCAACCTGAGCTCCATGGAGGATGGCATCAAGCACGTGTACCAGAACGTGGGCATCTTCCGAGTGACCGTGCAGGTGGACAACAGGCTGGGGTCCGCCAGCGCCGTGCTGTACTTACATGTAACTTGTATGTTATTCCTGCTGTTGGCTTTTGACCTAGCGTGCATAGCGTGCTGTTTTAAAATCTAATGCAGCATTTCCTGTGTAGAGGAAACACCGTGGTTCTCTTTTCTCTCCTTTTTCACAACAAAATGTCTTTCCTGGGCTCCCATCTGTGGATCACTTGATTTTTGCGAGTAGTTTTGAGGGAAGGAGCGTAAACGACAATAAAGAGTCTGCACTCTGGGAAACAGGTCCAGGAAATGCTCAGGCTTCCCCGATCCAGGGCACCATACAGGAGAGGAGACTCAGCACCTCCTGAGTAATGTTGGGTAGACGCTGCGTCATAAATACGCTGAGTGCTTCCCCAGCCGACTGACCAAGGGCTTGTTTCGGTTACTATAAAGATCATTTACTTTCAAATGAAAGGAGCGCCTTTGTCTGAACAGCCGTGTTTGCCTTCCATGTTCCTTGCAGGTGAAGTAAAGGGAGCATTGCCCCGTGCCTGTCCTTTGAACCTGGCCCAAAGAACAAAATAGACACAGAAAATAGCAACTAGACTTTCTACATTAACCATTATGGTCCGGTGAAAGGACAAGACTAGTCAGTGATGCAGGGGAGACTGGTTGCTGAAGGATCCTCATAGTTCAGTAGCACTGCGTTGGACCTGAATCTGTCTCTCCCAGAGACTCGTGAAGGAGGCGCTTCAGGAAACAAGCTCTGGCTCCTTCCGGATTCCAGATTCCTGCCAGGATTCTGTCTGTTTGCCCCTCACTTTCCCTGCTTTGGCTGCACTTTCTTAAGATCGGGCTGCATGTGCCAGCCAGGCTTTACACCACACAGACTCTGCCTGTGTGTAGCTCAGTTCTCACAGTATTCCTGGGAAGTAAACCCTGCTCTGCAGATGAGCTGAGAGTAACTCACTTGAGTGCACGCTCACCTCGTACCGGGCTCAGGTGGCTCCAGAATTCCAGCCCTCAATCTTTAAGTTAGTGTCAGGGCCAATGGCAGCCAGGGCTGGAGGATCCGAGTCTCCACCAGCATGTGCTCTCCCCTCATGTTCTCACAGGAAGGCCGAGGAAGCCTGAGGCCATAGGGCACAGGCCGTGCCATGTTGCCCGGCTCCGTGGGCATAGGCTCCCATCCCTCTCACTGCAACCTGCAAGCCCTAATTCCCTTGCTTATCATACTTAGGGAAGGAATGGTGAACCTTTCAGAGCTTTCAATGATAACAAATGGCCGGCGGCACACATGCCAGAGGTTCCAGCACTGACACGTAGGAGAACAAAAGTGATGATATCATGGGAATAATATGAAATCCTGTCAAGTGCACCACAAACATTAGGTATTAGTAGAGGACAAAACTAGCAACACAAATGGTAGTAACCCCGCTGGGGATGGCTGCCTATCCTGTAGCTTGTCACCCCACAGCTAACCCTACACAGAGAGCTTCACTAAACAGCTGCCCCCTTAGGAGCTACAACCATATTCCCCTCTCACGCATGTACTGCGCACCTACCCTACTCCATATATATGTGAGTTCAGATTTAGAGTCCAGGGGCAGTTTCTGGAGGAAAGTTCTGAGTGTCTCATTGAGTTTTCCATGCCCAGCGTCCTCCACAGCCTGGGTTCTTCTGACTCCCACACGCGGTCTGTCCTGCAGGGTCCCCCACGCCAAGACCTCTCCTTGACCTCACCAAGCTTGGCTCTGCCCCAGACAAGGGGCCACAAAGCCCATGACTTCCAGAAGAAATGAGTTGCTTTGTTCATATGTAATTTTTTTCCCCTCATCAGCCTCATTGATTGGGTGAAATATTTGACACTAACCTTAGTGGGAGATGACCTATAATTGAAAGTCTGCATTCTGATTCCATCTTTTAAACTCCTCTAGGGAGAATCGGTTGGGTAAAATGCCTGCTGTAATGGAACACCCTTCTAAGCCATGCACTGGGGCCAGGAATCAGCGCTGTGTACTATTGTCCTAAAGCAGCATCGTGTATTAAGCTGTTCTTACCTCACGGTCATCTAAACCCCTCACCCTAACAGGCTGAGCAGGTCTTGACAAAGGACCCAGAGCACTTTAGCACACAGACCAATGCTTTATCTCCACCTCTGTGCCATAATGGACGAGTTAGGTCCTTTCTCCCAGATGGAGAAAATGAGAGCTGGAGATGTGCTGTGACTTCAGTGTGCTTCTCTACACCAGGAGGAACTCAGGTTAAGAGCAGCACTGAGTCACACTCTTAAGTGTCTGATATCTACATGGTGTCATGAGTGACTTTTGGTGCCAAATTGTGAGGACACAGAGGAAGGGGGCGGGGATGGCATTAAGGAAAAAGCAACAAAAACCCAAAGCCCTGGACAGTGCCAGGTGTTCTGCTAAGCCCAGATCCTGGCAGAGCCACCGTATCGCTCTGAATCGACATTTACTCTCGGTCAGGTGGATGCACAACTTGCTGCTGAGATTCCATCAAGCAAACTATGCAGCACCCCATGGGCTATTTCCCCATCTTCACACAGCGGCACATACATTCGGCCAAGGGGATTGGTTCTTAGCTGATCCGCCCTCCTCTCTCTTCCACCCCCAGCTTCCCCACCCCACCCCACCTCCCCACACACACACAGCTGCCCACCGCTGTCCAGTAGTGCAGGAAGATGATGGGTTTCCAAATCAGAGGCTTTTCAGTACAAGTTTGCAAAGGTCGTCAGAAACAAACAGAGCCCGCGTTCCAGCTGCAGTGTTTCCAGGAGTGGCCAGTACCCCGTCAGGGTGCCCTTGTAATCTGTTGCAGCCCAACAGCTGGAAATTCCTTGGGGGTACTCTGCACTCTGCACTGCTACTTTGCAGACTAACGAGACACATGATGCATCCAGCTTTGCCTTCAGCTGGGTGGGACAGGATTGGAGGGCACTCAGATTTCTGCTCAGACAGCTGCCCTGTCCTGGCCATCTTGGGGGAGAAGTCATGGTGGATGCTGCAGATTTGCGGCAAGGGAGATGGGAAGAGAGGAGGTGGACATGCTGGTCCTTCCTCAACCGATTTTCTTAGCACAGGGACGGTCTGCAGGTGTCTTTGTGACCCCGCCTTAGAAGGGGGTCCCCGCGGCTGTGGGCAGACATTGCTCATAGGGCAACCTGTCCATTCCTCAGATAATGAGAACACAGTGTTCCTGAGCCCATCTCCGGCCTGCAGAAAGGAGTTCTGGAAGTGTGGCGTCGTCCTGTGCTTTGAAGAGAGCAGTAGTTTTCGGGTGCACACTGAAGTTTGAGGAGCCCAGGCTTAGAATATCCTCCCTGTGGCCCGAGTTACTTTTGCTTGTCCTGGTGGCTTTTATTGCAGCACCTCAGAGGGAGAGCAGTGTCATTCATACGCAGGGTAGAATTAAGTGGGCAGGGGTTTCCAGGATGTAGATGCTAAAGCTGGGCCAGAGCAGTGAGGGTATGTAGCGCACACACACTGTTCAGGTTCACAGAGGTTGGCTGTTTCCTGAAGCACTAGAAAGCTGTTCAGGGAAAGTGAAGCGAACCCTAACTCACACAGTTTCCCGGGTTGTCGCAATGCCTTTCCAGGAAGATTCACACAGTGGCACAGCGCCACCTGCTGTCCATTTTGTGCATCGCAGGCCCCTGTAGGCTTGAGCAACGTTCTGCCCCCAGTTTAGAGCCACTGGCTGACAAGTGACTCTGGGAGGCAGAGTGCAACTTCTGTGTAGGCCAGAGAGGTCTAAAGATGGGCTCCTGGGCTGCAGGAGCCAGGTGTTTTATTCCCTTAGGAGAGGGGTCATGGAATCTGAGAGATAGAGTTCAGACAGGTGTGCAGATGTAATGTGTACCCCGAAAGCATGAGCGTACAGACAGACACGTGTGCCGTGTTTCAGGCCCCAGGAGGCCCAGGCGCCGTGGTCCACTTCGAACCACGCCTTCCCTCCAGCTCTCTGCAGGTGCTCAGTATGGCAGGGCAGCTCCTCCTCCACCTGCCGCTGTGCCTTTCCCAGGGTATTTCGGATCCACTTGGTTGGGCCTCACTTCGTCAGCTGCTGGATCCCATTTCTCCCGAGAGGCCCTCCCGGGCTGCTGGATCAGAACCACACGCTCTCTCCCAACCCTGCGTGCTGTGCTCAGTGCCTCCTTCCCTCAGAAGTCTCTGAGCCCCACCGAGTGCTGGGTGTCCCCACTCCCGGGGTATCATCCAGCATCTGCAGCACTCAGAAACCAGGGAAAGAATGAGGGAACATAATTCGGTGACCGGGTTTCATTTCTGCCACTGCCATAGCGACACACACGCACTGTCCTCACCCTGATGTTCTGACTTCAAAAAACGTATGCTCATAGAGGAGAAAGAAAGACAGCACCCTGACAGAACAGAGGGGGGATCTGCAGCATCGCTCATGTGGCTCTCAACTTCCAACTGACGGGTGGACCTGGGATCGGGAGCCAGTGGAAGAGTCAGGGAAGAGGGGCCGAGCTGGCAGGGGCCAGGGGTGAGGAGGATGAGCAAAGGGCTGCATTTGCACACACATACACACTACGAGTGTGCAGCCCTTTAACACGAGCGGACAGTGGAATAACTGCTCGTGCAATGAGTCTTCGGGACACTGTGCACCCCCGCCCCACACGGCTTCTCTAAGTCCACGATCCCAGTTTGTCACCCAGCACGGAAACTCCTGGGAAGAGCTTGTCTCTCCCCCGCGGTCTGATGCTGTGTCTGTCCAGTGAAAGACTTCGTCGGCCTTGTGTACAGCTTCAAGCTTTAAACATCTGGGACTGAGGTTTAGGCGGGATGGACAGCCTATGAAGGAAGTGGCCGGACGCAGGGCCACAGTTGACACAGGGAAGGCACAGGGTGGGGTGGACTTCCCTGGGGATGGCCGCAGGGGAGCCGGGTTCTGTCAGAGCAGGGCCCTGACGCCTCCCGCGCCTCTCTCTCCTGTCCAAGGTCCCCTGGAGCACGTGCACCTTTCCCTTCCCTTCGTTACCACAAAGAACAAAGAGGTCAACGCGACGGCAGTGCTGTGGCCCAGCCAGGTGGGAACCCTCACCTACGTGTGGTGGTACGGAAACAACACGGAGGTGAGTCTGCCCCGGCCGGCACGGGCAATGGAAGCCCAAGGCCAGGGCCGGGGAACAAAGCAGGACGGAAAGTTCCTGCAGGGCCCAACGTGGAGGGCGGCCTGGCTTCAGGGCAGGAGGGTGCTGTGCCCAGCCCGATCCTCCCGCATCTCTGCATCTCCGCCCGCCCCTTGGGCTTCTCTTTGCGCGGAGCCTCAGTGGCAGCCACAGCTCCACACGGTATCTAAGCTGTAGCTCCCAGGGCCCTAACGGGGCTCTGGGATGAGGGTCGAAGGTCCTTGGCTGGTCCCTGACCACGTGCCCTGCCTGGAGGGCGAGGGGGTGAAGTGCGTTCTTGGAAGCCTTTGAATCAGACAAGAGAGGAAGTGGTCACCAGGAAGAAAAAGGCAAATGAGCAGCAGACAGGAAAAGGAAGCCATGTGTGTCCGTAACAGTTCCTTACCCCGCCTCAGCACACACACACAGACACAGACACACACACACAGACACACACAGGCACACACACACAGACAGACACAGACACACACAGACACACACAGACACACACACACAGACACATACACACAGACACACAGACAGACACAGACACACAGACACATACACACAGACACAGACACACAGACACAGACACACACAGACACACACAGGCACACACAGACACACAGACACAGACACACACAGACACACACAGACACAGACACACACACACACACACTGCCTCCACAGGCACGCTGAAGCAGATGGGCCAAGTCTTTAGGACAGTTTCACATGTTATGTTTCCCCCAGCCAGTCCCCGTGCTCAAAAGTCACCTGTAATTTTTAAACAACTCCAGACCCTTAAACCTCAGTTACTCAGCCCTTCCTTCCACCCAGGGAAGCGGAAGTGGTCTGCACGGTCCCGCCCCTTGCAGCCCCTTCCTACAAAGGCAGAACCCAAGGCTTTCTGATCTCCACGTTGCCCTTTCGTTCCTCCACGAAAGGGCTGGTTCCGCTGGGGCTCACTATGTGCTCAGACGCCAACTGTCCGCAGGGCAGTAGGACAAAAGCCCCGCGGCACCCTCCCCAGAGGCCCCATCTTCCGGCCTTGCTTCCTCTGCGCAGCCTGGCCTTCAGGTGCACGGCGTCTCCTTTTGTAGAAGCGCATTTCTGCTCTAGGGCTGAAGTGCAGCTGTACCTGGAGGCATGCTTTTTGCACACCTGGCAGCAGAGGCCTTGGGCAGCCAGACCCGCCGCCAGCCTGCCAGTGAGAAGGAGCTCTACCAAAAGAAAGCCTCGTTGTTTCTACTGAAGCTACATGTGCAGTCAGCCCATTGGGTCCATTCTTCACAGCGGAAGGGGAGACATCAGTGTGACTTCCTGAAAGCCAGTGCTAGAAGGGAAACACCCCACCAGCTTTTTCCTGTGTCTCCTATTGTTTAAATTTTCTTTTCTTATTTAAAATAAAACCAAATTCTCAACAGACCCTATTGAGAAGACTTCTTATACTGGGCTTTTGTTTTGCCTCTGCCATGTAGGAAGTGAGGTGTATTTTTATTTTAAAACTAATTAATATGGAAAAAGTGTGACCAGTGAGTCTAGGGAGGTCAGTAGGTGAATAATGTTTTCTTCCTGGACTCTGACATCTGATTGCATTATGGCCACCACTCCCTCAATCCACGATCCACAGTGTAGTTAGCAGTGGTTTTCTTAGAGTCAGCCTTTGGGAATGTGTCCATGGTGCCTCTCAGAGGAAGCCCGTGCCCGAGGCCGCTTCTGTCTAACTAGTGTCCAGTGTTGGCATCCAGGGTTTCTGCATTCCTTGTAATTTTGTGTAAATGCTACACCATTCGGAGGAATACCCAGTGGTGCATAGATTTCAGTGGCCATTGTTAAACTTGGATTAATACAAGCCCCGTGGTGTTCTCATTTGATCTGGGCGGTTTCTTGAGTTAAGGATCTGCTTCACATGAGTAGATTATGTAGAAAGAGAGGCTTGTGTCTCACCAACAAGCAGGACCTACTGATCTGCCCACCCCTGAATCGGAATGATAGAAGGATGGAGGAGACACATCCCCAAGGAATGGGCAGAATCACATGGGGCCATGGTTGTAAGAGGCAGCTTCCTTTCTGTCCTGGACTCTAGACAAGAGGAGCCATAGAAAGTCCCTCTCTGCTGCCTCAGCAAGGGCCTCTGTGCAGTTATTATGAGCTTGTAGGTGGCTCAGGGCAGTCACTGTTTCACCCGTAAATGTGTCTTGTTCATGTTAGCCCTTGATCACCTTGGAGGGAAGCATATCGTTCAAGTTCACTTCAGAGGGAATGAACACCATCACAGTGCAGGTCTCCGCTGGGAATGCCATCCTGCAGGACACGAAGACCATCGCAGTGTATGGTGAGCGCCCACCCTTGCTGCCCTGTGCTGGGAGGCTGTCCACAGCATGGCGCTAGAGGCTTTCTGAACCTTCACTGGAGAACAGGGACAGCGTTTGAGGAAGAGCTGAGATAGGTCTGGCTTCCTCCTTAGAGTAATATGATTGACCAACAAAACGAGTCACAGGACCCTGGGAGAGTGTGTTTTGTTTTCTTTAAGTCTAGTGCAGGTAGACTGTTTGCTCATTCACCTCAGGTAGGGTAGACTGAGTTTTCATCTCGAGGGCTGCTTCATGTCTCTAGAATGTGGGTGGTGTTTGAATAGATAAAACCAGTGTGAAAGAAAATGCCTAGTTCTGAAGCTTCCTTGAAAAGTTCAACTTTAAAAAAAAAAATCTTTCAGGGCTGGGGATTTAGCTCAGTGGTTTCGCCGCCTGCTGCACAAGCACAAGGACCCAAGTTCAATCCCTGGTACCAAAAAAAAAATAATCTTTCATTATCTAAATACTTTTTAAATCTCTTGCATAAATTTGTATTGCACACACACACACACACACCCCAATATACCTCTGCTTGACTAAGAGCGATGGGAGGGTCACAGCAACCGGATGTCGTGGTCATAGACTGAACATTGGTCTAAACACACCTGTGCAGAACAACTTTGTGATCAGCTGGGGAAATTGAATACAGCTGGAGAATTAGGTGGAATGAAAATTTACTCAAATAGAAAGGAAAGATCGTTCCCTGAAAATGAAAAGTAAAATGATTTATACAGAATTTTGGTAGTTTGTTTTTTTTTTTTCCATAAAAGCTATTCAGATGGATAGGAACCGCATTAGTAGTAGATGGTAAAAATGAAAGTGTCCATCATTCCTATAGAAGTGGTAGGACCACGTTGCTGTTGTTCGTTTACCACGCTGCTAATCGATGTGCATTATATTTCCTCCACCAGAGCAGAATCAGTGATACTCACAGAGATGATCAGTGATTGATAAAACAGAAACAGGGTGACCGGTGTGATGCACAGCCTCTAATATAAGAATCTGCAGAGTGTGTGTCCACCAGCTCCTCAGCACTGTGAGAAGGTCCACACGCTTCCTAAATCCCTCTTTGTCATTGGTAATGTCACCATCCCTATGGAAACACTGGACAGGCTTCAAAGAATTGCTTATTAAATAAGTAAATGCATACATAAAGGAGAGCCTTCACATAATTTAATCATTTATTTAATTAATAAACATTCACTAACTAAATGACCCATAGAGAGTAATGGGAACTCTGATGAATGCGAGGCACTGCCCTGAAGGCAGGAACAGAGTCCTCATCTTCCAGAGCTTATCTTCCACTTTGGGAGAAATACAATGGAAACAAACGAAAAGATCAAATAACACTAACTACGGAGAAGAAAAATGGGACAGGGTGCAGGACGCAGGCCTCGGGCCCCGGCCAACCCTCCCTGGACTGGGGACACTGCCCCTGACTTGGGCGCAGGGCCCCGGGTACCATGGTGCCCGAGGGTCTCAGGCTGCCGGCTTCCTCCCCACTGCCTCCCGCAGACAGCTCTGCTCATAAAGCCATTGCCCTTCATCGCCCTCCTGCATCCTGAGCGCCCAGACTAACTCAGGGGCTGCAGAAACAAAATGACAGAGTCCCTGCTCCAGGACCTTAAAACTCCATTAAAGAAGACTTTCACACAATCAAAAGATAACAGTAGAAGAGCTACAATAATAATAAATGTCGGTTAAATATCAGTATATACTCATGTAATTATTATTAGACAGAATTGACTGATAATGGAAGTCTGTATACGCAGAATAGTGCTATGAAAATGTGTGCCATGGGAAGAACAGTCAATCCGAGAAAACTTACTAGAATTTGAATGTTTTTACACATGAACAGTGGGTGGTGAGCATTAAAGTAGAGGAAGAGGTTGAGCAAAGAACCTGGGGCCGTAAACCTGCCATGCATTCAGGGGCCTCAGAACAGTCTCCCTGCAGGCACAGCACACAGGGTCTGGAGCTGGGATGATGCCGAGTCTTCAGAGCCGGGGATCAGGGCCTCAATTTAGACGATGAGGAGGAGCTGCTGAGGTAACAGGGAGAGCAGGGTGAAGTGGTCTTTCAGAAAGAAGAGTCTGTGGTGGGTGTGGTGGCAAGGGCCCTCCCTGAGAGCGCTGCATCCAGACGGGATGATTTAGCTCGGAGTAATCCACCTCCTGTCGTGTTCCAGAGGAGTTCCGCTCCCTCCGCCTGTCCTTTTCTCCAAACCTGGACGACTACAACCCGGACATCCCCGAGTGGAGGCGGGACATCGGCCGTGTCATCCAAAAGTCCCTGGTGGAGGTGAGTGTCCGGGGTCTCTTCTCGGGCTTGGACGCCTGGCCGCTTTCCTGGACCAACTTCCTGGGGAGGAGCCAGAGGAGCGGGGCTCCTGGAAGCCTGGCCCGGGCCCTGCAGCCCCAGGGAGGTGGGGGCGACAACTGCGTGGTCCTTGCTGCCTCTGCGGCTTGCTCTGCTCAGAGGAGGAGGACAGCGACCCTCGGCTCAGAGTCGCACGGCAGCGGTCACAGCTCGCCCTGTCGTCACTGTGCCATCAGCCATTGTGCATCTGCGGGAAGGGACACGGCCTGCTGTGTCCTGGAGGGAGACTAACTAGGAAGAGCGGCCCGGTCCCCACTGTCACAGGAGGACAGAGCTGGATGCGAGCGCTGGGGCCGTGACGCTTCATCCTACTTCTCTTGGAGACATTCTTTCCGTGAAAGAAGCCATGATCATCCCCTGTGTGTGGAAGTGACTTCAGGTTCAGAGGAGGAATTTTCCCAAACTTTCACAGATAACGGGTGATAGAGCTGAGAAATTGAAGTCAAGAGCCTGGGTCTAAAATCTGGGTATTTACGATGCGATTTAACCTCCTATGCCTCGGAAGTGTCCAGGCAAATACCAAGGCGGGTGTCACCCTCTCCGTGCAGATGCCGCTGATAACTGGAGAAGGCGCCTTTCCGGGCGAGCACTTCTCCCCTCCCCATTCTGCCTCCGTGAGACAGCGGAGAAACTGGCTGCTCGTGAGGCTGCTGGGTCCGAGTGTAAAACCCAGGACAGCAGAGATGCACTGACCCCCTACAGGATCTGCTAAGCCCCAGAGGAAAATCAGTTTAGTTTTCTATACATTCTCTCTGCTCCCAGTGCCACTTCATACCAAATGACAGTGGAACAGGGCCGCTCAGATGCCCCCTGCTGGAGAGGAGAAGGCTCATGCAGCCCCAGGGCGGGCCTGGTCACACTGTGACCTCTGCTGATATCACTTAGGCCTTACAGCGCTCCAGGCCCTCCTCTTAGTGCATGCATTATTTATCCACATTTAATCCACAGAACCTCCAGTATTGGCACTGTGCTCATACCCATTTCATCGGTGAGGAAACCCAACCAAGAGACATCAGCTAGCTTGCCCAGTCCGGGCAGAAGTCAGACCGTGGAGCTCAAGATCTTGATTTTGGGATTTCCTAACCATTCTAGTCTATTCCTCTCCTTTGTGTTTTTACAAGGGGAAAGGGGATGGGTGGGATATTGGGATGAGGAGAGGGTATTTTCAGGCGCTACCAAATAACTGCTGTCTCTTCAGTTTTTACGGCCACGTAGGATGTTACAATAGTTCGTCTTCGTGGCCACCAGGAGGTGCAGCTCCTAGACTACAAGACTAATTGCAGTAGGCCTGTGGCCTTGGAGCTGTCCCTGGGCTGACACCTGGTTTCTCTCCCCTGCTATCTGAGAGAGAGCTCATGCACTGCGATGAACTCCCTGCCTGTCTCCTGCAGTTCTAAGCACCCACATCCCTATAGGTCTCCTGGACAGCTGTCCAGCTCCCCCAGGCAATTTATCAACCAGGCGTTAACTCAGCAGTGACCAGTCTTCTGGGATGATTTTCCTCTATACTCATTGCCTATACCCACCTCCCCACCAGCTGTGCAAGGGCTGGAAATTACTGCTCATCAATATTTCTCGGCCAAAGCATATTCTGATCAGCTAAATGCAGAATCAGTGCTGAGGCTCAACATCCTCAGCAGAGGTGATGGTAGTGTGAGGAGCAGAGGACTGGGGGAAGTGTTTAATACCTTCCAGTTTCCCCGGACCGCTGGAGACCCGATCCCAAGTGCAGCTGACCCAGCCCCTAGTCTACAGCAGCCCACCCTGTCCTGAGGTGCCTAATGACACTTTTTAAGTCCCACAGAGCCACTTCGCCAAGTGTACCCCCATAGCCCTGACAAGAGGTACAGCTTACAGCCAGCTTGTCGGTAGGTTTCTGCCTATTCATTTTGTGACAGAATTTGATACAAAATTTGCTGCTATGCCCTTATCAAATCGGCTTCTACTGTTTATAAGTCACAAAGACATCTTAGATTGAATGTCGTTTCATCAACATTTGTGTGTATGAGGATGCTTTGAACTCAATCTCTGAGTTTAAAGTCCAGTAGGAACATAAGACAGTTGTACAGGAGCTGGCACTGGTGTCAGGAGAACAGGGGCGTTGACACTGGTGTCACCATTGTTGGTTCCACAGTTGTGCCGAGCTTCGTGTGTCTCACAAGGCTCTTCCTAAATGGCTCTGAGTTGCTGTCTACAGCTCCCATCTTTCCTGGAGCAGGAGAAAGATGCAGCACCCACATCCACATTCAGGGAGGTGAATCAGGAGGTGGTAGTGTAGCTGCCTCCTGGAGCCAGGAGGCCCATGTGAACCTCCAGGGCTCAGAAAGGCTGATTTTGGGCACAAGATTGGATGTCTATGCAGGAAGCAGCTAGTAAGATCATCGGTGTAGACATCATCTGTTCAGGGTCTCATGCATGACTAGAGAGAAGGCCCAGTGTCAGGTGCATGGTTCCAGGTAGGGTATCTGGGAGAGGCCTGCTTCCTGTTGCCTAAAATGCGGAAGGAAGATTTTTAAGGGTAAAAATGAGAACTTAGCTTTGGGATATGTTTGTTAGCAGTCCAACAGAAACCATTAAGTGGTATCCTGACCCACCATGAAGAGGGATTATTGATCCGAGAGTCCCCTAGAGAAAGCACTCAGAGGAGTAAGTTCAGTACACAGCAGGTGAAAAGACAGAGGAAGTTCTTGAGTGCCAGGGAAGTGAGCGAGGCCCAGTGAAGGGCTCTGATGCTTCATGCAGTGGGGTGGGTCATGAGGTTGGAATTTGGAGCAGCCTGTTCGGTAGGTGACCTGGATGTGCTGGTGGCTGGGAAGAGGGACTCCAGTGGGGTAGGGAAGGGGAAGCCAGGTTGGCAAGTGTGGATGGTAGAGGTCAGTGGGAGAAGGTCATCTCCTTGGCATGGCCCACCGACTGTAGTCCTCTAGGAAACAGAGCTGGGATTCCATTCCCAGCGTATGTGCTCCTGCGTAACTCATTTTCGTCTCCAGAGTGCTCCCTAAAAAGGCACACGTTGCTGTTATCCCTGCTTTTGTTTAAGGAAGGCAGACACAGAGAAGCTGGCCACCCGGGTGAAGCCGGCCAGCGCTACCTCAGCCTGTGTGCCTCCGAGCCGAGCCTGCAGGTGTAGCCCAGCACTGCCTCTCCTGGCCTTCCTGCCCGGAGTCCCCACATGTGGTCCCTTCTCATTGGTCCCTCCTCATTGGTCCCCCCTCGGGGCTCACCCAAACCTCTGTCTCCTCCTCAGGCTACTGGAGTCCCGAGCCAGCACATCCTGGTGGCCGTGCTGCCTGGCCTGCCCACTGCTGCGGAGCTCTTTGTTTTGCCCTATGAGGACCCAGCGGGAGAGAGTGGGAGGTCCCCAGAGGGCCTGGAGCAGGTGAGTCCCTCTGGAGTGTCAAGCAGCTTCCCTCTGCAGTGTGAGCCAGGCCCACCACGCAGCCATGCCGAGGGATCTTGGGGAGTCTGGGTTTGAGGCAGAGGGGAGCATCTGTCTGGGGAGTCTTTGTCTTTCTGGTTTTCCATTTCTCACATACTCTGGTGACCTAACTGCAGCCTCCCCAAAACACAGAGAGGGCGTCGTTTACCATACACAATGGCAGAGAGATGCACACGGGGCTCACTGTGAACTACATACATCTGTGTGTGCCAGGGGAAAGTGTCCAATGTAAGCAGGTGGCGAATGGCACATAGATGAGGAACCCATGTATACCTCACTTGCCTACTTTCTTCAGGAGGGTGTGCGGGCTGGGGTTTAGCCCTTGGCCAGCCTGTGGGAGGCCCTGGGCTTGATCCTCAGCGCCAAAAAGAAATACGTCACCAGGCAACCCGAATAACATATGCGTTGTATTTTTCTTAAGAGGTATGAGTTTTATACAGATCATTAATCGTTCAAACATCACCATGTTAAGAAACTTTGGTTTGTATTCATAATAAAATGAGTGACATTGACTCTGATCACCTGCAAGGCTGTGTGAGGATCCAGTTTCCCCTCCTCTGCTGCTTCTGGAGTATTACAGTACCCTTGTATGCCCGTGTGCATGTGTGCATGCATGTGATTGTGTGTGTATGTGTGCACACGTGCGTATATTTCTCTCTCCCTCCTTCCTACTTTGTGTTTTTTCTAATTTCTCTCATTTTAGCTTCCAAGTCTCTCCTGTATCTATAATGGGGATTATGATGTTCTTTGTCCTCATCCATTCAGTTGAAATGATTACCAGTCTTGGTCTGTTGTTCCTTTAGAAAGCTAATGATTTTGGCTTCTCAGTTCTTCTAGGAACATCGATTTTAAAAGGGATTCTTCTCAACCACTAAGTAAGTACAGGATATGGAGTAGGTGGGGCTTTTAAATTTGCTTTGCGTAAACCCCTAGTCCAGGTTGAGGTCTTTAGTTCTTCCTGAAGACATGAAAATCTCCATATTAACAGCAGCCCCAAACTACAGCCTGGCTCACCTCCTGCACACACACCCTCCCTTCAGCTGCAGTTTTCTCTCCTGCTGGAGAACTCATAACTCTGATTTTCTCCATGCGCAGGTAACGAGGGACACGGTTGTCTCCCAAGCCCCATTGAACCCCACTTCCGAGTAGAGTTCAGTGGGAGGGTGGCAGTGGGTGACACAGTGAAATTGCTTCTGAGCTGACCCCTACTCCCGGGCTGGGCTTTCCATCACATTCTGCAATTATTATCCACACTGTCATTTAGTAAGAGAAAAAATGATTTTTTTTTATCACGGCAGCGCTGAGACTGTAGGGGGAAGTAGATCCTTACACAAGGCCCTTAAGGTTGGGCATTTGCCGATGTTCCTTCTCTGGAGATCTGAGGAGTTTCCCAGGAAATTCAGATTAGAATCCAGCATGGAAGACAGTGGAGAATTGCAGCCGGCTACTTCCCAGGCACCACATCTTCTGCACATCTTTATTTTTCACCCTTTCCAGGCTTTTTTACAAAGCATAGTATTTTCCAGATGACTACTTGAGTGGAAGTGTGGAAAGAAAAGCTTTGTTCCATGAAATGGCTCACACTTCTCCAGGGCTGGGCCTTTCTCTGCCTGCCTCTTCCTACGGCTTCTTTCCCTTTATGCCTTCTTCCAAGTACTGTGCTTCCTTCAAGGCCATCAGTGAGCCCTCTGAGCAGCAGGCTGACCCCAGGGCCCCGGTGAGAAGCTGAGTGACTCACTGTTTGGAGCCCATGGAGCCAGTCCAGCCATTCTGGTAGAATGAGTACAAGTTTGGAGAAATATAAAGCAGATTTCTAGTCTGAGCTTGATATCCATGGTTGTCTTTTACAGTTGAGAAAAGTAAGGGCTGGAAAAGTGAAATAAATTTGTGAGACTCACAGCAATCCTGTAGGGTGTTAGAGAAGACTAAAGAAATGGTACAGCAAAGCACTCGGGCTATGGAGATGCCCCATGGATGGCCAACGCATATGAGTTGCAGCTATGTTCACTTGGTAATAGGAGCAGTTCAGGAAATGCAACAGTGTGTTTAGGCCTATTGAATGAATTGTTTGGTACAGTCAAGTACATGTTGGAAGAGGATACTCAGGGTAAGGAAGAAAAGGAATGAATGATATTTCACAAAGGGGAGAAGTCAAGGACAATAAAGGAAAGAAAAGCAAGTATATTAATTGCTTGCAGTTCTGTAGATTTATAGTAGAAGATATACTTCTGTACTTTTACAGGAAAATAAGACCCCAAGCTAGAGATTAAGGAAATTGTACATTAGCATATTCTTGGATCCCAAACAAAGCCAATCCAATGGCTACAGAAAGTCCAGGAGAAGGTAGTATCATCGTTGTGGGGAATATTGTTATCTGGTTTAAAAGCGCAATAATGAAATGGACTTCTAAGACCAGAACATATCTGGAGATTTTGTGAAGTGAGTGCCGTGGGAACCTGCAGTTTGCTTTGTAGATGAGTCTTCAAGTCCTTTCCTCAGCGAGCCCCAGCTTCTATGGAGTCAGCTTAGGACCCCATTCGGAAGGCAGCGCCTCTCCTCCAACAGCACCAGCAGGGCCTCCAGGCTATGGTTCTCACTGGTGCAGTGTGGATGAGGTGGGCATCTCTCAGCTGGTGCCCGCATCCTGAGATAGAAGTGCAGACGGGCATGGGGCACAAGGCAGGCAGAGACCACGGCCTCCCACTGTAATAACGTACACAGAACTGAAGTCAGATGCAAGGCTAATCCCAACCACAGAAATGAACCCCTTCCTCGAGGGCTATCCTCTGAGTCCTAGATGTACCTGGGAAGTGTGAACTGGTCCCTCTTCCTCATGCCTGACCCCTTCCTTGTGAATACACAGGCAGCACCAGGATGCTGGCTATGGGCCTGAGAATGGGAACACAAAGCCCAGCAGAGGACTCCTGGCTCTTGTGCCTGCACAGCCTCTGAGAGCCCTCCCATGGGAGCAGAGATGCTGGCTCGGCTGGAGCTATCTTGTCCATGAAATAAATTGAGCATTCCTCCCAGTGAGAGCCACGTGACCCTGTTATCAGGACTACATGGCTGGGTTAATGAAGCGACCTCTCTCTGGGAAGGTTCTGCCAGTCTTTCTCTGAATGAGCAAGAAAAAGCCTTCTTGCCCTGAGTGACTGAGGCCAGCTGCTCAGGTATAGAGCAAGCTCTGCTTTGTAGGCACTGCACTCCTGTGATTCTGTCCCAGGCCTTCAGCGTGACAGGTTCACAGCTGCCTCTCGTGGAGGAAGGAAGGACAACCAGGCCCTGTGGAGGTTGTGGTGCTGAGCTGGGGACATGGGGAAGCTCTGTGTTTTGCCTGTCAGAATCCTCAGAAGGTGTGGCATCGTATGAATGAATGAATGAATGAATGAATGAATGAAAAACTTAAGGGAAAATGTCAACTGCAATCATGGATTTCCTCCTTGTCAATTTGTATTACTTTTCACACATGACAAATGCAGAATCCAAAATTCAGTGAAAGGCAGAACAGAAAATGGAGCAGTGTATTGCCAACATTTTAAGAAACTGAACATTCAGTATGAAATGTAATTACTAATTAAGACTGCTTCTGTGTGTTCAATGGTCTGCCCCAGCCGTCCTGAGTTGTTTTTTTTTTCTGAGTTTTTGGTGTAAGGATTTGGATGATAAATCTGCTCTGTAGTCCATGAGGATGGTCAGTCACTGAAATAGGAAGACAGCACCGGAAAGCTGAGTAGGTAAGACTTGGGCACAAAGAACAAGATGGAAGATAGAGGAGCTTAAAGGTAATGATGGTGAATTTAAAGGAAAGGAATGTTTATGACCAGTGTGTTTCTTCCGGTATATCATCTAGGAAACACTTTAATTAGCCTGGGTGCTTTGTGCTAAGAAGGAATGGGCCAGGGTGTGCGAGTGATAAACAGGGTTTAATAGCTGGCTTCCTGCTTTCCCATGACTTAGTCAAGACACTGAGTTGTAGGAGTTCGGAAAGAGCCCTGCACTAAAGACCACGGGGCGATCCCTACTCTGCTCTTCTAGGGGAACTTCTGTGAGGGGATCCGGAGTGACGTATGAGTCAGCGCAGGGGTCACCTCAGCCGAGGCTCTGTCTCAGCCCGGTACCAGAATTGCGACTTCCATTCTTCCACCTTCATGGATGAGCGTTTGCATCTGGCCTGCCATGGCCTTGAAATTGATGCTTTTGCCAAAGTCCATTTCAAATGTATTTCTTCACTTTGTACCCCTTCTTTGAGTTACACGTTTCATAAATTTACCAACTGCTCTGTTCTCAAACTTTTCCCACATATCAAAATTTGATGCTTTCGTTGTCCTAATAATCTGAGAGTGATTTGTCCTAATGATTTCATTAGTGATCGTATCGTTGTTGACTACATGTCCTCAGGCCACCACCTCCTGAGTACGCAGAGGACAGTGCTCCGACTTCAGCAGGCCAGTGAGCTTGGAGATGTGCTGTGTGTCATTTCCAACCAGAAGAATCTGGTGTTAAACCCTTCAAACTCCTTTTCCTCTCCAAGGTGTAGCGGGTGGCGATACTGGAGCGGTGGCTGAGTGGTCCACCGGAGCCGCTTCCTGCAGTGAACATGATGTACGAACAAGAAGGAGGCTTGTTGAATCCATTCCCTGAGAGTTTACTTCAACCTAACCTAGCTGATTCTGGCTGCCATCTCCATATGCCATCTTCCATTTTTTTGTGAACAAGAAAACAGGGCAAATTGGTGATTTTCTTATAGCAAGTCCCTCCTACCATGTCATTTTGATGGCAGCCTTTGCAACATCGGTACTGAGTCACTGCCGTCCTCTGCAGCGTTACTTCAGATGAAGTGTGGGCTGCATTTGAATCATAGGCATCTTCTACAGAACAGGCAGGTACCAAGAATAGTATGTTGTTTCTCTGGCCGTGATTGTTCAGCCTAAGTAGATTAGGAAATGGGCCGTCCAGGAGAGCAGCAGCAGCAGATGACAATATAAAGGATAAATTAAATTTGCTCAGAAAGCACACTGATCTCTGGACAGAGAAAGGGAAAGAAAGAAATTCAGTTGGCTTCAGCAGGTTCTGTCTCCTTGCAATCACATCTTATTTCACTGGAGTCCTTACAGGCAACCATTCCCTCTCCTCAGGAAAGCTTCTGGCATACTTTTCTGGAGATTGCAGCCTCTTCTGTTTTGGCCATAGCACACTCTCTGAGGATTACAGATTGTATTAACTGGTGAAAAGAATGCACCAGTCCTGAGGAATGGCCTATCCCAGTGGTGGTGAACCTATGGCATGCATGCCGCAGCAGGCTTTTTGTAACCTTGAAAGCTCTAAAAGGTTCACCGTCACTGGGCTATTCCTTGGGCCATATTGGCCACTGCCTTTGGGGTTGGTGTTATAATGTGTGCCCTTCGCATATGAGTCAGAGATGACGGCCTAAGTAATAACATGCTGCATTTTTCCATCTTCCTAAGCCCACTCAGCCAGACCTCTCTCTAGATCTCCTGCCCTCTCTTTGTCAAAGGGTTCAGGAAAGTAGTTTTAATGGAAATGCCTTAGGACTGGTAATCAAAGCTGAAGTCTAGCCTCAAGTTTTCACATGTCAATTAGGGGAATTTACGTAAGCTCTCGGTTCTATTACACGGAGATACCAGCACCAATACCTAAGACATGTAGTGTTGGGAAAAGTAGCCAGAATCAAGCAACTTTACCAAAATAAAATGCTCAGTGCCTCTATAATATACTTTAAAATAGTTGTAACAGCTCTACTCTGATGAACATAATGTAGGAGAAGCACTTCTGCAGATGCCATGCTAAACATTTAAAATATTGTCAAAATCTGTCAACAGTTTCCTACTAATGAATTTGAGTAGAAAAGTACATGGTTCTAATTGAAGTTATTCTTGTATGAAATATAAATTCCATTTAGTTTTGTTTCTTGTGCTTAATTTCTTTCCCATGGAGTACATATTCTTTATTGAATGTCCTTTGATGAAAGTTGAAGATATGAAACGTAGTGTTTGTTACCTGGTTATTTTGCATAACATGATTAATTTTGTAAATGATACAGATAAAGCCAGAGGCCAGGATCTATGCCACCTGTCAAGGAAGTTAATTATTTTCCAAAGGGACTCTCCTGGAGATTATAAATTACAAATATGCTGTTCTGATGAATTCTATTTTCTGGTTTAGTTATTTATATCACTCACTTGAGAAAAAGCCATTTACAGGGTAAGAAATAAATATCACTTCACCTGGCTGAAAGTGAGAAATTATTCTCTTCCAAATACATAGTTCCCTTTTGTCAATGGAATGGTTTCTATAAAACAGGTCTATTTCTTAATTGCTTCTGACAAGTCTTCTATATTTGAGTTAAATATTTTTGTGTAATTATATATATGTATACACATGTATGCATTTGCGATGTGTATGCATATATATGAACATATATATGCACATTAAATCTACATATGTGCATTCTACAGGCAAAACCTTTGTGAAGGGCCTTTAGTCAAAATCCATTATCAAATGTCTTGAAAATGCTACAGAGTGATAAACGTAAAATAAGAAAGGAATTTATTAAAGAATGCAGTGGAGCTGGCTGTGGTGGTACATACCTGTAATTCCAGCATTGACGGAGGCTGAGGCAGGAAAATCACATGTTTGACCCCAGCCTGGGCAACTTAGTGACTTAGTGAGACCCTGTCTCAAAATAAATTTTAAAAAAGGGGCCAGGGATTTAGCTCAGTGGCTCCGGCACCTGCCTCACAAGCACAAGGTCCCACGTTTGATCCCTGGAACCAAAAAAAAAAGAGTAGAAATGAAACCCATTAATCCATTTGCAGAACTCTCTGTTAGAAGTTTATTCTTTAGTAAACCTAGACCATTCTGGAAGTTTCTCAGTGTTCAAGAAAAGGAGGCTCTTAATGGAGAGAAAAAGTTGTTTTCAACCAAGTTTTAACATAATTTTCCTGCATGGTTTGCCAAATGACAGCATTTGAGAGGCAGGGCTGGCATGGACAGAAGGGTCCCGGCCACCTGTTTAGCAGTTTCTGCAGAGAAAAGAAGCCGTCGGAGCCTGCTGCATGGCTCACAGCATCAGAGGTATCACCCTGTAATTCAGTGGAGGAAATGGAACAACAGAGTCAAAAGGGAAAGTAGGAGAAACATAAAACTGATGATTAAAATAAAATATGAAGGCAAGGATACCAGATGTAGGAGTGTGGTTAGCCCTCCTAGCTTTTCTGAAATTCCTCAAAAAAGTAAGCAAAACAAAGCAAATTTCTCCTCTAAACAATGAACAGAATTTTACTGTGTCTCAAAAATCTTACCCTGATTCTTTTAAGTCCAGGCTCTGCACTGCATGCTTGGGTTAAATGTTCCATGGCACTGAGCACTGTCCCAGCCCATGCTCCAGTCTGGGAGTGGGTTAGCTGCTCTGCATGCACGTGGGGTAAGGGATGGCAGGTCGGTACCAAAGCCGTGGCTACTTTTGCTTCAACTGTGCCGTTTAGAATTTCAGCAGAACAATATTCATTATTCAATAATAGTCACAAATACCCATTCTGCGAAAGCCTTAGGCTCGGTCTGGGGAAGGACAGGGACGTGAAATGAATATATAACAATCTCACCACAATGTGTGAATTGTTCCTATCTTCTTGGAGGGGGCTGGCAGTGGGGAGTGAACCCGGGGCCTTTTCACTGAGCTGCAACACCAGCCTTTTAAAAAATAAAATTATTTTGAGTCAATTTCTGTATTACAAATGCTTTCTGAACAAGCTAGGGTGACTTTTCTAAGGTTACACAGGATAATTTTTAAGATCCTAAACTATTTTATATCCTGTTGACTAACAGTTTGTCTTATAGTCAGGCTGTGCTTAAAAATATGTACCTACTCTGGAATAAAGAAATCAAAGTCATATAAAACTCATGTACACAATTCACAGGTAAAACCATATAACTACATGTTATATAATTATCTATCATATTAATAAAATGCTACATGCCATATTAGATAATTATATCAGACAGTATATTACATATTATGCTATGTAATATGTAATATATATTATATAATTATACCTGTGGATTATGTACTTGCTAATCGTATAACTCACGGATATAATGAATGCAGGTACTGGAATGCTGTGACAAACTTAAATATCTCTCTACCTGTTTGCTCCCAGTCCCGGTGACAATTTTGGTGGCACTAACTGCGAAGCTTCTTCTTTCAGATATCAGAAGTCCTGATCCACAAGCTCAACCAGAACTCCGTGCACTTCGAGCTGAAGCCTGGGGTCCAAGTTCTGGTCCACGCAGCTCACTTGACAGCAGGTCAGTGTCCGTGTCCCAGGGTTCCAGCTGGTGATCTTGGCAATGGTGATCCCTTTGGTTTCTTTCACTAAATCGGGGTGGATGTTTCCATTGCTGATCATAAACTCGGAACCAGTTCTGGAGGTTCCCTTGCCACATTTCTGCATTAAGGAGGATGCAGTTTGATGACAGAATGCAGTGATAATTCCTATTTAGTTCCTGGAAAAATGCTGTCAAAGAGTTCCTCAGCTGTCTCCTCATACGATTGCAGGCTTCATCGCAACAAAACTCTTGAGCATAACCTGAAACTTATAAATGAACTTCTTGCAAGTTTTTCTGCAAAGTCCTATTTTCATGTCATCTTACCAAAAAATGTTTTAATATGATGTAGGAGAAATAGTAGGGATTTGGGAATTATACAGGACCTTAGCAAGGAAGGTAATCTCAATTTGGTTATGCCTCTGCCTATAGAACAGGATGAGAAATACTTCTTTTAAAGCTACGGAAATGTTTCAGTGACAAAACTAGTAATCCCAAGTATTCATAACTCAATATTATTGTGCATATTAATAGTAAATTAGATGGACAGTATTTATCGGGCACTCACTTATATCTGCAGATACTGGTGCTTCAGGAAGTACAGATGCTAGTGGAGAGGGCTGTTGTTTCTGCAAATGCATAATCCAGCTGTGGTATGGGAAAGTTTGCCGGTAACCATGGTAACGGTGCAGAGGAATCGCGCGATGGAGGGTGTCTTAGTAAGCAAAGCGCGCATCCGTGCTGTCTTAGTCACCTTCTCAGCACTGGCACAGCACACCAGGTACCCACTACTTCAACACCGGAAGGTTGCTTCTGGCTCGCAGTGCAGCCCACAGTCTGCTGGCTCCAAGACAGGCGTGATATGGAGTGGAGGAGAGCTGCTCACGTCATGGTGGTCGGGAAGCAGAGAGAATGGGGGCTGGGGAGGGAGATGGAGCCTTGCAGGCCCCACTCCCAGTGACCCAGCTCCTAGCAGTCCCCACCTCCCACAGCACATTAGCTGTAAGGCCCCCAGGATCCAATTGCCTTCCAAAAGCCCTGCCTCCGGGCACTTTAGAACTTGGGGTTCATTCTTGGTCTGAAGCATAACAAATGCTTACGTAGAGAGGCTCCATGGTATAGTTAAGCATTGGGATCCTATTTTATTTTAATTTACTACAGCGAGGTCATGGATTTCGGTCTTGTTCTGATACTCACTCTGTAGACCAAGAAAATAGATTTAAATCTTACGTGGCTCAGAGATGGTGAAGGCACCTGCGAGAGAAGATTAGGTTAATTCAGGCAATGTGCTGAGAATAGTGGCTGGCACAGAGTAAGAGATCACTTCTATTTTTATTCTTTTTGATTATTAACAACCAAAGTTGTATAAGAAATTCAAAGCAGAGATGAATATTGTCTGGTCAAAATGATACAAAATATTTCATAGAGGGAGCGTTTGGAGGGGGCAGGATCTCAAAGGATGGATAGGACTAAACTCAGGTGATCATTCCAAGCTCCAAACGCAAGGAGAGAAAGGACCATGGGCACTGTGGATGCCAGTTGCGTGAAGACAAAGAGCAATGATTTCTAACTCCACCCTCTCATTTCCTGGAGATCCTTGGACCTGCCCCTGACCGCAGAGGAAAGCCACTGAGCATTCTTCCTATTGCATTTTATCTTTTATAAAATTAGAATTTCATCGAATTTGGTTTTAAACATTCCATTGCCCTAAATAAATAAAGATTTAAAAGTCGTTATGTGTACATGTGGGAGTTGGAGGTGGAATGTGATAGAGTCAGGGCGAATCATTTGAATACTCTCGGGGGTTCTGGGAAGCCAGTAAGACCTTTGAAGAGAAATAAGAGATTTAGTTAGTTGAAGGACCCAGCATGTGATGGGGCAGACAGGCCCTCACGCTCTGCTCCCATGTTAAGTGGAGATGCTTCTCTTTGAGTGTCTTGGCTGAAACCACCAAGTCTTATAATTCATACTGGATCTTTATCGGCAGGGGATAGTCCCTTCCAACTAGTCTATCCTTTGTGATGTGAGATTTGCTTTATAGCATACTAGGTTTCTGAGTGAATATTACCTTCAGTAAGCATCTTATGCTTTATCAGAAAACACTCTTTAACTACTAACAAAAAGACTCTATTGGAAGGGAGCATTCCAGATCAAACTACACAGGCAACTAGCCACATTTCTCCAGTTCTTTAATTCTGGAGATCATTCACATTTCATCTTTCTTCTTCCTCCCATAATTCTCTTCCATTGGTTATTATCTGTACCTGTTTTTTATTTAATTTACTGTTCTATTATACTCCAAATGTGCCTCAGATTATTGGGGTGAATTTGGAATCTTATTTCAATTGATAGTTTAAGAAATCTTCTAATGTGGAAAACTAGTTTACAGTTGAGAGCAAGATGAAAATTACTGACCTTAAATGTAGGTAACAAGGCAAGACTGCTTTGGCCAGTGGTCAGCTATGAAACCCACATAGCAAGGGCATCTCACAACCTCTACACATCTACAGTTCCATGCAGAAAGTCCATTCCTGATAACTGTGGAGGAGTCATCCCACTGGTGTAAGCTCCAGATGGCAGGAAATGATGAAAAGTTGGGAAGACCTGAAAGTTTTCCCCATTCGTGTTCGTAGTTCATTCACAGCTAGGAGTTTGAGAGCAAGATTCAGACTCGTGGGATGAAGTCCTGGCAGAAGGGAGTGTGTTACTGGGATCCCAGGTAAGCACTGAGAGTTGGAGGAGAGCTTTCTGCAACAAAGGAAAAAGCGATTCAAGGTTACCAAGATGACACAAAGGAAAATGCAGCTCCACAAAAACATGCGGCCTTACATCCGACCACTTTGAAAAAGTGAGAAATTTCTTTGACTTCCGACCGTTTTGACTAATCAGTCATTTTTTCCCAGTTAGATTTGACAGTAGTCAAATTCCAAACCTGACCAGCTGGCATTACCAAGATATCTGTATTGGCTGACGTGTAAATGATATTGATGTAAACTTTTATGTGGAAAAATAATTCCATTTTTAAGGAGTAAAGGGATAGAGTATCCATAATGGCAGACTTCATGAGTCATGGAAATTTGGAGTATATGGATTTCAGCCCTGTTTTGCGAAGTATTAGAACAGGTGGAATCCACCGGTGCTTAGTCAGTCTGGGCCAGACTGTCATGTACATAAAGCAAGACTGTGTTAAGTTTGGCACTTTTCAACAATTGTGATGAATACGCAAAATATACCAGAGATCAGCTTGTTTGAAATTGATCTGAGTTAACTCTTAACTATCTGATTTAGAAAAGCAAAACAAAAATTATTTGAGCCGGGTATTAGACTCTGTCTACCAAAGATGATAGAGGGAATTTTTGCACATGGAAAGTGCCACACTTTGGGTCAAGGCTGGGAAGATTGAGAATCTTGCCATGATTTCTTTTGTTAAATGGAAAATGAACAGATTCATATCTGAGTGGCTAACCAGAGAAGTGAGAGGAAGACTAGAGAGGAGAAAAAGTGAAGAAGACTGATGTAGAACTTTCAGCCCCACTCCCTTTGCCTTCTCATTCCCCCGCAGGAAGGGGAAAAGGGGCACCTTTTGCTACATTTCATGTTGTCTGGAGCAGTGCTACATAAGTTTAGGGTAAAATCATTTGGTTAGCCTAGTTCTCCTGCCTACAGCACAGCTATGGCATTCTGAGACATAATTCCATTTTGGCCCCCTGTCACAACTGAGATCTCAATGACCCAGTGATGCTGTGATTCCCCAGGACAAGATTACACCAGCTGAAGACATCCTGGGAGGAACAAACATCTACTCAGTACCTCATTGTTCTTGGATTGTTACATCTTGTTTACGCGGATATACTGAACTCTCTCTCTGTCCCAGTCTTTTGTTACATTTGTTTCTCCCGATGTGGTGCCTTAAGCTGGGGGCTTTCGTCTTTCCCTCCCAGAGCAGCACTGATCAGACCCAAAGCTCAGCTTCTTCTCAGTATCATTTTTCTACCTTTCCTGTAATTTGCCTTGTGCTGCCATGGCTCACAGGAGACTAGGACTTACTGCAGAGGTTCTAGTAACGTCCCCTTTCCCTGTTCCCTACATCATGTCTCAAAAGCCGAACTGCTGATGCCTTCTGAGGGGTAATCGCAGCATGCTGCTGTAGTCCATTAATTGCCCACCGGATGTTCAGCAGGCTTCTTTGAAAAATGTTGAAGCCGGACTATGTTGCTGGTGAGAGAGGTGGTGCATAATTTAGATTGTCTTCCTGAGAAAAGCACTGTCCCCTTTCAGGAGCTTGTAAACTTATTTTATTTTTCAAATCCAGCTCCCTGTTTGCTTTTATGGGAACATTGGGAAAGCATTTGCAGATACCTGGATATCATTAGAGAATGGATTTTGCTTTTTCCTTCATGTTCTCCTTAGGAATTCATTATTTTGGGTCTGTAAGCTGAGCTAATTTTGAATGCCATCCTCATGTGGTTCTTGGTCATTCCTGTGCTCCTTGGTTACCATGTAATTCCTCTTGAGCCCCAACCACTCCTGAAAGCTATGTTTCTGAAATTCTTCTTGCAGAAAGAGATGTGAACTACTACGGGAAAAGGGAGATAATGAGAGGCACTTTATCAAGAAAGCCCAGGGAGGGTCATGGCCTTTTGCTCTTAGAATCTCATGGCAGCTAATGTCCAGGGTTAGCAGACAGAAGCTGTGATACTGCAAAGCAACCCAGAGTGCTGGAAAAGGAAGTAAAATTTAATCAGGCTGCAAAGTAGACTGGAACCATTGGTGTTTTGGCCAAAGTGTACCTTTGTCCAAGACAGGCCTGACTGAGATACTCTCCCTTCTTCCTCACCTGTCTCCATCCCCTAAATCTATTTAAATTTTAAGGCTCAGCTCCATGTCAACATTTGCATGATATCTTCCCCTTATCCGAACTCTCATGTATTTTTAAATCTGTCTCTTTCTGATGTCGGTGATCATGGCCACTGTGATCACTGTCTTCATGACTGCTGTTCAGTGCCTTGTGGGTACAGTGATTGTGTCTTTAGTCTCCACTATTGTACCTGTCAGAGAACGTGGGCATATCAGGTGCTGGAGAAATACTGCTTTCACAAATGATTCGAAGCATACTTGATGTATAGTGTTATGGTTTATATCTAGATGCTCCCCAAAGCCTCCTGTCCTAGGAGGTGGGGCTTTGAGAAGGTGATTGGATCATGATGATACTCGTCAGTGGATTAGTCCCTAATGAATTTACAGCTCGATGTAATGTGAGGAGGTGAAGCCTGGTCAGAGGAGGGGAAGCACTGAGGATGTGGCCTGCGAGGGTCTATCTTTCTCCTTCCTCCCTTGGTCTCTTGCTCTGCTTCCTGTGTGCCTTGCCATGAGCAGCCCCCTCTGCCATCTGCCTTGCCTCAGAGCCAGCTGGCTATGGATTGAAAACTCTATAAACCGTGAGCCTAAATATACCTTTCCACTTTAGAGTTGTAGGCTTTGGGTATTGTGTCTCAGTGATGAGAAAGTAACTAAGACATACACTGTAGCCAGGAGAGATACCATCAGAATCTCCTTCTCCCAGTTAAAACTCCAGGTCTGATTATTCTGTTGTGAATCCCTCTCCATACCATACTCTTTTCATCAAGCGCCTAATTAGTGAGAACTTGTGTTCATGTATCAAATAAGCATCCAGGGAAAACCTGTCTCATAATCTGTCTTTTTCTCCCTAATGACATGTATTAAAATTTTATATATGCACTGGGAATAGGCAGCTTGAAGGATAATTGGACCTATGCTCCCTGGAGTTCTGTGTCTCAGTACAAGAGATCAAAAGAGAATTGAAGAGCAAGAGGCTGTAATTGGGAGAGACTGAATCAAGTGCAACCCATTGCTCCTATTTTACTGCTCTGATATGAGTGTCCCGATATGAGTCTCACCTCAAGGTGGAGCTCAGGGTCATGCACCTGCATTGTACGGTCCTCATGCTCCCACATCAACCACACTTCTTCACATCTTTTCTGCCAGCTTCCTTGCCCTCCATTTCTCTCCCTGAAACATTCACCTGTTTTCATGTTTTCAGAGTGACGATGTCATGTTAAGGAGAGTTTCTCCAAAAACTCTAGAAAGCTCTAAATCTTACACAAACTGTTTGATTTCTACAGATATGGACCTGGGCTACTAAGAGAACATCTCTAAAATGCCAGCAGTTTTGTAATTTCCACTATAACTTGGAATTTACTCAAGGACAGTGCTTGTTTCAGATTCGTCATCTTATTCCTGGCAGGACCAAATACATTTCTTTGCAATTATTCCTTTAAACTTGTGGTTCATTGGGGGACATGGCGTGAATTAGGACCCTCACTCCCTCCACACTGGCCAAACGTAAGCCACAGATACTGTTGCGTGAACATTTACTGATTCTAAACAAAGAGAATGAAAACACTACATGCAGATGGTTTAATAAAAATGAGCCTTTACGGTGAATAGGATTTCACTGAAAGAAGAGAAAATAAGCAGGCCAGGGTGAGAGGCTTGGTTGGGCAAAGTTGCAGCAATTCTTGTGTAAATGGATACATCCCCTGTCAGGGTTTGGGGCATCTAGGTAAGTGCCTTCACACATTCATAGGCAGTGTGTTCACTGAAGGTAAAACTATGGGCAAAGGTAAAGAGATAAGATTCAAGGAAATCATACCAGGGTTTCATAAACGTCATTGTATGTCATCCATGTATGCGTGGGAAGAAGCTTTCATTAGTGTGGATTTGACATGACAAAAGTGTGGTAAAAACGGGAAAGCAAAGAAGAGGGAGATGAAGGAAGGATGTTCTGAGTGATAAATTTGGATAATAGCCCATAATCCTTTCCAGAGGGTTTCAGCCTATGTGGAAAGAGATGGTAATTTATGTGATGGAGTTGACCTAGGAGGAAGAGCCCTTTCTTGCTTGTCCAATAAGATAAATGTAGTCACTTATATTGGGTTACTTATATGTCATATATCATATGAGTAAAAACCCCATCAGGAAGTTGGAAATTAGAGTTTAAAACTCAAGTAAGGAGACCAGGACCAGAATGTACATTAAACCATGAGCTTTAATTTGCTACTGCTCTCCACGTTCTTAGGTGAGGGGAATCTGTTGACAGGTTATAAATTAAAGCCATAATTGCTGATGCAAATATTTCAAGCCCCATCAAACTCTGAATCTGTGTTTTTATGAGCATCCAAAGACGTGGCTAAATTCCATACTTTCAATTCTTTTACAAGGGATAATCAAACTGTATGGTGAATGTTTAAATAAAAACACTTATCACAGCAAGAGACACTTGGCCATTAATCCTCCTCAAAATCCTTCTCATCATGTGGAACATCATTATCCTTGCCATTTTCTGCAGCTGTCGTGGAGTTTGCATTTGTGAATGTTTTTATGTGCTGGGTTCAAAAATGCAGTGAAGGCTTCTGGCACATTCTCTCCAAAAGAAAAGCAGGCTCATAAAAACATTATGTTGTATCCACATCCACCTTATTCACCAGATCTGGCACCATGCCAATTCTAGCCCTTCCCCGAAGTCAAAATGGCCATGAAGGTCATAGTTTGAATCCATGAAGGGCATCAGGGGTGCCATGACAAGGACAGCCAAAGACATTCACGAGAGAGGACTTTCAGAATTGCTTCCTGAAGCGCCAAGAGTATTGGAGCAAGTGTGCTTGAACTAAGTGGGGGATTTGGAGGCCATTAATGGTAATGTGTCTTTTACTGTGATAAAATTTTAAAATGTGGACATGCACTGTATTTTAAAATCACACCTCATGTTTTGCTGGGGCTGGGGCAGTGGGAAGCAGCATGAAAGCTTGTTGATCCTTCTGCGGTGGAACAGATAATCTCTACACCAGAACAGGACATAAACAGAGCAAACGAGGAGCCCCAAGGGCCACACTGACATTGTATTTGGGAACACAAAAACCTAACTGGATTAACCCATACCGAGTGGCAAACAAGCTTTTCTCAGGTTGGGATTTCTGCAAAAAGAGACTAGAAAAGCTCAGGCTGCCTGGATTTTTCAAATCGTTTGGAATCAGTCATTCTGTGGGAAAACTTTCCAACCCAGAGTAAGGGGTCTGTGCTGTAAAACCCTTGTTTCAAGACAGGAAATGCAGTTAACTCAGAAAGCTCCATGGAACACCTTTGAGGCCTCACTGCACGCAGTGAAGGAGGGGCGCACAGAAAATCCAGGGGAGCAGCTGCACCTTCAGCAAGTTTCTGATGTGATTCTTCATAGCCACCCCCTCACAGCCCCCTATCAGCGGCTACTCCACAGACAGAAACCCATCTACAGAGCAAGGGATGTCCAGCAATAAACCTGATTTACCATCCAGGGCATCCACCAAAACAGGAAAGTAATAAGAATCTGTCATATTCGATACAGCAGGAAATTAATAATAAACATTAAAACTAATTTTTCAGCATAGAGACAACCTGTTTGGAGGAATGGGCAGATGACAAGGGGAATGGAAGAAAGGTGCAACGTGTCTCCAAATCAGGGGTACGCTGTATCTGTAATCTGGATGCCCAGCCAAGGCCAGCTGACAACTGTGGTCCCAGAGCTGTTGAAAAATGATAAAAATGTGAACTCGAATCCTAGCAGCAGATATAATGGAATAGCCACTGGTTGTATGAGAGTTAAACAAATGATATTATCTAGATGCTATTCATGTGCTAGTGTGAGCAGGAAATGAAGCCTCCACGTTCAGACTCGGGATGTTGCTCTCACGTTAGCTTTCCAGTTGAGTCACTTTTCCTGGAGTTTGGGACACAGATACAAAAATAGAGGAAAAGTTAATGTTTCTCAAGGAGCCTCAAATATCAGATTAAATAAAAACATGATAAAAAAACACACACACAATAATGTTGCTCCCCCCTCTGGTCTATCAGTTGCCTTGTTTAAGCAGCTGTACTTAGAGAGATTATCCTTTGTCAAGGGCGTATGTGGGTGTTGTAATAAAACTGCTATCTCGTGTCATCTTGGCCTCCATATTGTTGAGGACTGGTTTAATTTCTTTTCAGGTATAATAACATATTATCACAGATATTAGAGAATTAATATTTCCAGGCATCAGCTTGCTACCACTGGATATGTTCTGAGTGAAGGTTGAGGGGGCGAGGTGGGAGAAGAACTGAATTTCAGCCTAGGTTGAGCTGCAGTGTGAATTTTTCCCTTCAGCTTCACGCAGAGAAAGATGCTTTCCATTTGAAGGTAGAATTAGCATTAGTTAAGAAGCTTTAGGAATAATAGTAGAATCCAAGCCACATTTTGGATGCAAATGCCAAATACTTGTTGAGCTCTGAACTGTAAAGGGAAATAAATTGTCGCAATAACATTTTCCATTTAGGAATGAAATTAGCACTAGTGAGATTCTTCCACGGCCAATAAATTTATCTGTCTCTTTAGTCTCTAGTTGCTTATTACACAGTTATTACTTACAAGTCTTTTGTGAGTACAGTCCTGGGGGTGATATTTTGCCTTCCTCCTCTTTCTCCTAAAATGAAATTTTTTTCTCTCCTCGTGTAATTAGGTAGCTTCACAGATACTTAGAACCAGTGATTTTGACAGTTATGAAACCGACATAGTGTTATAATAAGTAATAACAAGTGTTAGGAGATCTGAATACATCCCTCCCCCCGTGTGATTGAGTGAATGAGACACTTTTATAAATGCACCAAGGGCCAATAATCCACTTACTCTTAAACTTCTGATCAGCTTTTTTATCAAGATTACTTGAGCCCATAAAAGGGGCTGAAATGACCACTGGATAACTGCCTCAGTGGACCAGGTTTGAGAATTACCTAGAAACTGTTGGTCAGAGAATGGTCAGGGTACAGTAATCAGAAACAGGGTAATCGTGCATCAGATTAGAAATAAGTGGTAATTTAGACACAGAAATGCAAGACTCTAAGGAAAAGGCAAAGCAGACCGTCAGGAGAAAAAAGAAGCTCTGAGAGAAGATCTGTAATACAGGAAGATTCTAGAGCCTGAGACAAAGTACCCCTCAGACACTGAGTTCCTTATACTTACAGTGAGTGGCCAGGGCTGTCCTGGGTTATATCTGTTGTCAGTACAAGCTTTAATAGCACATTCTTTCTTCTTAAAGTGTTCTGTTTCAGAAGAGAACCTTTATGGTCATCTGCTTTTCACTCTACCATCCTGAAAGTAAGGACAGAAGTCCACCCCAAGGACTGGAGACAGTAAAGCCAGAAGTGAAAATTGCTAATTGTATGTTTAGCCAGTTCAAAGAGAGAGTTTTGAGGAGGACAAATAGGCTGTTGTTCTGTAATAAGCCACAGAGAAATTCAGTGTACTGAGTCTGTGGATCATAGGGGTGGCTCTTCTGGTCTGGCTGTTGCCTTGTCTTTCTGGTATCAGTTAGAGACCTCTGCTGCTCTTGGCTGGGCTGGCCCACAGGTTGGCCCACTAACCTCCTCCATGGGCTCCGATCCTTCAGTAGACAGTTCCGGGCTGGACTGCACATGCAGTGGTAGTATTCCAAGGAGGGAGCAGAAGTACAGAAGGCTATGAAGCTCAGGATTAGCACACCATCAATTTTGGCATGTTCCATTGCCAAATACAGGTTATAATGACGGCCCAAACTCGAGGCGGTGAGGAAACAGATTTCACTTCTTGGCAGGAGATGCTTCAAACTCCGTGTATATGGCTTGGACACAGTGAAGGCTAGAGAATTGAGGGAGCCTTGTAGTGAATCTACATGAAGCTGACTGTTCACTTTGGGGAAACCTGGAAAGTTTTTTAAAAGTTTATAGAACTCTCTCCTAGAATTATAACCAGATAAATCTACAATTATCAATAAAGCTGCACATTTTTTGTTGTTGTTTTCTTTTAGTGACCAAGAGAATGCAAAGGTCAGGCATGTCTTGAAGATATGAACTGAATATTTTGTGTAGTGAGTATTTTCAAAGTGTTATATATAATATCGCTTATATACATTTATGGATTTCCAAGGTCCATTCTCAGACACTGTATCAGTCCATTTTGCATTATTATAATGAAATATTTGAGGCTAGAACAAGCGAAAAGTTTATCTAGCTCACAATTGTGGAAGTTCAAGGATTCCCACTTGGCTTTCCTGCTAGAAGAATCGTGAGGCTCAGGGTATCACAATGCAAGAGACAAGGAGTCAGTGTCTATCTCTCCCTCTCTCCCTCTCTCTCTCTCTCTCTCTCTCTCTCTCTCTCTCTCTCTCTCTCTCTATTAAGCCACTAGCATTCAATCTAGGGGAGTCCACCTTGATCTATGTACTCCTATTCACCTAAAGAAGACCCTCATCTAAACAGCACAGTCAAATTAAATTTCCACTCTCTTTACCACCTCACAATGGGGATATGGAGATTACATTTCAGTACAATAGTCTTTGAGGGCCACAGTCAAACCATATTCATAGCGTTCAAGACTAATGAATTTTTCTCATGCACAGCATAGAAAACTGTATTCCCACAAGTGCTCCAGGTAATTCTGATTCAGGTAGTTTTTAAACTACATTTTGACAAAAGCGTTGTATAGTAGCCAGGGTCCCTCATGGACTTTCAACCCTAGAGAATTCAAAGGCTTCCTTTTTGTCTTTCATGTCACTTGGTGGGAGGTTTGATCTCAGATGTCCTCTGGGTTATCATCGCTTGGCCAAATGACCTCCCCTTTCTAGGACACGGTGTCCTGAAGACCCATCCTCAGTTGAAATCCAGTAACAGAGCTTCAAGACTCATCAGAACTGTTAGAAGATGAACGCAAGCACATTGAAACTGTGAAGAGTTTATTTGGCAAACAAAATGACAGTTCATTAGTGGAGCATCGGTGGTCTGTCAAAAGTTCTGGGCCCCCTGAAGGGTAATGGCTTTTATGGATGGAATGTGTAAGGAAGGCAAAGAAAATATCGAGTGCTATGTTGAGGAGAAGTAGTCTTCTTAGAGCGTCCCAATGGAAAGTCCCTAGTTAGAAGTGAGCAGTTTCTGGGTTCGACTTACATTTTGATTTCCTAGATGTGACTGTTTACATTGAGCTGGGCTGTGGTCACTTATGTAGGAGACCAGGCCTCTGGAGCCGGCTCGTTCTGATGGGCTCCCAGGTAACTCCTCAGCCAGGCCTTCCCAGGCAATGCCATGCAGTCTGGCCCCAGTCCCGTGGCTGTATGCCAGTGTTGTAAAGTAATCATTAGGGCTCCCGTGGTGTGGTGGAGTTTGCTTGGATAGAGGGAAGAAGGCACAATGGCCAAATGAGGTTGCTTTGCAAGTAGAAATCTTTCTGCCCATCTTGGAGTCTAGAGAAGCTTTTTATGCTACAGCCATGTCACCATCATCCCTCCACCCCACCAGGAACGAAACAAAACCAAACCAAAGAAAAAGCATTGAGCTCACGTGGATTTTTATATTCGAGGTGTCTCACTAACTAAAGCCTGACTTGCATCTGCTTTGGAGGCAGAAGAAAAAGAAAAGAGAGGTAAGATGAAGTCGCTGGTGCAACTTCTTGACAGCACTAACTTTTGCATGAGAAGTGTGGTTAGAGCTCAGAATTTCAGGACCACAGTGCAGGCTGACACTCACCAAGCAGGTCCCAGTGGCAGGAGGAGAGTGGCCCCGAGACAGCAGGGAGGTGTCTGCGCCATTGTTAAACAAAGCAGAGAGGCAGAGGTGCAGCAAAGGGAAAGCAGCATTCAGGAGGAGGCTTTTCCTGGAGTGTGCAGACCCAGCTACTCCGCAGTCTGTGACCCGGGCACTCGGAAGCGCTATGGTCAGTTTCCATGAATTCTTTCCTGAAGGACTGTGAGCCTTTTGTATGCTGATGTGTGTCACCAGTCTCCAGGCGAGGAAATGGCACATGCAGTGTTTCCCAAAATCCCCTCAGCGTGGAACTTGTGGGTCACCCTTCAGGACTGTTTTCCCACGGAGTACACTTTCAGAAATGTGCTAGTAATAATGTGACAATGAAAACTGCAGGCGTATACTGTGTGCCAGACATGGACACTGCTTTGTGGATTCCATCTCATTTTATTCTCTCAACTCACTACACCTAAATGCTGCTTTTATTTCCATATTGCAGATGGGGAAACGGAGTCTCAGCTTGAGTCATTTACCTCAAAAGTGGCAGAGCCAGGATCTGATTCCAAAAGGGACCACATCAATGATTTATCCCTAAGTAGGGGGTTTTGAGCCGAGTCTCACATACACAACTGTGACCATTTATGTAGCACTGTGTGTTAATCACTTTTCACAAGAAGATGTTTTCATTGCTGTAAGTATTCCCGTTATTATAATGACCCTGGTCCTCATGAATAGGACGTAATAACTCAAAGCATTTCCGAGTTCCTGGTGGGATTTTACAGTGATGTGTGTTAGCACTGGGCCCTAGGAATGGCAAGTTACTTGGAGGATCGCTTGTATCCATGTTGTGTTCTATGCATTTATAATGGCAGAAAAACTGCTCAGCACTTTTCTCCCACAGGTCTACCTCGTTTAGGCTGTAATTGGAGAGGGATTAATTTATGCTAATTCTGCACAACAAGCTGACGCCATTTATCACCAGTTTCCATTCCTCAGCAAAACAGACACAAATGCACCTAAGTGTTAGGCAGACTATGATATGCAGCTGCTGTTGTGTGGAGCAATAATAGACCTGTTTGTGTTCAGGCACAGGTCAGCAAGCCGAAGCCATGCGGGAATGCGGAGGGCTGTGGCTCTCAGTCTCTCCCTGCTGGTGTCTTCCATGCCCTGCTGCCCACCTCCGAGAAGAGAAGGACGTGGCAGGGCAGAGCTGGGCAGTGGGAAGGATGATGCATAACACGGAAGGAGCCCTGCTTCCCTGGAAGACTGTGTTGATTATCCCATGGTGTTGAGGCAGCTTTTTAAGAAGGATAATGTGAGTGTGGAAGATTTAGGATTGAAAGAGCTGCCTTGTGATGAGAAGAGAGATGGGAGAAGAAGCGGGCAGAAGGGACACCGAGTGTGTGGGTGTGTGTGGATATGTGTGTTTGGTTGGCGTTACTGAGAACCTGGCCAGGGTGATTTCCCCTTCAAATTTCCCAGTATCGCCAATGCTGCCCCTCTAAGGGAGCCCTGCATCGCTCTGGCTTGCACGGCCCACCGTGCTGTTCTGGTTGCACTGCAAGAGTCAGGGAGGGCTGAGAGGCTTCGCGCATTCCTCCCCCCCCCCCGCCCGGGCCACACGGCCCCTCTCCCATCCTTCTGGAGTGGGGGTCTGCGTCAGAAGATGGCCTTTAAAATACCTTCTTATTCTTTCATGTCATGACGGTGCGGTGGCCTTGGAGAGAAAGAGCAATTTTACCTCTTAGGATTACAGAGGATACAATTCTGTGTTACCTGAGTTTGCTTCAGAGAATCCAGTGGAAGGGGTTGTGGGAATTAGAGGGGACAGAGAGGAAGCAAGTCTGGCTGTCAGCGAGGCTGAACAGTGAGCAAATGAGGCGTCATTTAGTTCCTCTGTTTCTTCCCTCCCTTCCCCTCCCATTCCCCTTCCTCCTCTTCCTCCCTCTCTCTCCCTCTCTCCCGCCCTCCCCCTCTCTCTATATGTACATATATGTATATGTGCATGGATACAATCTAAATTTAAGTGTCTGCAGTAGGATTCCATGTGCTCTTCAAAATATCTCAGCTTGTGTCTCCTGTTAATATTTTAAATTTCTGATTATCCCTCACAGGTTGAATCTACCGAAAATGTGACTGTTTGTGCGTGCTGTGTGTATATGCATGGATGTGTGTGTGTGTGTGTGCGTGCAAGTAATTTGCATTCCAGTTTACTAGTTCCAAGGCCGTCAGAATGCCATTACCCAATGAAAAAGTCAGTTTTGATCGGCATCATGGAGATCATAGTCCCTGCTTTCTGTTTGTGAAAAACTCAATTGAGATAATGTCTGGGAATGTGGAAGGTGCTCTGTCCCTCAATGACATCCTGCCGATTGCTGTCTGAGCACTGATGTGGTCCTCACACTATTGATGCCACCAACGGCTTTGTTTCCTTAGTTCAGATGAGAAGTACATTTGCCTGGCACCTCTCCCCTCCCTCTCCACAGGTGGATGCTGCACAGGCAAGAGAGCATAGCGAGGTTTCCTTACCCTCAGCGCTCCCCTAAAGCTGGCTGGTTCTGCTACACTGAAGAAGCCTGTTTTCTGAGAAAGGACCCCGCGCTTCCATTTTGCACCAAAATGTTGTGGTTATCTGAAGTACACCTTACAGTGGTGGCCACCGAGCGGCAGGGCTGTAACCGCACATACCAGACAGAGCAGATAGCAACAAGTCTTGTCTGAGACCATCAAAATCACAGTCACTTGTTCTGGAACCTCTTTACCTGAATGAGCAGGATGTTGCCCTCTCGGCTCTCAACAGAGATAAGCCATAGAAAACAAGCTGTAGAAGTCACCTGCATTTATGGTATCAGACTTTGCTTAAATTGATGGAAGGTAAAGGTCAGCATCCCGGCTGACACAGGGTACACTGGAATTTTTTATTTTAGGCTTGAGCTATGCCATATTTGCAAAATGTCGCTTTTTGAGAGGGTAGAAATTAATCGTAAACAAAGTCATTATAGGTACAACAGTTTTGAGCCTGAAATAGAAGAAGACCTGGAGGTGGAAAGAGACATTTCCCACTCCACACTGTAAGAGGAAACCCGGGGAGAGTCTTGTGTGCAGATTCTCTGTTTTGTCTGCGGGAAGTCAGTGTGCTGGAGAGATGAGCTGTGAAGATGTGGGCTGAGAGGACTTCGGGAATTTGTGGAGTGCTTTGTATGGGACACCTCAACGCCAGCATCTGGGTGGTTCCCCTTGCATAATATGCACTTAGCCATGCGTTCTCTGTGTCCAAAACCATAAGCCTGCCTCACCGCTGACTAGATCTTTCTCTCAGAATGGCTAGGGTAGTTGTGGGGTTGGATAATTCACAGAAATATAGTGATTGATGATTGATGGTTTTCTGCTTTGCTTAGTGGGAAAAAGAGCACAAGAATGTTTAATAATTAGTATTAATTATTACAAATACAAGTGGTCCCTTATGACGGTCGGACTTGAGAATGTGCGATTTGCAGTCATGTAGAGGTTTAAACATATAACCGCTCTTTCATTCACTTTCAGTGCCTCGTCTGGTGAAATTTGTCAGGTATTCAACATTACTATGAAGTAGGCTTTGTTTAGATGATTTTTTTCCTGCTGAGGCTGGTGTCAGCATTCGGAACGCATTATGATGGTTTAGGCTGCCCTGTGATGACTGATAGGTTAAGTGTATTAAGGGCACTTTTGACTTAGAATGCTTTGAACTTACAAGGAGTGTATCAGGGTGTGACCCCATCCTAGGTCAAGGAGCATTGCTACTGACAGCAAAACCAGTGGAAATAAAAGCTAACTGGTAGCTGGGCTAATAGTGAGATATGGTCACTCATTCAGCCCTCGCAGCCATCTAGTGGAGTGGGTACTCTTGTTCTCGTGTAGCCATGGTGGGCACATGAAGGTGGGGTAACTTAGTCCAGGTCACAGAGGCAACAAGTGGTAGAGTGGGTCTGGAAGCCGTGAGCCTGAGTCCAGAGCCTGTGCTTTTCATTGCCCCGCTGATGTGCAGGACCCAGCCAGCCTGCCGAGGAACGCCTGAGTCCCTGCTTGTGATGCTGCCTCATTTCCCTCCCTCCACAGCCCCCCTGGTGGACCTCACCCCGACCCACAGTGGATCCGCCATGCTGATGCTGCTCTCCGTGGTGTTCGTGGGCCTGGCTGTGTTCGTCATCTACAAGTTTAAGAGGTGTGTGTCCCTCCCTCCATGGTTCCCCGCTTCTCCCTGTTCTGACAGGTTCAGAAGTGCACATCTGCACTGCTGTGCTTTTCCGTGCAGAGCAGTGATGCTTTCTGTTAATGTTTTAGGAAGATCCCGGGAATTAATGTTTATGCCCAGATGCAGAATGAGAAGGAACAAGAGATGCTCAGTCCAGGCAGTCACACTGAAAGCAGGCCCGGTGTCCCTCACACTGAACTGAGGAGGCCTGGTCAGCTTGTAGATGAGAAGGTGCAGCCACAGCTCATAGGTAAATGATTTGGTAGCCTTCAGACGTCCAGCCTGAGTAGTCCTTGGCAGACTCCTCTCTAACCCGTCTGGCTTGACATAACTATTTTTTCTGCTCTAACACCTCTGCAGAAACAGCTAAGATACCTCTTTCTTGCTCCTAATATTTTACCCTCTCATTAATTGATTCCTCTTTTTGCAAAAAACTTTCCCTAAAACGCTGGCTTCGAGTGTTGATGAACAAGTAGCTTAGATTTTGCTCTAACAACATATAAGAGGGAGGCTTTTGGAGGCTGGGGCTGGTGGGCTGGCAGCTGGGCAGGGTTTGAACTGCTGTGTGTGTGCTGAGCAGAATGAGACGTGGAAGGCCCAGCTCCTGGCAGACCTGAAGAGGGGAGAGTGCTCTGCAACCCTCACAGGGGAGGCACATGATGAAATTGGCCAGGCAAACCACCTGAGCGTTTTTATTCAAAATCTAGCCACTGTCTAGCAGCTGACCCCCAGGAAATGTGGAACCTGAGGACTTGAGAACAAGAGGCACCAAGTTGGCAGCAGCTGTAGATGCAGGGTCCTGAGAACTGGTGGTGGGGTCTGACTCTGATGGAACGGTGGGCAGATGCTGTCCTCCTCTTTGGCTGCCTCTTACCCAAAGTCCTGAAACGGACTTTGTCAGACTTTAATAGACCTCTCCTCCCCCATGAAGTAAATTTGGGAATTCTACACCTAGGTATACAATCTGAAGTTTGGATCCTAAGTCCTATTTATAGCAGAGGAAATTGTCCAGGATTTTAGGCAAACCCATGGAGCTGCCCTTGCTGATCCATGTCTGTCCTAGGCTCCTCCAGCCTGTTGGCTACAGGGGATGAAGCTGTGGACATGTACATCTAGATCCCACGTTGCTCACTGTGGTGGGTAAATGATAAAATCGTTCACGCTTCCCCTGCAGTTATGATGCCAGGCTGCCTAGAACACCTTTCCACAAAATTTTTAATTTGTTAGTCAGAAAACAAATGAGTCTATAAATGGGAATCAAACCCTGTCCTTAAATGAAGAAGAGAAAGGTTTGTGGCTGCAGGAAGGGGAAACTTAAATGCGAAAACTGACTTATATCATAGATAGCAATAACAGCTGCAGCCACATCTGGTGTCCAATTTTCACAGTGCATTTTCTTTTCTTGGGGGAGACAGGGCGATAAATAAGTAATAGCTTTGGGTTAAAAAGGAAACAGGCTTTTCTGTCTTCATGTCCAGAGAAGCATTCACCCTGTCTATTCACTTCTAAAGTGTTGAAGATGCTGCGTTTTTTGAGTCATTTGATTTTCGGTCCCGTTTCCCGGGGTACGAAGCATAGCGGCTACTTACTTATTAAAGTAGCAATTCCTCCTTCACCAGGAACATCTCGAAGTACGTTACCGTCTCTGACACCTTTCCATTTCCAGTGTCATTAAATGAGTAAGTGTCACACGTTTTCTCTTAGGAGAGTAGCTTTACCCTCCCCTCCTTCCCCTTCTACTCAACCTGGTGACTCATCTCTCCGATTGCAAAGAGCAAGACACGCCACTCCACCTTCAACGCCAAAGCGGGGACCTGCTGGGGCACAATTTGCAATTTAAGGAGAACCCCAAAGGCTGCAGGCGACCTGCCAATCAGTCGGGAAAGAGTTTCGCAATTGTCAAGTGCATCATCCTCATGACCACTAACTTTATGTTTTTTTTTCTTTCCTTTGTTGTTCTGTTTCCTATTTTGCCAGGAAGTATTTCCATAGTTGCTGAGAATCAAAGCACAAAAGAAATCCCTACCTATGTAAATGTTTGAATGGAGGACGCCAGTAAAAACAAACAAAACAAAAAATAAAATAAAAAAACAAAATCCAAACAAACAAACAAACATTCACTGCATCGGGACTTTTTAATTCTTCAGACACAGACTGCAAGGGTTTTTAGCTTTAAGCCTGTGCATGTGGACACTAACTTGAGAACATGTTTGGAGGGGCAGTATACAGGTGCTCTATTTTAATGGAAAACACTCCTCTCTCCCTTTCTTCTCTTTTTTCTGATCAGTCGTGTTTGTAGAAAATTCATAACATATATAGGCCAAGGAAATCTGCATGCATTTTTGGAAATATTCTTGGCTCTAGATTTAACAGTTATTTTAGCACTGCAGGCTGAGGGGTGGATTAGCCATCCCCGGCCTTTCCATAAGACATGCACAGGAGTCTGAAACCCTGAGCCGTTTCTCCGTTCCACCATCCTTAGGGTCATTTTCCCTTCTAACTTAGCTTTGGAAGCCCTGTTTGTCAGCAGTGGCCACAGGCTGATCTCTCTCTACATTCTCTGTGGCCGCAGGGACAAAGTTGTGAGTTGAAGATCCGTGTATGAGGTACAACAGGGAGGGAAGACAGCAGGGAAACAGCATGTCAGCAATGGACTGTTGTTTCCCATCCAACTTTCCTCCTTGCAGTTTTCCTTACTCTTATCCCACATGATGTAGAAAACGGTATTTTTCCAGTAGTTAACCATTGTTTTCCCTTCCCTTTGGCTTGCCATTCGTGCGTGGCCATGATCTGTTGATGTCTTCAAATCTTTTTCCTCCAATCCCCAAGTTATCCCTCAAGTGTTGCGACTTTTTCTTCCCAAACATGTTGCTAGATTTACAACATGGACGCTGACATTTGCTAAGTACTGGCCTAGCTTCTGCCAACCCTGACCTTCCACTCACAAGTCTTGATCGCTGTCAGTTCTGTACACGGCCAAGCATGCCAGACTCCCTGCACTCTGACCAAACTGCATCCTGCCCAGCAGGGATCAGTTCCATGGACCCTCTGTCTTCCTCTAGAGCTGACTTTCCCAATTACCCCTACCTTTTCCCACCTGGAAACATTCAGTGTGTGTGAAAGTTGACATGTGCAAAGCAACGCAAATCCGGCTATGTACTTTGGCATACAGATCAATAGCAGTGTTCTCACACATTAACAAAAATTCTGTGCCATCAGATTCTGGAAGACTTGTGAGATACGTTATGAATGTATAACAATATTGCAGGGGAATTTCTTTCTGTGATAGTTGCTGTTGCCCAATATTCCTCTCTTAGCGTAGACGAAAAATATTTGTGAAATAAAACTGATTTTAACAGGAGAAGCAGGTCAATGGAGTTAATGTTTGAGTGTCCAAAAATCTGAGAAAATAGGTCTTGTCTTACATTAGGATGAGATTTTGATTATTTAGGGTGATCCCAGTGATTTCACAGGTGCTCTCTGGTCTCTGAGTATCATGGTATCAGTAAAGGAAAAGTAAGTCGGTATGAATTGGAGGAATTAGCTAACGACAGGAAAGTGAAAGAAATCCTCACAATCCTCAAGTCCTCCAAGCGTGACACAATCCCAGTTTGCCAAGTGCAGTCAGGAAAGAAGGAAAGAAAACCTGTCTGCTACTGAAGCCCCTTCAGTACGATTCCTGGGCAAAGCCCACTCTAAGGGCAGAAGAGAGGAGTGCTGTTTGACAACTCAGAAAAACCCACCTTCGTGGCTGTGTCTCCAGGCCACCGACAGGTGTAAGAGGGGCTGTAAATGAGGACGTCCAGACCATCCTGATGCCCCTTACCCTTGTGTAGCTCAGGCAGGGGAAGTGTAGAAAAGCTGCTGTCAGAAGTTAGTCCCAGAGAATGTTTTATGGAGGAGGACGCCCCACCCCCAGGAGGGTGGAAAACTCTGCTTGGGGCAACCGTCTCTTTGTAGGACATCACTAATCCCCATCCTGCCGGGCTTCCTGTCTCATGGAGAACATCTTCGTTGATTCTCTTTAATTGGAGCCTTGCAATTTTACTCTGGAAGACATGTGTTTAGAAATCAAAAGAGGCTTACAAAAGAAAGCAGGGGGTCCTCAGAGTTGCGGTTCAATTCATTTTAATTAGAAAATTATGAAAAAGAGAATAACATTCTTAATCTAGCACAGTGCCTTGCCAAGAGTGGTGTTACGAAAACTGACAGTGAACTAAATGCGTGAACAGATGTAGGGAAGAACGGCTGTACATCCTCGGGTAAAGCAGAGGTAGACATGAGATCCCTGGCATTTTAGAAAATGATCAGAGGTGACCAGACATGGATTCAGCATCTCCAGTGTCCTCCTGTGCCTCTCCTCAAAGTTCCCTCCCACTGTGGGTGACAGATGAGGCCGGTACTTACTGCTGAGAAGGACCCTCATAGATACTACAGCCTTGACTAGGTTCTCAAAGTGTGGTACTAGGCCAGCAGTCCCAGCATCACCTGCAAATCCTGGGTCTGTACCCAGACCTACTGAGTCACTATTGCTAGGCAGTAGTGGACCCAGCAGCCTGCTTCAGCCAATCCTCCAGGTGATTGTGATGTATGCTGAAGCCCAGAGCCACCAGACGATGCCATTCCAACTCAGTCCCCGAAAGAAAATAATGAGCGCCTACAAATGGGAGGGACTCAAGTGCCTACCTACTTGCTAATAGCTAATACTTGCAAACACAGTGAGGAGTTTGGTGGGCGCAGGGCCAGAGGAGTGTGGGGAGGGAGATTATGTGAAAGGCATATTCAGGGCAAGCGGAAAATCAAATACTGCAACATTTTTAAAACCCCAGATGGCCAACTGTGCGTGCTGTACCCTGAACTACCCAACCAGCCTTTTCTCCCTTGCTTTATTCCTAATTGGACTCACTGTCCAACATGCAGAGATTTGCTGTGCTTTTTCTCAGAAGTTCCAAACAGCAGCTTTGAGAGCCCTGGGGTGCTTGTCAGCCATTCTGTGTTTTCCAGGATTCCAACTGAGCACTGAAACCCCTCATTTGCCAACTTATTTTTCTAGAAAGCCAATTTAAAAACAATGGAAGTTTTCTTATAGTACTGGAACTACTTCTAATTTTAAAATGACTTTTTGATGTATTTTTTGTTAAATACTATGTAGTGTAATGTATAATTGCTCTTGTTTATTGCTTTTACAATCATATTTATTAAACAGATAATGTCTCTAAAGTCTTTGCCTCAGGGGGTTTTATTTTATCCCAAAACTTTGTGTTCACTCTAGGTGTAAAAGTAATGGATTTACAGGATTTCATAAAGGCTAATTGCTTGAGAATATGGTTACCCTCCCTGGCTTGAGGGCTTTTATTTACCAACCTAGTAGAGTATGTTCTATAACCTGAATTCTACCTGCATTTCAGTTGACTGTGTAGCGTCTGTCGCTTTATTAGATTACACCAGGCCATTTAAGACTCAGTGATTACTTTTGAGTGCGTAACATGCTCATTGTTATCAGTTCAAAGTTATAAATCGCGAGGAGCAGGCAAGCCCCTTGACACTTCTGCATAATGTCATAGTTACCAGAGGGCCAAGTCTGCATGTGAGGAGTGGAAACTTGGAGCGTGCTGAGCCCCAGACGTAGACCAGGAAGAAGTGAAGCGGGGTCCCCCTGGCTACACCAGCTGTGTGACCTTAACAACTCTCCCAACCCACAGAAGCCGCAGTATCTTCGTGTGCAGCACACGGAGGAAGAAGCCCCGCGGCCCTGGTGTTCTGAGTGGGTGGCTCAAACAGACAATTTATCACTTAGTGGGATGAAGACGTGGATGGATCCAAACCTGTCCAGCCACTGAGTGGGACCTCCCGGGGCCCGTTTGGTCCTTGTGTCTGGGAGAAACATCAGTGCGGGCACAAGACCCTCTTTAGCTGTCCTGAAGGCCCAGCAGGGTGGGAATGCGGGTGCCTGTTGAGTTTGGTCCACACTTCAGCAGTCTCCCTAGGGCAAAGACGCTCAGCCAGTAGGAGGCGCTCCTCCCCTGGGGCTTTTTTCACACACAGAGAACAACAAACGCATAGAACTTAACATCACCGTATGGATGTGTGGCACTCTGTACCTTCCTTGCTGGATTCAAGGCTAATTTACGGGAAGGTATTTTATTGCACCTTATTTTCATTCCTCTAGCATCCAGCACTGGGCATTGCCATTAGGGGGCACTAGATAAATGTTTGATGAGACTCAACCCTTGCTTCCCCTTTTAATATTGTGAGCTGGTCTATTTTATTTAGCAGTGATCTCTGAGCGGGCTCCACGGGTCAGGCTTGACCCAGCCAGCACCTCTAATTACACGTCCAATTGCTGTTTGCCGAGAATCCACACCTTCCTGCCCTTCTCTTCTCTTACCACTACAGTTGCCGTACACAGGGAGCTATTCTTGGATATTAATTTAAGTGAAATAATTGCAGTTTAGAAAAAAAAGGAAGGAAAAATACTGGCTAGAAGGTGGAATAAAAATCAGAGGGCTGTGTTTGGTTTCTGAACCATTATATAATTTGTTTACCAGTTCCTAAGGAGTGGAGAGGATTTTGAAAATGCATGTTTGGCTGGTGCTGGCACAGAGGGAAGATCCCCAAATGATTCCAGATGGATATAGACAGTGAAATGGGGGCTGTAAACTTTCAGTGTTAAATACACAAAAAAGAACCTGTGGTTTTAAAAATATAGGTATTTATTGACCTAGATGTAGCAAATACTGCAGTAGGTGGTGGTGACAGAGCTGCCAAAAAAGGCAGATAAAATATCTCCCTTTGTGGTGCATATATTCTCACAGGGATAATGAAAAATGATAGAATTTAATATGTGCCTGGCTGCCGTTCATATAAGATAATTTCAAGACACTGCAATGTAACAGTAAAACTTGATGAGCAGCAGAGTGACTTGGGATGGGAAGGGCCAAGGGAGGTCTTGGTCTTGGAAGCAAAAGTGTTGGATGAGAAGGAAACTTTCCAGATCGGCAGACTGAAGAGGGGCCAGGCTTTCGGAGCCACATGCACGGTCCCAGCATGTTTAAAGTCAGTCTTGGAAAACAAACAATTCTGAGCTCAAACAACAACCCTCGTTTCTGAGTTGAAGGGAAAATATGCCACATGTGGCACATGCCCAGATTTTTCCCCACAGAATCTTCTATACCGTCAGCTGTCCTAGTATATAACTCCTGTGTTCTGAAAAATCACCTCGCTGTGCAAAAGAGCATAATAAAAACACAAAGCTTAGGAAATCAAACAGGTGAGGCACAACCCACGAAACCTTCGCATGTCTCAGCATAATGTGAATCTGTACATATTACCAAAAAAGATACAAGCAGTCTTAAAATGGTAGCACAGTTTACACACATTAAATGGTGAAGAAATACACAAATAAAACATTTACTTGAAAAAGAACGGCACTGCGCTTGTAGAAGTGTGGGCTGGAATGAGCACAACTTGTGAACACTCGAATGGTGAAGAGGTGTCTGAACCCAGAAGCAGGCTGATAACACCACACATCCGCGGCCTGGAGCTCAGACCCAAGGTCAGTGAGGGCAGCTGCACATGTCTGCAAGGAGTGCATGCATGTACTATATGTACTTTTACACAACTAGTTTCAGCTGCGTACAGTTGTCTGAGTCCGCCTCGTGTTTTTCAGCAACACACCATGTGTAAGAAACAACCACATTTGAATTATCTTCAAATAATTCCTTAATATATCAATCATACTAAAGCAAATTTACATTTTCAAAAATGTAAGCTAGTAGAGCAGACTGATGCAGGTGGTAGATTAAAGTAGCTTGGGCAGACATACTGGAAGGGGGAAGAAGGGCTGTTTGCAGAAGGCAGAGGTGTGAAAGGAATCCGGTCCTCCTTGTGTTCAGCACTGTCTCAGCTCGAGGCACCAGCCCCCCCCCCCCCTTTCCGTAGGCCTGGGAGCTGCAGAATGTCCCTGTCCCCTGCGTCTCCCATTCCAACAAGCAACCAAGAAACTCATACTGGAAACAGGACTGGAGCCCTGAGGATGGTATATTGTGTTCAGAACTCCCTAAAGAAGACTATGTGAACAGCACATGAGACACTTGATGGAAACTAAATCAGGTAAAGAAGGCTTTGAAATGTTTAACATTAGTTTCAAGTAATAACAATAAAACAATGTTGAGACATCTCAGTATAGGCATGAAATCTTGCAATTGTATTAACAGCTTGCAGAAGTCGAACAGTATTCAATAAACCATGTATAAGCTAGTTAATAAGAAATTAATATTTAAGCATAATAAAGCAGAAAGCTGACATTAAAATTCTTTGCAAAGAATATTTAATAACAGTAAAATTTAAAACTTTGCATGATATGGTAACAATTTGTCCAGAAAACATAAGGCTAAGGATAAAGCACAGAGGTAGAGTACATAGCTAGCATATGTGAGGTGTGGTGTTTGATTCAAAGAGAAAAAAATCATATGTTCAGAAAAAATATTAACACAAGAAATGCATTGTGAAGTAAATTTCAGATAATTATATTCATTAAATTAATTACATATTTATAAATCTATGTGAAGTTTCATAGGAAAATCCAGAGGTGTTGACAATATATACTTAAATCCCTTTAGTAAATCAAAACAGCTTATTTAGGTAATCAATTTTATCTCATTTTCAACTTGAATATGTATTGAGATGAGAATATTATTTTGCTGTTATGATACCTCCAATTTAATTCATGAACTATCAAATAGTTACAATGTTTAAACGGTTACTTTTATATATATATATATATAGAGAGAGAGAGAGAGAGAGAGAGAGCAAAGAGAGAGACAGAGAGAGACCCCATCAAAAAATGTATGCCTACTACTTCAGGAAAGGAAAAAGAGTGTGATGTGTGTGGTTTTTTTCTGGTACCAGGATCGAACTCAGGACTTCGCACTTGCAAAGTGGGCACAGTGCCACCAAGCTTAATCCCTGGCTTGAGTATGATTTTTTTTAGCAGATGGTGCTACCCTTGTATGGGGGACCCTAGAGGATGTCACATATCATAGAAAACCCCCTACACTGCCAACCCTCAGAGAAGAAATTCAAAATGCTCGTGCAGCGATCTCAATGACCAAGGTACCCACCCAAGCAGCAGTTTGTTGTACTAATAAATGTCGCAAGGTAATGATCATCACTTTGAGCACCTCTTGTAATTGTAGAGGCCAAAGGTAACTTGGATTAACCTCATGATGCTTCAATAAATTTAGTATTAAAATATTTATACAAATTTTTCTTTTCCTGAAATGTGTATACATTTTACACTTTTTGGAGATTGGTGAAATTTTACAGAATGGAAATAAGGCAAATATGTGTGCATTCACCTTGACACATTATTCAGATACACACATAGAAATGGATTCTCAGAAATAATTAAGAAAATAGTAGTAGTTACGGTCCTGTGGTGCTGTTAATGGAGATCTGGACTGACATAGATGGTGTATGGTGATGCTCCTGACCCAGTGCTATCAGAAAGTTTTGTTATTCTTCAGCAAGCATGGTCAATGCCAGACTGAGGTGGGGAGGGAGGAGCAGGCAAGAGAGAAAGTGTAGAAGCTGACAGAGAACACCCTCCACTTTAACCTGTATGGTAATCAGATTGTCCAACCCGCAGCTGCATGCTTTTCTCAGCACCTTCCAGCAACAGAAGGATGCCCAGCTCACTTAGGAATAGTGCCAGGTGCTTGCACAAACACACCCACCTGCCTACGGCTGGGACTGGGCCAGCCAAGTGTCTGCGGCTCAACTTGGAGCAAGAAGTTCTCTCTGGCCAGCGCTGAAACAGAGGTAATGCTGACTGAAGATGTGAGTATAAATTCACAGAGAGAAGTTCAAGTCTAAACCCAAGTGTGAGCATGTGTGTGACCACTGATTCCAGAGAGCAAAAGGCTGCAAAGCTTTTAATTCCCATGCCAAGAGTTAAGCATTGCATGGAAAAAAAAAATCCATAAATCAGGCAAAAGTGTAAAATAAGAAATTTGCAGTGGAAATTACTATTGATAACAAAAACTGTGGAGAAACTGCCAGTTTGACATCATGCACCATGGTACGTCCATTGTCTTCTTTAATCCACACGAGTTCCCTAAGGAACATTTTACATTGGGTAAAAGTGAAGTGCAGACTCACTCGTGACCACAGTCACAAAGTTTAGAAATTCCACTGGATTTATTCTCTATCAAAGCTCAGTTGCATGCTGTATTAAAAGATACAGAGCTGCTCAATACAATGTGGATTTTTTCCCCAAATGCTTCACTGCTGTATTTCAGATGGCTCAAAGGCAAGGCAGACACAGTTGTCCCCAGCGACATGCCTGGCCAAATTTCTGTCTGGGAGAATGCCCAGAAAAGATTCAACCCTTCCTTCTTGCTCCTCAGAGCTTCTCTTCTTCTTGAGATTTAATAGATGCCTCTGGGGATTTGTGAAACCAAATCCTTTGAGCATCCAGAGAGGGGAGGGCAGACATGAGGACATGAGTCCATAAATGGTTCTCTCTCTCTCTCTCTCTTCCTCTTCCTCTCCCTCCCTCCCTCCCACTTCTAAAACACAGAAGGGAAATAATTAACATGGGGTGGGATTTTCCCATAGAAATGATTTGGCAATTCTATCAAGAAAGAAAGGCAGGGGGCCAGGGATTTAGCTCAGTGGTTCTGCCACCTGCCTCACAAGCTCAAGGACTAGAGTTTGATCCACAGTAACACCAAAAAAAAAAAAAAAAATTAAAAAAAAATGAAAGGCAGGTAACATTTTTTTTTAATTTTTAATATGGCAGACAAATCAGAAAGCTATTCGGTCTGTCTAGTGCATCATTTTTAATTTCTATATGTATTTACAAATGTGCTCCAAATACTATTTCTTCTCTTTGGCCTCTTGAATTTATATAACAGTCATCCAGAAGTTTTGGAACTTTGAGACAGGAAAATGTGAAGGGTTTGAAAGGCTATATAGAGAGGGCAATGAAATATGAAGAAAGAGAAATGTTAAAAGTCGTATGTGGTATTTTGCCCTGTTTTGAGGAATAAGGAAATAAATAATCTAGAACATGCTAATGTTTCATAGTAAATATGTTTACTAACATGTGTTTTTTTTGTTTTGGTTTTTTGGTACTGGGGATTGAACTTGGGACCTTGTGCTTGTGAGGCAGTCAGTGGAACTGCTAAATCCCCGGCCCTGTTTATTAACATGGAAATATCAATCAGAGAAATATATTTCATGGGCCAGGGATTTAGCTCAGTGGTTCCACTGCCTGCTTTGCAAGTGCAAGGTCCCTAGTTTGATCCCCAGTACAGAAAGAAAGAAAAAATGAATGAAAGAAAGAATGAATGAATGAAAGAAAGAGAGAAAAAGAAAGAAAAAGAAAGAGAAAGGAAGGAAGAAAAGAAAGAAAGAAAAGAAAAGAAAGAAAGAAAAGAAAAAGAAAGAGAAAGGAAGGAAGAAAAGAAAGAGAAAGGAAGGAAGGAAGGGAGAGAAAAAGAACTAAAAAAAAAGAAAAGTGTATTTCACTCATCTAGGGTCACAGATCTCACTAATGAATTCAAGTCAAAATTCTAAACCAGGTTTTCTAATGGATATCCCCACCCCTCTTTCCACTGTACACACCCTCTCTTCCAGTTCTGTTACAAGTAAGCTACAAATTAGAGATGTTTCAAAACAAGGGAATTGTGTGTTCATGCCATTCTCCATTCCAAATATGGGAAGAGTCTACACAAGAAAAAGAATTGTCATTCTTAGGAAAATACACACAGAATCCAGTGTCAGCCCTTGCTTCTGCACTGCGCAAGTAAAGATTCACTCCTTCTGACCTTACCTTATGCGATACACAGGGGAGGCTGGCTCTCCCAAAGGAAAAAATTGATATTTGCTATTAACTTTGGTAAACAAGTGGATATAGGGGAGAGTTTCCCAAATATCAACAGTAAGTATTCTACAAGGTAACAGCTCCTACAGCTTATGTAAGCCATACAGAGACGTGGCTTAACCCACTACAGACTGAATCCAGTAGTGTGATTCGCAAGTGCACACACCAGGTTCCTCTTCAGCAGCCTCACTGCAGGCAAGATTTCCTTCCTCACTTTTACTCTAGGAGTGGACAGTTCCTCCTAAGTGAAGCCTGGAATCTCTATCATATGTAGAAAGATTTGACCAAGCAATTTATTTTATTTGGCTTTGTTTTGTATTTGTTTTTGTTTAACTGGTGAGAATTCTCAGAAGGTTAGTCAGCTTTCTGTGGCTGTGACAAAACACCTGAGGCTAGCAACTTAAACTAGGAAAGCCAGAAACATCATGGTAGAAGGGGATGGCAGAGGAAAACCACTCACCTTATGATGTCCAGAAACAGAAGAAGAAGGGCCAGGGAGAGAGGAAGGGGCCAGGGACAAGAAAATACCCATCTATGTCATGCTCCTCAGTGACCAACCTCCACAAAGCACATTCAGCTACAAACGCATCCATGGATTAACTCACTGATGAGGTTAGCCCCCTTATGATCTAATCATTTTCCAAAAGCCCATCTGCTGGCTTTTGGGGAACATTTTAGATCTGACTCATTCTGCCCCATTCCTAGTACCAAATCTGTACAGTTAGGGTTCCTTAGAGGAATATAACTGATAGAATACACATATTATTATAAAAGGGGTTTATTGGATTGTCTTATAGGATCAGAGATGGAATAATCCAACAATGGCAGAGGATCCTGTAGCTGCTCAGTCCAAAAAGCTAAAAGCTGCAGGACAAGAGGGACCAAGGATGCATGCCAATCCAAGGCTGAGCATCTGAAGGGTCTGAGTCACTGGTGTGAGTTCAAGTCATCAGGCTGCAGAAGCTGGAGTCTGAGGTTCACTGACAGTGGTGGCAGTGAAGGACAACCTGCCGAAGGAGGGCTGAGCTTGTAAGTACCGATGGGCTTCGTCCTCCTGCTTTTGTTCCACTGGGCTGTTAGCCTGTTGGTTGGTGCCGCCCACTTTGAGGGCTGACCCCCATGTGAATCTTCTCTAGAAACAGTCTCACAGGCATCTCCAGAAGTGTGCTCTATTAATCTGCTAGGCATCTCTCAAGCCAGTGAAGCTGACAAACAATATTAATCATCACACACAGTATCTTTACAAAAAGGGAAGAACTGGTTTGAGATGTGTTGCAGAAGCAGCCTGAGACATAAGTGGTAGGAATAAGGACACAGTGCTAGAAAGGACGTGTGAGGCAGTAGGGACTCAGCCGAGTGGCTGCCCTTGAATTCAATGTAATATCCAAAGAAGTGAAAAGACTTACATTGTGATAGACCAAACACAAAGGCAGAAGTTACCTCGAGATCCTAATCAGTGATTATGTTAGAAGGCAGATTGATGGCCATATTCCAGATGGTCCATGGGTATCCGCAATAATCATTATTTGTCTATATTAATCAGTCTTTTCAACCGTGGGACAAAATATCTGCCACTCACAAGTTAAAGGCTTATGGTTTCAGAGGACTTAGTCCACAGCTGTCTACCTCTGAGGAAGAAACAGCAGAGCAGCAGGGTACCACGGAAGAAAGCTTCTCACCTTCACCTCAGTGGTGGCCAGAAGCAGAGAGAGCTAGTGGAAGATCCTCCCCCTGGGCTGCAGCTCTTCACAGCACACTCAACTAGGAACTCATCAATGGATTAATAAGGACATTGGTAGGGATAGCACCCTTATGATCCAATGACTTTCTAAAAGCCCCACTTCGGAACACATGAGATATGAGGGGAGGCATTTTAGAGCTAAACCATAATACTGTTTGTTATAAGACTTGCTGGAGGGACCTGGGTCAGAGAGGTAGGCAAGAGCTGATTCTGCCAGGCAGGGAACAATGGAGAAAATCAGGGCATCTGAATTCCAGTGAGTCATGTCAGGACATAACAGATTGGGAGTCTTAGCAAAAAACTAAGGCAAAAACCAAGTGCCTACACTTAAGCCAAGTGGTAAAGGCCAGAATAGCTGGGATTCAGGAAATACCAAAGTATCCAGAGCCAGCCTCAGGTATGTGAGACCTCCATCTAAAAGAGTCTCCTAAATCGAAGAAGTAAGCTAGGGACACGCAACACACTCTTCATCCTTTACTGAAGGATGCTTCTTGGGCACTTGTGGATTCTAGTTCCCCCACACCCTCTACAGATCAATTTTATGGCATTTTTAGAGCCTTGTTACAGTCCAGAAAATGACACAAAGGAAAAGCCATGTAATGGGTGATTGCTAATTAGTATCAAGATCAAATAAATTTTGTCTGGACTTTTTCCCTCCATATTTTTCATTCTCTTCCTTTCTTATCCACACTGACTTGGTTCCTAGCTATGCATAGGTTTGGAAGACAAAAAGCTAGCCAGTGAGCATGTAAGCAACTCACCTTGAGCTCTTTAGCAGGCAAAATTTTAGTGAACCAGCAGGCTTGTGTATTCTATGTATATGCAGATGTGATCTTTTTTGGTAGAGTGTGTGGTAGGCAGTTTCTAGAAACAAAGGAAAAGCAACACCAAGATTGTTTATTAAGCATATTACAGCGGCCCACTATGCATAATTCCAGAGTAGGACTGCTGTGAACTCCCGGGAAGCAGTGGTACAAAGTAACAGTCTGAGTGTACATTTTCAGAGCTCAGGGAAATTTCCATTAACAATCAAACTTGCATAAATTACTGTGCCAAAGTCATAGTCCTACAGATTTCTGAGGTTGAAAGGTGATCAGAAATTGTTCTCTAGGTCTCTCTGGAGTACTGATTGTGTACCCTGCAACGTGGTCAGTGACAACCTTGGCCAAGCATCCCATGGCACATTGGTAGCCAAGTAAAAACACAGGCACCGAGATTAAATCCACTTTCCAGGCCGGGGATTTAGCTCAGTGGTTTTGCCGCCTGCTGCACAAGCGCAAAGACCCAAGTTTGATCCGTGGTACCAAAAAAAAATTAAAATTAAAATAATCCACTTTCCTACACCACATTGCCAGTCTCAGTTCTTTCCTCTATCCCACCATCCTCTACCTCTACTCATGCAGATCCCTACCAAGACCCTGGGAATGAAGGGAAAAGAACTCACATAACTGCCACAAATTGCAGACCTGGAAGGCATGGATGTGCCCTTAGGTTGACTCCTGACTGACTTACTCTATTCTTATGGGAGAATCAAACAAGAATAGACCTCGATTCATTCATATGAATAAATTCATATAAGGTAAGTAGACCCTTGCAGAGGATCTAAGATGCCCTATTGGTTTTTTTTCCATTAAGTTTATTGGTGCATTTTAGGTATACAATACAGTTACATTCATCATTGGGGTCTTGTACCTTTACATGATGTATCTTGGTTCTTATTTTTTCCCCATTCCCCTGCCTTCCCTTCACCCTGTGCACCCTTCCCTATTTACAAAGACTTTGTTTCCATTTCTTTTCCCTTTTCTCATAATTTTTCCTTTCCCTTCTATCTTTTCCCCTACCCCGCCCACTTCCCCTACTCCTTTAGACCTTTTCTTCCTATTTCACAATATCAATTATACATTTTGATCCTTATTTACACTTTTAGTTTTTCACACCAGAGAAACTATTTGGTATTTACACATGTGCGTCCTATTTATTTCACTTAAGAGTATGGCCTCAATGTGCATCCATTTAGCTATAAATATCTCCAGTTTCTCATTCTTTATGGCTGAATATACTCCATTTTATTTTTTTAAAAAAGCACATCTTGTTTATCCAGTCTCCAGTTGATGGGCAATTGGGCTGTTTCCAAGTTTTAGCTATTCCAAACTGTGCCACTAGAAACATGAGTGTGCATATATCACTGTGATATGATTCTTTTAATTCTTTTGGGAAGATACCCAGCAGGGGGATAGCTGGGTCAAATGGGACTTCTGATCCTAGTTGTTTGAGGTACAAGATGCCCCACTGTTGACCCTAAAACACTAGGTAGAACTGAAACTCTGCCTTTGCAACAGCAGCTACTAAATCATGATGACAGAGCTAATTTTAGTTTTTTTCACTAAAATTACAAATACTAACTTTTTGCACAAGCACACTGCTATAGTTTGAATTTGGCCCCCAAAAGTCCATGAGTTGTAAACCTTATCCCCAAGTCCACATAGCCATGATACTTGGAGGTCGGACTTTTGGGAGGTAATTAGGATTCAATGAGGTCCTCTGGGGTAGCCTCCTCGTGACTGCATTCATGAACTTACCTGTGTTAGGATCCACCAAGAAGTTTTCCATCCAAAGTTGATGCCCTGCTCTTGACTGCTAGCTTCCAGAACCATGAGTTCAAGACTTGTATTCTCTCTGCGTCGAACATTTTGTTACAGCCACGGAAAATGGACCAGATATATACTTTCCTCAGAGAAAAAGCATAAAAACACTTAAGCAAGGAGATGAGACAGTGAATAATGATTTAAAAACTGAAAACAAGAACAAAAAATGAACAAAGAAGAAGAAAAGCATTTTAAACTTTTCGTGGCAAGTGATGCATAAAATAGAGCAGTTTTCTAAATCAAGGAGGTTGAGAATCTTAAGACAAAGCATCACAGGCAAATAGGAGCCAGTGCAGTGGACATTTCAACAAGGTGTCCTTGAAAGCACCCACATTGAAAGAAGGCAGTCCAAAGTCAATGCAAAAAGAGATAATCACACTCCTGATCAAAGGAAACAAGGTAATTCCAGTGTCCTCCTCGACGGAAATACCTGAAAGATAATCTTATCACCAGCCACCTTCTAAGCAGAGTTTCCAAGTGCATGCATTTATGTCTGTATGTCCTTCAGGAGGAAGATTGCAAATGATATTGAAGCTAAAAGTCTCTGTGATCGCGATGAAGAGCTTGCCACATTATTCTTTAGGAGCAAAAAATAAGACAGGAAATTCAGAGCCTAATATACTGGGAATAGAAAATCTTTCAGATTGGCTGAAGCATCAATTGCAAAACAGAGTATTTTGGAATATAAAGCTGAAGACACTGGTTGGTGATAGAGGGCCTCGAATACCTGACTAAAGCAATAGATCTTTATTGAGTAGAAAGTTCAACCACAAGTCCTTTAGAAAATGTTGCTATTGAGGTGCAATGTTCAGAACTCCACTTTAAAATTTAGTTAGCAGGGCAGGAGACAGCTGGTGCATTAGTTCTCTATTGCTGCATAAGAAATTACCCCAGACATTTGCAGCTTTAAACAACAAATGTTTATCTCATACAGTTTTCAAGAAGTCAGAGTCTGAAAGTGAGTCAGCCAGGTGGTCTGATGCCAGATTCCTCAAAAGGCTGCAACCGAGGTTGGCAGCCATATGAGAATGTACCAGGATGGCACAATCTTGTGGCTGCCACAGGAAACCTTAGTCCCTCACTGCAGGAGACCCCTTAGAGGCTGCCAAAGTGTCCTCACAGTTTAGGGAGCAACTTTTCCAAGAATGTATGAGAAGGAAGCTCATCGCTGTGATGACCTACTTGCTGAAGCCACACTGTCACTTTGGCCATAACCCTATTCATTATAAGGGGATCCTCCAGGAGGGGGCAGTATTTGGGCTCTACCTCTTGAAGAGAGAGAGACAGCAAAGTAATCACAAACCTGACTTAGAGTCCACACAGATGGCTTAGTCTGTAGTGTTCTAGGGAAGTTTTACTTTGCATGTGCTTCCCACAGCAGCCAGTACTGGTAGAGGAAAATGATCAGCAGTCTAGTGCTGTGGCCAAGAAAGCCAAATAAGTAGACCACAGCTGAGCCCATCTGGTGACAAGAGGGATGTCAAAGGTAGGATATATGAAATACATTATGGATGTAGATTTTACATGGACGTTCGGTAAATTAAAATGCTGCAAACATACACCAATACAAGTTTTTAATAAAAATGTATAACTTCATTATCATTCACTAAACACATACATACACAAAAATTAAAATTATTCAAAGAAAAGCAATGCAGGGGAAAAAACTATAATAATATTCAAATATAATAGAACTCAACCAAAGCAAAACTGAAAAGTACTTAAACATTTTTCCGTATAATTCAAAAAAACATCTCAAGCATTAACAAGACATCAAAGGATGTGATTTGTTTTAGAAAGATTTTTAAAACTAATATTGAACAAATAGTGGTCTGGAAAAAAATTCTAATAAGCTAGTAGACTCCACATAGGCCAAATTTTTTAAATTTAAATTTCAATACAGTCATGTGACACGTGATGGAAATATAATCTGAGAAATATGTTATTAGGCAATTTCATCCGTGTGTATCCCAAAGTATCACACAGAGTGCCAACTTCTAAGTGCAAACTGAGAAGGTATACGCCAATCATCTGTGAGGTGTTGGTCAGATGTGTTGGTTGGACTGCTCAGATGATGATATCATTGGCAAAAGGGAAGTCAGGGGGTGTGCTGATGAGAGGGGGAGACAGTATGTTTGCTTTAAGAAAGATTGAGTTCCTGAGATCAGTGGGCTACCACGTGAACCTAACATGCTGTTGAAATATTAACCTGGCATCGAGCCATGAAGAAAAGGAGCTGAGCAGTTATATCAACACTGGGCAAGGAATGTTTTGCCCAAATGAGAAAATGTGAAGGCTTTGCGCCCTCTCCAGAGATGGCTACATTTAAGTGAAGGAGGGAAGAAACATAACTTTTGAAATTGATCAACGAGACAGTTTAGAAATTTAAGGGACCCCAAAAGTAACAGCATTGTAAAAAGAAGGAGAAGGTAGCATCCACCTGTAGTCAATGGTGAGAAAGACCAGGGAGAATGTGCACTGTGAGGGTTTAACTGTTTGGGACGCCTGCTGTGGCCGGGATGGTACTAGATGGGGAGCTAGGAATGGAACGGGCTCCAGGGTGTTTGGGAAAAGCATTTCCACCTGCCGGGTAGGAGTGTGGAGCTCTTGACTCAGAACGGCGATCAGCTTCTTAGATGTAAATCCTTCCAGCGTGGCCAGCTGTAAGCTACCAGTGGTTTAATAACTGCCCCGGGAGATTCTTGAAAGCAATATACTAATCTACACATAGAGCACTCTTTTGAAGTATTTGGAAGTAAACACGTTCACTTACATCTCTGTTCTATACATGTGGAAAGGAGTGGCATACTCTGAAGCATTTCCCCTCCTAACGTCCAGGGGACACAGGTGAGCTTGGTCTCACCCTCTGCAGCCCTGCTCATCAGGATTCCACAGGTCCCCCTTGCACACATGGATGGCCCTCTCTCCGCTTTTCTTCCCATCGCTCTTCCCTGAGGGGTGACATCACCTCCCAGAAGCAGCATCTTTCCAGTACCAATCTCTTGCGTTAAGCTCTCACATTCTTCACGGAAGAAATATCTCAAAAACAAGCAAAGCTTTTACTTTCTGATATCCACCCTGTCTTGAGGCAGAACTCTGCTATGGCATACGTAAAGCCTTCTTCTATCCACCCTGGGGATCAAAACAATAAGGAATAAAAGCACAAAGAGAAAAATAACCGCTTTGTTCCACACTTCGAATATGTAAAATGGGACTTTCCAGTACAATCATGACTTCCTGGGGATCTCCACTCCCAGGAACCCGGCCCCTCTCATCGGCCCTGTGATTTTGCCCCTCTCCCCTTGGGCTGGGCCACAGCCTCCCTCAGAGGCTCCCCACTGACAATGCAGAGACCAGGGGCTTTCTCCGACCTGGCTTTCTTTGGTGCAAAGGATAATGCGCTCACTGAGGAGTTCTGAAGAAACTTGGGGCCAACATTACTCATGATGTATGTTCTCCCAGGCCTAAAATTACCAGACTTGAAAACTGTGTGATGTTAAAGCAAATTGATCAAGACCACACTGTTAATAAAATGCGTGACTATTGTCTGTATATTAACTATGATCTCTGAGGAAGTACACCTGGGAGTCACACACCAGTATTTTGCACTTGAGCTTAGAATCCTTATTTTTAAAGAATGAAACTTTATTGGGATTATTAACCTGCATAAATTTGAATTATCTTTTGAATGCTTGGAGCTCCATAATGGAGAGCTACCTACCGGAGAAGTCCCACTGCTAATTAAATCCAACTGAATATTCCTTTACCTGAAGACACAGAAGTGCTTCTTGTTTGTCAAATCCCTCTCAGCTAAATAACCACTTAACTGATCTCAAATTGAATATCTTATTTAAGATTTTGAATTATCTTTTCTCTCCAGGGAGCAGCTATTGAGCATTGCAGTAGCATCATCCAGGAAAACATTTCTTACCCTTCTGACTGGAGGAACTGAAAAAAAACCAACCTGTTTCTTTACATCACTGAGTAGATTGAGACCTGAGAGAGTGAACAGGCTGACATTTTTAAGCAAAAGAGCATTAGTAGGAGGCAGAAGTAGCTTTCATCATCACATACAAATCCCGGTTCTAAACTCACAATAAAGCAAAGAGGAGTCCCCTAGTTTTTCCTGTGCACGCTAATTTAACTCTTTTGCCTGAGAATTCAAAATTATGGTCCCATTTTTCATGATATAAATCACCAAATACTCACCTAGAGAAGCTTTCTGGGTCATGAGGAAGGGCACAGTAGCCTGATGGCAGGATTATGGAGGAAAAGAGAATCCGATCAGGCTCCTCTGCTTGTGAGTTTTGTAACCTTGAACAGTTCACTCAGATGCTTTGAACATGAGTCCAAATGGCACCTCAGAGATATTTGAAATCATGCCTACATTTTATTTTACTTTTAGCCCTACTTTAACTGAAATCACATCAATAAAAGCGCATTGCAGACCAAATTCATGTTACTTTTCTGCTCTGCCGGTGGAATGCCTTGCCATTTCATTTAGATGAAAATGCAGCATTCTCTTTGGGCGCTGTGATCCGAAACCCCGCTGACTCCCTGCTCCAATCTCAACTTCTGTCCTTCCCTCTGGCTCTATCCTATTGCAAGTCACACTAGCCTTCTCCCTGGGGAATGCACTTCTGTGCCATGCTGGGTCTCGGAGACTCCTGGTGCGTCTGCTTTGGACACTCCCCCGCGGCCCACAGGCCTGCCCTCTCCTGTGTATGTCAGCAGGGTCTTGTGAATTTACACCACTTCATGGCTGCCAGTACTTTTTAGCTCTTTTTAAGAGATAATTCATGTATGAACATCCTATCAACATCTGTCACAGTTAATTTTATGTTTAAACTTGGAATACATTTTTGATGAGATTTATACCTGGATCAATAACCCTGGAATAAGGAGATGGTCCACCAGCACAGGAACAGGCCTGCTCCAACCAGTTCAAGACCTGAATACAATAGAAAGACCAGCATCTCAGAACAATAAGGAATTCTCCAGTAGATGCCTTCAAATGGAAACTGGGCCCTTGGTTGCCTTAAATTTCCAGCTCCTGGCCTACACTGCAGATCTTGGCCTCTCCAGCCTCCATAACCGTGCAAGCCAATTCCTTAAAATAAATCGACATATGTCCTTTTAGCTCTGTTTTATTGGAAATTCTTGACTAAGGCAACATCGAATTAACAAGTGCCAATAATTTATTTAACTCATCAATTAATGAGTGAACCAGTAAGCTGTAAGGACAGATGCTAAGGAAAATTGTACTGACAGTTTCTTTGGGTCAGGAATCTGCACACAACTAATTTATGTCCTCTGCTTGGTGTTTCACCAGTGCTGGCCAGGGCTAGGTTATGACCTGGGGAAGAGTCCACCTCCCACCTTAGATGGTGGACAGAGTTATTTTTCTGTACTTGTAGATCTGAGCAATTTGGCTCCCTGCTAGCTGTCAGCTAGAAGTGTTCTCAGCACCCATGGGCCATTTTCAGTTCGTACAGGCTGACAATTCTTTGCCATGTGAGTTTCAATAACACGGTCACTTATTTCATCAACTGTACAAGGAAAGCTTCTAGAACAAGTCTGTTAGCAAGACGGAGACTTAAAATTCATAAAATCATTATGGAAATGACATGCCATCGCTTTGTCGTACTCTGTTGGTGGAAGCAAGTCACAGACCCCCATCACACTCGGGGGAGTGGATTCTTCAAGGGCTTGTGCGCCAGAGAGATGAGCCACTGGGGCTCCTTTAGAGTGTGTCTGTGATGCAGCCCAGATCCACCAGAGGCTCAGACTCCTATGAATCCTGCAATCCCCAGAGGGTCCCCAGATCTCACGGCCATTGGGAAGACAGTGTTTCTATTTCCTGCAAAGCTTGATGTAGTCTTACCATATGTCTGATCATTATACTCACAGATATTTTAATTATGCATTGAAACCTGCACAAAATGGTTAGAGTCACTTACTTCCTTTTCATCAGAAACTAGTTGCAGGAGCTTCTGAAGAAAGGGATAGAGGGTTGAAGAGGACAGCGGAGCTATTCTGCGACATGATGATTATGACTGACACTGCACATTTTTAAAAACCCATTGAACTTTACAACAGAGAAAGTGAAACAGTGTGTGCATATTAAAAAGTAATTCCTGTACAAATTTAATAGAATCCTAGAATGGAATGTGGAATGTGAGCAGAGTTGAGTTTATTTTCAAGTAAATTATTATGTATTTTATTAAAGACAATGGCTCGTGGGGGGGTGGAATTGCTACCTGCCTAGCAAGTCACAGAGCCTTCACACATTCACATGTGGTCACGGAAACCATCCACTCAGGGGGTCCTTACTGATCTTCATTTTATAAGTCAGGAGTTTGAGGATCAAAGAAGCTAAGTCAATATTGCAAGCTAAATGTCCAGCGATGAGCAATGCTATGGTTTGAAGCAGATGATTCCTATGTGTCTAACTTTTCCCTTCAGCCAGTGTTTCTCAGTTATCATAGCAGATGTTTTCTCAGATACTAGCAGACATTTTTTTAACTTTTTAAAATATAAGTGGTCCATTTTAGCTTATGTTAGAATGCTACTGCACCATTCTATTGTTCTTCTAGAAAAACCTTAACTTCTATATCCATTTTAGAAATGTCTGCTCTCCATTCAAACAGACAAAGGGAGCGGTTGAGAAATGGAAACACATCACTGGCTCCACAAAAAGTAGTGAGACAGCAACAAAGAAAAGACAAGCTTGAGAAGCAAAGAAAAGAGGCATGGGATCCATGTGGCAGAGGCAAATACTAATTCCTCTGTGGAGGTTGAAGAGTGGATAAGTAGACACCCACTTCATCAAGCACCCATCTGTGCCCAAGACTGAGTGCAGGAAGGATCCAGGTACTGCAGGCTTTCCCCTGATGAGGCACTGTCCTTACTACAGAAACTGCCCCTTTCCTACATATCCTGCACTCTCTGGTTCTCAAACTAAAGAACAGGGTCTGTGACTTTATCTAGCATTTTGTTGCCAGGACAATAAGAAAATGGTATGGTTTCCATCAAAAATGACTTTGCCGGGCTGGGGATTTAGCTCAGTGGTTCAAGGTCCCAAGTTCGATCCCTGGTACCAAAAAAAAAAAAAGACTTTGCCGTTCTTTTATCAGCAGAAAAAAATAAACATGGTGGGTCGGGGAGGCATGAAAAGATTGCTCAGTCTGGGGCATGGGCATTGGGATTCTTCCCATCCAGGGAAGATGTGTGTAGAAGTTTCAAGGACACTTTCCTTGCTCACTTATTTTCAGAATTCCCTTACTTTGCTCCAGTCTGTGAGGGAGCCAAGAATATTTTGGTGGAAGTTAGCATGTTTTTGTTTGTTTCTTTGGTTCATCTATCATTTAGTGAAATTTTCACTCCGTGTGAAAGAGTCTTTTCACTCTTAAATTTCTCCACAGTGTAATGGTGGAATTCAGTCTGTGGCATTTTAAATACTTTGAATGTACTGCCTTACTTGATCTTCAGAATTATCTAATGAAATCAGTTCTATTATGAATCCATCTGACACATGAAAAAACTAACTCGCCAGGAGATGACATATTTTTCTCAAGCATCCAGCTGATATGTGGGTATTCAAACCCCAGAAGCCTGGAATTAAACCCTCAGTCACACCACTGGGCTACAACATGTGCCACATTCCCAGCCCATTCCTGGCAATATTGTTTTAATCAGTGCATTATCCTTGTCTTGCACACCATGTCTGAGAAAAACTGATCAGAGTCAATAGGCAAACTCAGGTGTGTGTCTTCGGCAGTCTACCTGCATGTGCCCTTCTTTATTTTGAACCTAAAATCATCAACTTATCATTTTCTACTCATTCCAGTGATGCAAGAAAAGAAGAAAACAAAGTGTGCTAGTCTTAAATCTTCAAAGCATGGGATGGAAGCATTCTGCACAGTTGAAAAACTCTGGATTGGGTATATTCGTGTCATGACTCCTTGTGCACCTGACATAGAAGACTGTTTTTAGGTCCTACCTGCAATAGAAGGTCTGGAGCTGTGAGATCAATGGATTTTGGCAAAAAGAGTATATTGAGCTACAGAGATATCTAAAGCCGTTGCTTTTGTTTTTGTGTGTGTATGTGTGTATTGGCTGGGGAGTTGATTTTAATCCAAGGGAAAAACTTCATCATTTAACACACACACACACACACACACACACACACACACACACACACACACTGAGACATTGACTTCCATGAGACAGGGCAATACAGTAAATAAAACACTCTCAAAGAACTTACAATGGTGGGCACGTGAAGTACAGACATAATAAAAAAGGAATGATCTCTAGAATTTTTTAACCTGGCATTTTAACCTATTTAGATCCCCTTCTTTGTAAGTTATCAAAAACCAGTGCAAATCAATTTAGGCACAAAAAGGGATTTATTAGCACAACTACACCGAAGGTTTCATAAAATGTCATCTGGAAACTGCCTCTGTCTCTTGGTTGTGTTCTGCTGAGTCTCTAGATTAGCTTCTAAGGCCTCAGTTCTTTTGGCTTAGTAACTAATTGAAGAGTGTATCTTTCTCAGTGATAGCAGAGAACACAAGTCTACTAATTCTAGCTTGAGTTATGTATAATCTGTGAATTCTCTAAGGCCAAAGAAAGAAATTACTAGATTAATAAAGCCTAGGTCATTTGTGGAGACCAGTATTAGACTAGGTCAGCACCATCCAAACCACATGGACTTGAGTTGGTAATTCCCGAAATAAAACTCAAAACTCTAACTGGATGAGGAAGCAATGGATTCCATATACCATAAGAAACAGAATATTCTATTCTAACTATAGGTACAGCCACAGTGGACAGGATTATGTGATCATACTCAGTGACCTTTAGGCTTGTGACAGCAACATTAGCCACACTAGGTATGGCTTACTTTGTGGAGGACATGGACGCATTCTCCTCCTGCATCTACTGAACAGATTCTTCTGGCGCCAGTTGGCTGATTTCCAGCCAAGGATATTAACTTTAATTTGCACTAGCTCTTGGTTAGCTTCCAAGTTTGAGTCAGGATGTTGATTTGGAACCAATGTAAAAGTGTCTAAATCTCCAGCCACTGGAGTGGCGAAAGAAGTGTTGACATATTGGTCCTGCAGACCTAGCAGCCTCAGTCTGATGGCTAAATTATAGCCTTATATCTCAAGCCCTTATCACGGTCCTGACTCCTTTTCTCCCCCTCTTCCTCTCACTCAACAGAGCTTTGAAAAAAGACACATTAAGTCACTGATGGGAAAATCTGAAACAGATCACCATTGGGACAGCGGAACAAAAGGTTTCTGGGCCCTTAACTTCTTACTCATTAAAAGAATGATTGAGTTTTCTTCTGATGTCTCAGGATTTAAAAGTAGTTTTTGAGGCCAGGAAGAATCCAGGAGGGCAGAGTCTTAAACAACAACAACAACAACAACAACACAACAAGCAAACAAATTAACAGCAAAAATAGATGCCCCAAAGTGAAACTAAATGCAGAACAACTTGATGTTCATTTTGTCTGTCTCTCCTTTATTACCTTAAAACTCTGGGTGAGGGCTTTACTCAGCTCTGCATATAGACATGCTAATCATTACGATAGTAACTATCTAAAAGCTGGCAAAACAAAGTTAGCCTTGAATTCATACACAGCTTCCTTCAAGACTGAGGACACACAGTTAAGGGGCCTACGGGAACATTCAACTACACCCTGAGGTCTCCACTCATTCCCCAAACTGAAGCTCACCTTGGATTTCAGCAGAACTTCATAAAGCTGAGACTCCCCCAAGCAGAAACAGTTATCTCATGAAGACCAAACTGTCCTCTCCAGCAAAAGGACTTTGGAAGGCATCTTGCAAAAGCTAAACTGAGCTAGTGATCAACCAGAGTCCAGCCCTCCTCACCAATCTGTAAAAAGCTGTAAAAGCTGGCCTGGTTCTCTCGTGAATGGGCCAGTTTGATCCCTGTCTTCAGACCATTGCCAACACCAGCTATGTACTCCAGCTGGAGTCCCTTCCTTATCTGCTCTTACTTTCAGTCTAGGGGACCAGTTTGATCTTTGTCAGATCCATGCTCCCCTTTGCTTTCTCTTGCTTTTAATTAAAGCTGGTTTTTTTGAAATTCATACTTCAGTTGTAATTTTCATTATCACTAAAGCAGGGACTCATGCTAGTCAGTGAAAGATCTAGCACTGGAGTTAACAGTGAACATTTTCTCCTGAGTTCTAGACGACAAGTCCATTTTTGCTTATTCCTTCAATTGCCTTGATTGCATACATTCGTTGTATTGTTTGATTGTGGTAAGAAAACATAGAATTTATCATCTCAGTTCTTTTTGACTCTACAGCCAGTAATGTTAAATATATGCACATCACTGAGCTACAGACCTTGGGATCATTTTTCTCTTGAAAAATTAAAATGGTACACTCATCAAACAATAACTTCACTTTCCCTCTTTCCCCAACCCTAGCTACAACCATTCTACTTTCTAAGAGTCTGAATACTTTAAATACCTCATACAAGTGTTAATTATCCAGGATCTGTCTTTTTGTGATTGGCTTATTTCACTTAAGTCATAACTTCCTTCAGTTTTACCCATAGGACTGAATAATACACCTTTGTATGCATATATCAAATTTTCTTTATCCATTCATGTTCACTTAGCTTGGCCTCATTTTCCTCTTAGCTGTCTATAGTTTTGCTTCAATAAACATGGGTGTTTTAGTATGCTTGGGCTGCCTAACAAAATACTATAGGCTGAGTGGCTTAAACAATAGAAATTTATTTTCCCCACACTTTTCGATGCTGGAAATCCAAGGCCAGAGAACCAATACAGTCAGGTTCTGGAGAAGGACCTCTTCCTGATTTGGAAAGAGCTGCTTTTCCTCATATGACAGAGACAGAAGAAAGACAGATTTGTGATGTTTTCGTACAAGAACACCAATTTCACCACAGGAGCCCAGTCCTTACTACTTCATGTGAACCTAGTCATATCCCAACGACTCGAACTCCAAATACTATCATTTTGATAGTGTTAGGGCTTCAAATTGTGAATTTTGGAGGAATAAAGTTCACATCATATTTTTGAGATCCTATTTTCAATCCTGTTGTGTGTATAACTAAAAGATCGCTGAACCACATAATAATTTTGCTTTTAATTGTTTTTTGAGAAGCCTGCATGCTATTTTCCATAGCAGCTGCACCAATTTACATTCCCGCTAGCAGCATACAAGGGTGGGAATTACAATTACAATTTCTCCACATCCTCAGGAACACTCCTTTTTTTTCTCCTTTTCTTGACAGAGATCATGCTATTGAATGTGGTGTGATATTTCATTGTGGCTTTTATATTTATTTCCTTGTCTATTAGAGGCATATCCATTCACATATTTAAAGGATGTCCTATCTATCTACATCTATATTTAACTGAGTATGGAACTCAGGGCCACATGCATGGTAGGCCAGCACTCTATTACCAAGCTACTTTATTGTTGATTGTAGGCTCACATTTTGTTCTACCGATTCACTTTTCTTCTCAACTAATTCTGTACTATCAAGAAATGGACAGTGGGGCCGGGGATTTAGCTCAGTGGTTTCGCCACCTGCTGCACAAGCTCAAGGACCTGAGTTCGATCCCCGGTACCAAAAAAAAAAGAAAAAAAAGAAATGGACAGCGGAAGTAAAGATGAAAACAATTCTCAAGGGAGCAAGAAAAACTTAGGATAGAAAGGAGTTTTTTAATAGCATAAAAGATAAGCAAAAGAAAGATTTTAGGGCTCTGGATATTGGTCTTTCCTGGGGTTTCCCAAAAAGCAGAGAAATGAGCTACAAAAACATTCAAAAAGGACAGTGAAACTCAGCTTTGTTGGAGATGCAGCTTGGAGGGAAAACACAGAACTGAAAGTCAGCAGTCAAGCCCTCCACACTCTACTTCTGCTTACAGCACACAGCTTGGGTGTGGCCCCGTGGTCTCCAGAGTCACTGTCAACTTCCATCATCTGCTCCACAGAACACACTGAGGTCCAGTGCACAGCAGTCCTGAGCCTTAACTGCTGTGTCTCTAGTACGTCACCCTGCAAGTATAATTGTCATCTATGATCTGAACTATGCTAGGTCACTGAGTTCACCCAATGTGAATAATTGCCAGTAACCCATCCTCCTTTCAATACTCAAAGACCTAAGGGTCTTGGGAACCTGAAGATAATATATCCTGTATCAATGATTCTGCAGTGGGACCTGAACCAGGCCTGCACAAATCCTGATCTGGGATGGTAACAAAGCATGCGTTTGATTTGGACATATGGAAAGATAGGCCATTTGTTTGCTAAGGGCTAGCAACGTGAACTGTGGTTGACTCGAGTAGTATGCATGAGACTTAAACAAATGGAGATGCCAGTCATTTCCACAGAGCATGCTGAGGTATCTAGAACACACTAAGTCATATGCTACATGAAGTAAGTGTGGGCCTGGAATGGTAACTTTGGAGAGTGTGCCTGAGGGTTTGAGGGCTGCACTAATGAACCTAGTATCTCCCATGTGGATCGTCTGCATAGATCACTTCAAATCTGATTTTGAAGGAAGTGGGATATAAATTATTAAAAATAAATAAATTCGGATTGATCCCAGCACCTGGTTAGACATTGGAAAGCAGAAAAATAAAGAATTTGGGTCAATTTAAGAAAGCACTTTGTAGTAGAGCCTTTTTTTACCATGAGACAAGTAAATCCTAAAACAAATTGGAAGTCTATAAACCTCTAACTGGAAAAAAAAGAAACTCATATCCAATGTAGTTTAAAAAAAAAAAATCTTTCAAAATTTAGATAATAATTAAATTGATCCCCCTGAAAAAAGAGATAAAATACATTGTATAACAGGACATATAGAAAAGGCAAGTAAACATGCCAAAATGCCTATTAGTCATCAGAGAAATGCACATTAAAATCACAATGAAATAGCCATCCATCAGAATGGCTAAACTTGGAATGACTAGAAATACCATAGATTGGCAAAGATAAGAAGCATTCAAAGCTCTCATATGATCAGAGACCTCTGCAGTAGGTTCTGATCTCCTGCTCAGTGCTAAGGTCCAAGGCCGAGAAAAAGACTAAAAGACAGAACTATAGAGACAGAGAAAGCAGGGAGCCAGGACAGCCAATGCTGCTCATTCAGCAAGATGCTGGTTGCTCCAAGCCTCTGATTTTTATTGTTAATCAATTGAGGTAAAGGCAAACTGTGTGCTAAAGGGGAACTACATATGAAGATGTGCATTTGTGCAGTTACTATGGATACTAATGCAAGCAAGGCTTTTAAAAAAACAAGACAAAGCATTCTCGAATTAGGAACAGAATAGACAAAATATAGGGTGCTAGTTAGAACCTTGTCCTTCTGCTTAAGAAGGTTTGAATTGTGAGAAAGGAATTTGCATGTGAGTTACTCTGACCTCAGCACATAGGCTTGGGCCAGGCTCACTTCTCAAAACAAACCAACTGGGGGTTAACTCTTCACAGCCGGCACTGCGCACAGCCTGCTTTGGGCAGAATCAATAAGGTGATCCCTGCATCTTACATTACTGGGTAAAATGGAGAATGGTACAGTAGTTTGTTAATCTTTTGTAAAATTACACATACACATATCATACAACCCAGGAACTCCATTTTTAATTTTCATTCTAAAGAAATAAAGACCGGAATTCACATAGTCTTGTATATGAGTGTTTAAACAACTTTACTCCATATAGTCCCCAAATGAAAACAAATTGAATGCCTATCAACAGGTGAGTGAATAAACAAAGTGGAATGGCACTATAGCTGCATCAATTCACAATACCACAGATGAATCTCAAAAACATTATGTTGAGTGTAAAACATCACACACTAAGGCGTACCCAGTGTATAATTTCGCTTGGCAAAAAAATAAAGAGACAAATCTAGTCTGCAGAGACAAGACAGACCATGGTTAGCTGGAGCCAGAGAGAGGGTAGAATTGACAAGCAGATCAACTTATCCCTGTGCTGAAAACATTCTTGATCTTGCATGGTTTCACAAGTGTATGATTCTAACTACCCTCTGACACTTGAAAGGTTGCACTCTATGACATGCAACTTATAGTATATACACTTCACGCTGTGATATATTTCAATAAAGGTTAAAGCCAATGTTGATTTAAAATAATTAAAACAAAAACAAAATCCAGTTTAAGAAACAAGAGCTGAGTCATAGATGGTTTGCTTTCAGGTAGCCAAACCCCATCCAAGTCCTGCGGTAAAATTTGTCATGGGGCCTAGTGGCCTCTATGCTTTTCAGGAATAAAGATTTTTCTTTCCTCTCGGACCCTGGGGAAGAGCCTTAATTTTCCCCAGGATTAAGGCTGAGTTGGGCTGAACCATGTACTCCACCTTCTTGAGCTCTGTTAGTGACTCTATTAGAATTCCCCATTGCATCAGGTTGGTTATGGTGGAAGCTGATCAATCTACTTGCCTGTCTGTCTACACAGTGCTCTGCTCTCCTTCCCAGCCCTTACAATGAACAGAGTAAGTCACTAGAGTTCAGGATCTCTTGGAGGTAAAAAAAAAAAACATGGATCTTATTATGGGTTGGATGGAGAATGTCCCACAAAGGCCTCCTGTGGTCATAGGCAGGGATTTTGCAAGTGACTAAATCATGTAGGAGACGTAGCTGTTTTTCTGTTAGAAGGTGGGGTCAGGACAGCAGAGGCAGGTGGGCCACTGGGGGTGATCTGGAGGGTGTAGCTCCCACCCCAGCACTTTGCTTCTCTCTCTCTGTCTCTATCTCTCTCTCTCTGGCTCCTGTCTGCTATCATGTGAGCAGCTTTTCCTCTGCTTTGCCCTTCTGCCATCCATTCTGTCTGCAGCCAGCAGAGGATGGACTGAAACCTCTAAAAACTGTGAGCCCAAATAAACCTCTCCTCGTTTAAGTTGTGGGCATCAGGCTCTTGCATCTGTCTCAGTGACAAGAAAATTGACTAAGACAGCATTCTATATGTGTATGTATTCCATGCCCAAATATAAGGTCAGGGCCTTGATCACTTCTACTCTACCTTTAGTTCTCAGAAAGGTCTATGCCAGTAAACCAGGCCTGTCCCACCACAAAATATCTACGTGGCCAGTCATACAGTTAATTAAACAAATTCAATAGAGTGTGATTCACTAGAGAGTCCTTCACAAGTGAATTTTGCTCCACAATATATTTGCAATATTTTTGGTAATGTTTGATTTCTTCTTCCATGAGAAAAGGTCTTTCGTTGAGGTCAGTTCTCTCAGTAGTCTAAAAGAATTCATTAGCAACATTATGCTGTGTTGGTCATTTCTTTTCCAGTCACAAAGCATTTTCTTTTGGATTAAGTAATGTTTTCCATTTGTCTCATGTATATGAAAATCGTTTATGGGCTGGACTTCCACATGACAAGTCTGAATTTGGCAATGTACTCCAGCAGTGCTCGGTTCACTCTGAGAAGTAAAATAAACTAAAATTTCCTCACCGAGAGCTTGAATTTTTGCAGAATTTCACTGACATTTAATGTAACACATGGTGGATCTTGTAGGGTATTCTTTCAAGGTGTGTTATACAGTTACTGCTGCCAAATAATACCCTGCTTCATATGCTACACATATTTTAAAATCTTTTAATGTTCTGTTTATTTTAGTATACATTATAAAACACACAAGCAGAGCATAAATCCTTAAATTTTACAGATGATTTTATCTATGATAAGGCTTAAGGTGTATACTGAGTTGAAAATGAAGGTACAAGTAAAAATTTTAATTAATAATAAATGGAGTACAGAGATTTTGTGAACAGTGAAAACGTGCAGACCCATGCAGGTTTTATTACCTGTACTTCAGCTCTCTGATTTTCCATCTTGTATTACGCAGTCACCCTTCTGTACCTCCCATTCTCTCTCCTTGCTGCAAATGAACCCCACTCCTGGCTGCAACCGTAGACGTTACTGTCACGCACACTTCCGTACATAAAGTCTCCTCTGATCATTGTTTTGAAGCTTGAAATGACTGGAAGCGTGAAGCAGTAGGTAATGGGGCAGGGAGTGGGCTAGGGGTGGAGTCCAGATCTCAGAGCTCACCCTGATCTCCCGCAGCTTCCCAACTCCACGGTTTATCAAGAGGAAGCTCAAACAAAAGAATCTGAGGGAGTCTGCTGTGATTTGTGAGCTTACAAAGTAGGTCGTGAGGAGGAGACAAGTGCCTTTTATCCTCCCTCCAGAGCCAGTGTCGCAGAGCTGGGGTCAGAGCTGGCCTCCAGGCCCAGGAAGTCCCAGCTCCCACACTCTTCTTAGGAGGGCCAGGGACTGCTCTCCCTGCGCCAGAAGCAGGGACTCCATGGTATTTCTCTCCAAATACTACTTTGCCAAGTAATTTTCCAGTTCCAGTTGAAAAATCTTAAAAATAAAAGAGAGCATGTCAAGATTAGCGTTGAGAATTGGTGTTATGAATAAAAATTGTGCCAAATTAGCACTTCAGATTTAATTTTATGTTCCGTACATTGCCAAGTACCTTGGAACATTTGTAAGTTGTTGGGACGCAGTTACAAGTGGCAAAGCTCGCTCCACCCCCGCCTTCTCTCCCCCATAGCATCTGCTCTGGGATACGCAGTGGCAGTGTGTGGTGTGTGTGTGTGTGTGTGTGTGTGTGTGTGCGCGCGCGCGTGCGCGCGCAGGAAACTTTAAATCATTTCTAATCTATGTTTCATATGAAAGTCAATTTCCAGACTTTGAACAAAGGACTTCCTTAAATTCAGAATGCTGGACTTAGAATGCACATTCTATGAAATGTAGAATGTGAAAAAGAAGAAAAACAATCATCCTGTTTTCATATCTGTTCTATCTCAGAACATACAAGGAAAGACTGTACAGAGCATCTTTCATGCTGTCAAACTCCTTAAAAGATGAATATAAACAAACAAACAAGAGTGTGAACTATCTCTAATAACATCATTTGCCTTAAGGCAAATTCTCTTTAAAAAAATATAGTGAGATGCTAACTTTTGCTTTTTGCTTACTATTCTTTGAGATGTTCAACGTGGGAGCTAACTGACTTCTCTTCCTCTATTTGTACAGCATGCCTCCAAGTGATAGTGTCACTTGATAGTGTCAGATCATGGCTGAATTACATGAGCTTGAGTCATTAAAATTGGGCTTTTGTTTTGCTAAAGTGAGCATGAAATTATTTCTTTATTTATCCACCCCTTCTTCATTCTAGTTTATTTTTCTATGTAATATATATTTTACACTCATACAACTGTACACTTGAAAAAATCTGAAAGGACACCTGATTCCTTCTCTACTTCACAAAGGAAACGGGTCCATGGAGAAGTTGTTTACTAAAACGGACAGAAATAGTGACTGGTAGGTGGCCCATCCTTCCTGCTTTCATTTTTGGCCAGGGCATTTTCTGTGGCATTCCTCTTTCATACAGCAGTATGGGATCTGTATTCAAGGGTAGACTGTAATTCATTATCTCTGGAAAGAATGTCTTCAATCTTTGGTGGGTACATTTTTGCACATGTGGCTTCAAAATCTCTCTTGAAAAATTTAATGTGTTTTCTTGTCAATCAACCAAATGTCCAGACTCCTGTTCTGCTTGTGTCCCAGGGTCTCACTGCATTCAGGACTGTCAGTGTGAGTTCTGTCCTTCATTAATGGACCACCATAGTGTGCAGAGCTGAATGCCTCCTGCCTCGTGCATGCAGCAGAGCAGAAAAAGGAAAGCAGCTGGGAGATAACACTAACATCAGACTCTGGTTGGGGCCGATAAACAAAGCAGCATACTATTCTGAGGAAACCTAGTTGGAGGTCATACTCCTGATGTCAAGAAAGTCCTCCATTCATTTATTCACACAATGAACATTTTGGAGAATCTATTATATCAATGTATCTTGTTAGATGTGATGGAGGAGACAAAAGAAAAATAGCTCATGTATTCTTTCCAAAGTTGAGTTAGAAAGGCATACCTGAAAGAATAATTCCAAAATAGAAAAATAGAAAAAGTTTATGCCAACAACCAAGTGAGAGGTGAGGCAAAATATGTTCCAAAATTGCTACAAAGACAATGAGCTTATTAAGATTTTGAGCTTTACACGTGGCAAGATATGTTTATGTTTCTCATTCATTTACTTTGTGCCAAGCACGATTCTAAACATTTTATATACATTAGATTATTTAACTTCTCACAGGGGGCTACATTCTGATAAGTTTTAAATAATTAGTTCAAAGTCACACAGCTATGAAATATTGGAGGCAGGATTCAATTTCTGGGATTTTAATTAAACAGCCATGTTTTCACCAGGGAAGCTGGATAAAAGGTAGAACAGCAAATTAAATGTTGCTTCCAATCTGAGTGGGTAAGGATGAAAGAGAGGGGAAATCACTGAAAGAAATAAGGAGGAAGGGCGAAGTGCTCCATGGGCTAGAAAGCTTGGACTTAGTGCCAAATCCTATCTCCCAAGACTCCGTCATTGGGTTGCTCAGGGTTTCTTGTATCTGGGCTGACAGAGGATCATTTGGAATAGTGTGACCGGAAGAAGCCCAGATATAAATTTCATCCATATCAAGACAGATGACTTGTGAAGCTACTCTTCATTTGTCACGGCAACTGAAACAAAAGACAAATCTCTTGGATCATTCTTCTGTTTGTGGTTCATTTCCTAACTTCTGTTCCTCTGCCCTCGGCTCTGGCTAACATCACTCATCAAAGACTTTGAATGTAAGGAAAACCAACCTGGAGAGAAGGAAAAGATAAAGGAAAAAAGTTAGACCTTTGCTCCAATAAAGATATGTTTCAACAAAAAGCAAGACCAGACAAACAAATCTGCTTCACTGCTTTTTAAAAGTAATTCACATGCTGTACAAAAGCCAGATGAAATGAATCACATGGCTGAAACTATAGACCACATCTTACATTTCAACAATGCTTTGTTACTTTTCTACGCAGATTTTGGTAGTCTAGCCTCCTCTCCACAGGTGGGCAAGCTGGGGAAAGAGTTCAGTATTTTGCCAAGGTCATAACTATGTCAATGACAGAAGCACATGGGACCACAGGCCTTCTGTATTCTGCCTGGTCCACCAAGAAGAAATGTGTCTTTGACATTTGCTTTTCCGTTTCAATACTTAAGTATCTCTTACCAAAGGAAGAAAAGAAATATCCTTCAAAATCACCACTTTCATTCCTCAAAATGAAAAAATATGTATTCATTAAGTATTTCTAAGGGTCTCCGTGCAATGATGCTCTCCTGTGCATGTTGAATTAATAGTTAAACATCTGTCCAGAAATGCATAGGAGAGGCAACATCACGGTAGGTAACTGAGTTAGAGCTAAAAAGCAAACAGACCTCAGTGTGTTATTTAAGATTTGTGTGATTTGGGGCAAGTTGCTTCATTTTTCTAATTTTTAAAACTTGTTTTATAATTTGTAAAATGAAAATACTAATAGAACTTTATCATAACCCTTTTATATCATTAGTTGGTTTTGATTAATTCTAAATGTAAGGTCCAAAAGGCACTACAGGGCCAAGATGGGTGGGTTAGTAAAGAAATTTGGATGTGGGGTATTTCCACTGAAGCCAAAGGCCACTCCCCAGGAGAACATCCATTGGAACTCAGCAAAACAGCCACAAGGTGATGGGTAGCTTGCAAAGAAGCCTGTTGTGTTTGCTCAGCAAACAGCCTTGAGATTGCTGTAGTATGCGGGAGACACACTAAGGCAGGAAAGATGGTTGTTGTGACTCTGTCCTCCACAGGGTGCACCTCAGTGTCTGAGGAGCAGTGGCCCGATGGCTCCATGGAGTCAGAGGTACAGGGTCTCTCCCTGTAGTCTAGGGTCTGTTTTGTGTCCAGATCAGTGAGTAGAAGGCCTTGCTGCACTCCAGAATGACATACATGTTGCTGGTAATTACCTTCCTAAAATGGAAAGGGAATTAAAATAAAAGCCTGAATGTAGAAGGAGGTGGCAGGTTTTTGGAAAAGTGTATTGGCAATTTGAAACATGAGTAATTAATTTTTCCTTGAGATGAAGTTTAGTTGGTGTTTATGATCTGTTGGAAGAAAACCCTTCTAATGGGTTCTAAATAAATTCAGTATCAATTTAAACTATTAGAAGAAGTTAAATCAAAATAATTAGGATATTAAAATACTTTGTACATTTCCAATGACTGCCTTATTGAGGCCCTGGATCATTTCCAAGGAACAATAATAGCATGAATATATTAGGATGTTTGGCTCATTTTGAATGAGACTGTTTGCCATGTAAAGTTGATTGAGAACTTGGAGACAGAAAGGCAGATCGATGTGTTGACATTTGCAAGGGGTTGGTGCTATATAAATGATAAATTATTTTGTACATATAGATTAAAAACAGCATACTGGCAGTTCACTGTTCAAATAGTTGAGCTTAATTACTTTTTATTTACAGTAATTGCTATCTTTACACCATAGTAAAAAATACAGTATGTCTGTGACATCTTCTGTTACTGTAGAGTGAGTTGGCAGAGCTGAATACAGTTAAGGTGAACTCTAGTACAGCTCAGAGCTCAGTCATCTATCTGCTTTGCTCATGGCTTTCAAACTTTGTAACTTCAGGAAGGATCAAGAAATTCTTCCACTATGTATTATCAGGTGTCAGAGGGTCCTGAAGTAAGTCTCTAGTCCCCGCCTGCCCAGGGCGTGACACAAGGTTGAAGAAAAGCTTAAGACAAAGTTAAAGAGAAAGTGTGAACTGGGATGAACAATGCTCCACTGACAAAAGGCACTGGCCTGTCTCTTCTACTGAATTTTTTTTATTCATCAATCAGGATAAAAGGCAAATATGTGTATAGATGTGCAACACGTGAAATCTCTGTGGAAAACAGTGCAGGCACGGCTTTAAAGAGAAGTCAAAGCATTTTCAAATTAGAAGTAAGATAAACAAAATATATGATTGTAATTAGAGCAGTGTCCTTCAAGCTATGAAGGCACTAACTGTGGGAATGGAATTTGGGTGCCATTACTCTGACCTCAGCTGCAGATGTTATCTGGTATTAGCCCAGCAGCTTCATAGGGCACTGCTCTGCTCTCCAGTAGCTTCAGTCATACTTGCTTCTTAAAGTAAGCCAATGGAGGGATTTAACTCTTTGCAGCCTGCACTGCTTACAGCATGTTTTGGGCACAATCAATATTGCAGGTTCTGGCATCTGTCTTTAGAAGCTGCATCAGCTCCATGAAAGTACACTGAGGTTGGGTGCTTCCAGATGATAGTTGATTCCTATTCCTCTAGAAATAGGATAAGCAGAAATAAACAAATGAGTCCTCCAATACCAATGTGAAACCAAAAATGAGCTTTGAGCTAAGTAAAGGAATTAAGCTGATCAAGCACACCAGTAAATTTGCTCCAATCTAGTGCTTGAGGATCAAATTGCGCTGTCTGTTGAGACATGGACAAGACCTCCTTCTGGAGGGCAGCAGTATCAAAGGTAATGTTTTAATGAAGAGCTCCTTGAACATGTTTTTAATACATTCCCAGGGATAGAAGGATCTATTTTAAGGCAAAGGAGTCACACAAAAGCGAGATGTGTTATAGTAACATTTTAGGCCTTGTTGGAGCTGTAAACTTTCAGTCTGGTCTCCCATCCATAACACTGCAGTTTCTAGGACACTAACCTGCATTTGTAATTTAAGGTCAATGTCTTGCTGGATTCTCCAGCTATTATCAGCAGTTTTTGCCCAGTTATCTATAAAATGAGCAGTCTGAACAGAATAGGAAGGCTGGTTCCAGGTGTGGTAGCTGATTGTCTGTAACCCTAGCACTGTAGGAGGCTGATGTAGGAGGATCCTGAATTTGAGCCCAGCCTGGGCAACTTAGCAAGACTCTGTCTTAAAAAATTAAAATTGGGGCTGGAGAAATACATTGGTGTGAAGATCCAGCACTACTCCCCGCCAAAAACTCACGGACTCTGTAATTAAGTGTGGGGCTTGTGGGACTTGAGGAAATTGCTCTCTAAGAGCTTTTTCCAGAATATTTTACTGTTTATTTGTGTTCTTTTTTACTAACCATTAACTACTTTATGCATATTTAATATCATCTATTGAAAATTATTATTAATCAGTAAAGCACAAATATAATTTGATAAATGTCTGCCAGAGCTTCATGGCACTTATGGAAATTTATGACTTGTTTTCCAGAGAAAGGAAGAAGACAAAATTTCAGGGATTTCAAATTAATTTATTCTGAACTGAAGTTTTACAATGACTGCCTCATAGAGAATCAGAAAAGATAATAAGAGCTTGAAAAAAAGAATCTTCCCTCCCATACACCATTTCTGATTATATAAAGTATAATTTCTGATTATATACACAGTTCAACAAAACAATATACTTGCAGCTCCAAGAAGCCCAATGAAATAATAAACCGAGACTAATGAGCAACTGTGAAATTATTCTTAGTAAAATTGTGAAAATATTTGCTATGCATCCTAATAGAATAAGTAACAGATACCTTACTCATTGTACATATTTAGTCACTTTTCCCTTCTTTGTAATACGTTTACTAGTTTGTAATGTGAATGGAAATGCCCTGATTCTCTGCCTCATTAGAAAGGGTTTGATATGCTTTAAAACAGAAGCTTTTATGTTTTCCAAAATAAAGCTGAGTACTGGCAATTGGAAAAGTATATCTTTACAAGCTTTTGTCACACTTCAGAGAACTAAAGAATAGCTTTAGTATTAATGGCAGCAAGATTTTCTTCTCTGAGTTATTTTTCATAATATTTCTAATAGTAAAAAAAGTCTGCATTTTTCCCAGCACCATGCTTACTGATTGCTATCATTTTCTGTTTTAGTGATCTGCCCATAGTTTAATTACCCATATGAACAGGAGAGATAAAACTATTCTCTTTGATTCCCTTCAGTGTGTGGATACATGGCATGGGATAGAAGCCAGCAGGGCTGAAAAGGAGAAGGTAGGCAACATGGAGGGAGAAAGTAGGATTTGAATCCAGATATTATTGGGATCTATTGCTGACTCTATCACTGACCATGGGCAGGTAACGATATTTCAGTGAGTCTTTGTTTCCTCACTTGTAAAATAAGTAAATTGATAGCATCTACTTTGCATGTTTCTCAATAATTCAGATAATCATATGAGGCTATTAGATTGACTGTTAAATAACATATACTCAGTAAGCATTGGCTAGAAGGGGTGGCCTTGATCACAGACAAGGTAGTAGTAATCCCAACATACAGGGGCTATTATTTTACTACAGGTGATCATCAGTCAGGTATTCCCGAATTATTTTCCTTTTAATTTCAGAGTCTTCTAAAACTAATGCTAAAATAGCTTGGATGAGTGTTTTCCATGTGGAAAAATGTGGGGAATGGCATGCAGCATTCAGGCTTTGCATCAGGGAGACAGCAAGCAGTGTGTAGCCCAGAATCCTGGAGGACACACACATGCCCTTTCCAAAGGAGGCAGGGCCAGCAGCTTCCAGCTGCTTCTTTCCCCTTAGAAATCAAGTCTCAGTGTTAAGCAATTTTTTTTAAATTTACAAATCCGGATGTGACTCAAAATCCTTGCCTTTGAAAATGATAATGGCAGATTGGAAAGTGCTCTGCCATCAAGGGCATTAGCCCGGGGTCCAGGATTGCTGAAGGGGACAGTGGGAGTGCAGTTTGAGATCTGTCCAGCAGAGCAGTTGAGCTGTTACTTTCAGAGCAGGCACCCTTTCCTGGGTGGGCCTCGCATTTGTTTGAGTATAAATGTATTTATCCAATGACCCTTGAAGTCAGGTACTGGTAATCAGTGTTATTATTATCAAGCCCATTTTATAAGTGAGGAATTGCAGGCAAAGGGAGCTAAATAACATACCCAAGAACTCTGGTATTTAACAGCAAAACTGAGATTTGAACCTAGGTAACCAGACTGCAGATTATTTGCATTTTACTCTAGGATTTACATACTCAAGTAATAAAGTTCCTCTAATTTATAGGAATCATTTTTTCTAAATTTATTTTATAAGGATCATTTTTTAAATGGGATCTTGAGGGAGAAAATTTTATAGGAGTGTGCAATTTCATTCCAGGCACAAATCATTCAATAACATTTATTGAATGTGTTCAAAATGCAGGGTATTGAACTAGGAGTGATGAGGAGGAAGATCTCTAAAGTAATAGTTCTGTTTTTCCACAGGAAATGTGTGACTAGTCTAGTATCACAATGGGTGAAGAATTTCCACTGGGTATTTATAAGTATTCTGATATCACAGGTGGACTTTTAATTAGCATATTAGTGGATGATTTCACAAGTGTGGTGGTTTTTTACTCAAATCTTAAAAAAAAATAGATTTTAAAAGACAGAGGTGGAAGGAGTAACAGGCATTATAAGCAAAAATTGTGGTGGGAAAACACTATAGCAAATATAAGGAAATAGAAAATGTAGTGTTGTCTAGTTATTCTGTAATTAAGATTTGTAGAGGTAAGAAAAATAGGTGGAAAGATATTTAAGGGCTATGATAGTAATGTAGATAGGTAGTTAATTAGAGATCTTGTAGGCAGTTAGACAGGGCCACCCTCAAGGAGCCAACACAGCAGGGAGCCAACATGGAGGACTATTGAGGCACATTCACTGGTTAGCATTATAAAAAAGAAAAGAGGTACTAGTTTCCCTAGAGATAGACAGCAGTGATTGATATTCTAAATGGGAAATTCCTTGAATGTGACTCATTTTCCCATTTGATCCCCATTTAATCAATATTATCTGGGTGACCGTATTTGTAATCTTATTGGTTGGTCATGGTTTTGTCATACCTCATGCCCACCTTGTAATATTCCTTTGGGTCTTATAGTTTTGTCCCACTTTGTACCTGCTTCACCTCATGACTTTGCTGTATAAAATACCTTTGAAAAGTGGGGCAGGCAACTCATTTTTCAGTCCCCCTTCTGTTTCTCTTAGACAAATGCTATCTTTCTCTATAAATTTTCCTACTCTTCACCTCTGTTGTGCCTAGAACTCATTCTTTGATTTCAGAGAACACAAACTTGAGTTTCGGATATCTAGCAGGTTGGGAGTTACATCTCTTCCCCCACATCGATATATCTGCTAAAGTGTGCTGTTTTCCCTGTTGTAATTATGAGTTAATTCCTTAGGGCGCACACACACACACACACACACACACACACACACATATACACTTTCACGAATAAAATCAGTAACAGCAAACAAGCGTCAAATTTCTAGAAGGACCAAAATATCTCAAACAATTCAAGAGTATCAGTTTTTGAAATATTTACTATTGATACCCCCATAATGGAATTGTGGACAAAGAGCCATAAAATATCCTTTCCTTGCTTTATTTATGAAATAAAACTCATAGGATAAAGAGATACTTCAGAAGAAAACTAAAGAAAAGAAGATATATTTTAGCTAAGAGAAGTGGGATTATGGATGGCCATGAGTATAAATTAGATTTGCTGGACCACTATATAGATGGAATTGTAATTCTTGCTTTAACAGAAGAGTAACCCAAGCTCTTCATAATTTATTTCAAGCACAATACTGTTTAAGCCCTCATAGTGATGACAGCATGCACAGTCCTTAGGAGAAATGAACTGAGGCTGAGTCCAGGTTCTCCTTAGTTTTGGCTCCTCCATATCCTTGCTAATTTATCCCTTAAGTCAACATGCTTTAAGGATAAAGAGGGTCTAGCACAGTGCACGGTGTGGAAGGCGGCCCTGTGCCTTTGCTGAGACAGGAATATTACTCGTTATCATTTCAACCGTCATCAGCAACAGTCTCTGCCCAGGCTGCATTGGAAAAACCTATGCAGGCGATGTATCTTGGTCATAAACCTCTCCTGAGATGGCGCTGGACCTATGAAGCCAGACCGGGCAGAGTTTGGGCAGTAACCTATGGAAGGACATTGAATTTCAGCACCCGTCACCATGAAGCTATTTATTTGCTGCCAAACCCCTTAATTTACCATTTTAAATCACAACTGTAAAAAGTGTCAACCCAAATCTTACCCACCAACTACAAAGTATTAAAATACAAATTATATTTTAAAGTGCACATTTATTATTCTTTCTTATTTCCTTTTCTTCCTACTTCATTTTCCCCCAGGGGCCAGGAAAAGTGGTTCAAGAAAGGCCTGTCTTTGAAGTTATTTTAATCTTTATTCTGTCTAGCCTTTTCCTAGTCTCATTTAATCTACTTGATTTTTAAGTCGTGATTATATCCTCCAGATACCAATTCATGACATCCTTCCAAAGAATTGTTCATTAAAATCTAATTTTTACTTTCTAATGCTGGCTTTTTAGCTAATGAAATAGGCAGTAATTATAAATATCCATCTTGCAGAACTTCAGAATATTGACATTTATATACAAAGTCAAGCAGTGGGAGAATGATATTAACGTTGAACTTAGCTCTTCCTTTTCATTTCAATGAAGTGAAGTTAATACATACATAGTTATGTATATTTAAGTAAAAGAATCTCGTTGAGCTTCCTTCAATACTTTTACACTGTCTTTAGAACTCTTTTGAATAGTTCTCAAGGGACGCCACATCTAATTTAAACTTCATGGCAGGAAAGACATCAGGAAATTTCAGAGTCATTATTTAGCTTGATGATGTGAAAAGACTGAGGAAAAGCTCCTGTGATATTGGGCTCTGATCTACCCAAGGTGCCCTGAAGTGATAGCGTCTGTTCAATTTTTCTAAAGTATCAGGTGAGATTTTATCATAAGGACAAATCATTTATGAAAAGTTGAACACTTCCCTGGCTCATGCGTTTAAGTCGTGCCTGAGCAAAATAATAAGGTCCAAGTCCCATTGCCACTAACAAGTGAGGGGAACGAGCCAGGTAGGTGCCATACTGTTCAGTGTCAGTTTGTATAGCTGAGAGAAGCCCAGACCATGGGTGGGTGTAGAAGGTCCACAGCAGATGGATTCCAGTAAAGTTGACTCATGGAGGGAAGAGTGGAGGTTTCAAATAGTGGAAAGAGGACATTATGCAAGGCTAGAGTTGGAAGCAGCAAAGCCAGCTCTGCTTGATAGCACTTTTTGATGTAGGTGGGTCTTCTTTTCATTATCTGCAAAATGAGGAGAAGAAAGCCTACCTGGTAGGACTGATCCAAAGGTTATGTAAGACATTGTCCATGATTTACCAAATCTTTTCGATGTGTTAGTTTACTGTTTTCATTTAATAGCAAGTGTGCCCTGGGGATTGGCATGGAAAATTAGATACTCTCCTTCAGTGGTCGGATAAAGCCCATTGCCCTCTGGAACAAAGCTCAAAGAAAGCCCATTGCGCCTGAGCACATAGGCTTCAGTTTCTTTCCCTTACTCGTATGCTTAGTCTCATGCAGATGCACACTTCATATAGTATTTCCTTTGGAGAAAACTGAACAGAAAGTACAAACTTCTGGGCCTTTGCTACAAATTTCTGCTGGAAGAGAAAAACTGAGCTGATGTCAACATTGGTGGGCCAGCACTACAAGCATTGATTTTGTTGAAAATAAAATAAGCTGTATTCTTCCAGCACAAAATGGGAAAAGACATAACCAGGTTAATGTATTTCCTCTTATTTCCACAGCAAATAGTTTCAAACACTTCATAGCTAAATTTGGTAGTGTTCTGTACAATATTTCATGAAGTTTTATTTTGGATCACTGCTTTGACTTTCACATTAAGAAGTACATAGTCTTTACAGATTGAGTTAGATGCTTCACATTGTTTGACATATTTCTTCCTATTTTAGGTTAAACAGAAAAAGTGAATTATTTTCTTCGGGATTTCTATACTCTACATTAGTCATTCAGATTTTAGGCCTATCAGCCATTATTACAATTTTTGAGGTTTATAAAGTGTTACCTTTTCATCATTTCTACATCTAGGGCCCATAACAAATATTGTATATATTATATTTATTCATACATTGGGTGTATATGTAGCAGTAATTAATGTGCACCCAGAAATATTTAGGATAAAAAAGATAAACGAGTTCATGTTTTTCTTTTCCTCTAATCAGAAATGAAAAGGAAAACATTAGTAAGTAAAATAAAGTTACTAGAGAAGAGAACAAATATAGATATAAGAAGTACAATGTATTGTTAAAAGTGATAGTTATCACTTAGGAAAGAATAGGCATTTATTGCACATACAAAAATCACATATGATCTTTTCCTAAATGCACCAAAATAGATATAGTTCATTTTCTTTAATAGTGGAAAAAAGAAGTCATGAGTGATTATGTGATTGGTCAAGGCTGCTTGCCAAGTTAGTGGTAGAGATGTGACTGGGCCAGCAAAGCCCAACGTCTAGTCATTCTCTAGACAGTCACTTCACGTAGAGAAACTCAGATCCAGGCTGGAAGGCAGTAGCCGGAATGTTCCATGAAGATAAGTCTTCTCCCTTTATATCAATGCTATATATGTGTCGATCACTGTAAGATCTACTAATGTAGTCATCCTCTGAAAAATGAGTTACTTAGTTATGTGTTTATACCAACACTGCAATGATACATTTTTGTAAGTATAAAGTACTTGGAGGTCTGTCAATTAAGAATATAAATTTATTTTCTGTGTGAAGTTGGAATAAACCTGTAGCTGGAAAACACACAGGGCTGGAAAGCCATGAAACCATAAGGTGTAATCTCTTATTTTAGAATAAAAAACCCTGAAATTCAGCAGTGTTTTCAGTTCCGGGTATATATATATATATTCTTTTGAGGAGTTGAAAGAATTTAGTATTTTTTTAAAAAGTGAAGCAAATCACACTTAATATTTTAGAAAAATATTTGAGAGAGCCTGTGTATACATTTAGCGATTCTTTTACACATATTTACTCTGTAACTCTGTGCTAATGTGTATGTACTGCTGAATAAACATATAGAGCTCATTTTACTCAGTATTGAAAAAAATCTGAAAGTTGAGGCAAAGACTTAGCTTCTAGTTAAGGCTTTGTGAACTAGGGACCAAATGACACTAGGTAATCAATGTAAACTTTCTATATTAACATTGCAATAGATACTGTTGGTTGTATGAAGCTATTTTCTTTCTTTTCTTTCTGCTAACAAAAGACTGATTTGGTTCAGGCATGGAGGTGAGCATATACTTTATAGAAGGTGAACTATTTGTTCAGGTACAGAGGTGTAATCCTTTTTTTAAAAAGAAAGTTACGATAGTCACATTTTTGTTCTCAATCACTTGTTTAGATTTGTACTTCCACACAAGAAACGGGGATGCTAGCAATCATGGTTTGGATATATTTGAATGTGTCCCTCAAGCTTTGTGTTTTGAGAGTTAATGCTCCTTTTTGAGGTATTAAAAATCATTCTAGGTACCCAAATCTGGATAAGTTAGTGTTCTCCAGAGGAACAGAGCCAGTAATATATATAATATATATATATTTATGCAAGTCCTCACAACAGAAGGCTTTCAGAACTGTTTCAGAAAATGACAAGAATGATGAGATAAGTGAGTTCAAAATGAGGGGAAGTGTTTTAACTGAGACTAATTACCATGAGTCTTTTAATGTAATCCATTTTTTTAAATTTAAAAATTCATAGCATATTTTGATCATATATCATGTTATACAATATAATGTATAAACATATATTTCTTCCATTTTTCTCTTACACTAAAATTCTAACATAACTGGAATAAAATTTTAAGAAAATAATGACTATTTTATTAGTGCTAAATCCCTAGTAGGACAAATGAATGAAATGTCACTCTGGTGAATTACTATATATTCCTTTAGATTATTTTATAAATTGAGATGAATAGTCTTTATTATTTAAACAACCTTTATGCAGGGTTTGTTATTTACACATAAAAGTATTATAATTTATACATTTATAATAATAGTCTAAATTTAGGTAACTTTATACAAAATGGAGCTTTGTTTATATTTCACCACCGTATTAGTTAGGTTGAATAGACTGAATAGTTTTTTATTCTTATAGTTTTTGCTTGTATTTCCTTATATTATCTGCTTATTCTCTTTTTGTTAATAAGATAATTTCTTTTCTTTTTTCTTGTTGTTGTTTTTGTTTTTTTCTGGTACCAGGGAACCAACTCAGGACCTTGAGCTTGCAAGACAGACGCGGTGCCACTGAGCTAAATCCCCAGCCCCAAGAGAGCTTTTTAAAAAATGGAAAATGTGAATACTGAGTTCCAAATATTTATAATAATTTGCCTATTTTTCCTTAAAAATCTAGTTGGTCAAACTAGGAATGGAAAATCAAGCAATAAGGATTACTGTACTATGCACAGTGAGAACACAAAACATTGCGAGGAGACATTGTTCTTTTCCTCAAGGTGTTTACCCTCAACTTGAAAACCAAGTTAAATAAACATACAGCATCAGAGGACAATAAATATACAATGAATTCTCAAGTATATGATAAAGACAATAAGATTTCTAAGTGAGACATGGTCCAAATATGGTGAATGTTTAAACAAATGTATTTTTAAATGAAAGTATTACTCTGAAAGGCACACTGCCATAATCCCCCTTGAAATACCTTTCCTCTATTTGGATATACTTACCCAATCGTTCTTGTCACTTTCTGAAGCAGTTGTAAACGTTCTCTTTCATGAATGTCTTTAATTGCACTGTCACAGCTGCCTTGATGTCTTCTATCCATGCAAAATGCTGACCTTCCATAGTCATTTTGAAATTCAAGAAGTCTCACAGTGCCAGATCTGGTAAATAAGGTGGATGAGGGCACATGTTTTTATTTGACAGAAACTATTGCAAATGTTTGGGCAATGAGATGTGATAAAAAATATAGTAAAGTTTTAAATAAAAAAATTATTACAGTAAAAGATAGATTGCCAGTAACCCCCCCTCAAGATACTTAAAATACTCCCCCTTGCTTTGAACACTCAGATACCATTGTCCCTGATAATGTATCTTTTACTTTAAAATGTCATTTTTTAAAAACTTAAAACATTTAGCATATATAAAAATATGCAAAAATAATAGCCAACACCCCAAACTTAAACAATGGTAGGTTTGATTCATTCATGGTTACAGTTCATGATTGGCTGACTCCAAGGCAGAAGCAGCATGGTGAAAAGGCCTGATAGAGGAAACCTGTTGATATCATGGTAGCCAGGAAGCAGAGGAAGATGGGAGGAGCCAGGAAGGAGACACACTCTTCCAGGTTATGCCCTCAGTCCCAGCCTCTTGTAACTAGGTCCTATTTCCTAACAGCACACTCAGCCATGAACTCATCAGTGAATCAATCCACTAATGAGCACAGTTAGTGCTCCCCATGGCCAAATCTCCTTCCAGAAGTTCCATATCTGAACATACAAGGCTTTGGGGAGATATTTCAAAATCAAAACATTCTGCTCCTGTGTCCCAAAAGACACACACCTATCCCTTTACGTAACATGTATTTAGTTCATCTTTAAGAGTCTTTGCAGTTTCAGCATTGCTGAAAAGTCCAAGACCAAAGTTTCCTTTGAGACTCAAGGCACAATATTACCTTTGATCCTCTGTCAAAATAAAAACTAAAGTTAAACATTACTGTTGTCCAATGACATAGGGTAAATGTTTCCACTACAAAAGCGAGAAATTGGGAGATAGAAAGAGATGGGAGTAACACAAGACTGAAGCTCAGCAGGGAAAACATTAAATTCTGTACCTCTGGTCCCGGCACATGCGGTAAATGATGGCAAAATGTGAGCTCCAAAGGACACAGGCAGCCCTGCCCTTATGGCCTTGCTACTTACAGCCCTTATTACCCTTTTCTAGAGGCAGTTTTGCTCACTGCCTGTGGTTTTCTTAGCAGATATTCTACATCCTTGTCACCTCCAGCCCCATGGAGTCTCCACTGCCCTTTCTGTTTCACCATCACAGCCTCTTGCACTGCCCACACAGGAGCACACTGCCTCATCTCCCAGACCTTCCTATGAAATCAGGGTGAAGCCTCTCTAACCTCACAGGTTTTGTCTTCTGCATGCCTGTAAAACCAAGTGATGCTAAAGTTTGTTTGTTGCTTGAGCAGTAGCTGGGCTACATTGGATCATTGCCTCAGAGGCCTCTGAGTGCATGCATGTCTAAGCACTGTGAAGTGAATCCCAGGGAACTGATTCCTTAGGCAGGCATTCTTTATCAAGGTGTGCTAGGGTTTCCTTCTCAAAGCAAAGTTTCATTTTTCCGCTTGTGAGCTTGTGGAGGGTAAGGTCTTGCTGATTCCTGAAATACCCTCAAGGCATCTTTTCTTTTGTGCTGACACAAAGTAGTTGGATTTTTAAAAAATTTATTTTATTAGCACATGTGTATAGTACATGTTATGGCTTCTGTTTAGATGCCCATCCCTAATGCCTCATGAGGTCACAGGTGAGGCTTTTTGGAGGTGGCTGGATCTAAGGTGTGTGATGCTGAGATCAAGGATACAGTATTAGGATTAAGGGTGTGAATGCTACTTGCCCTAAAGGTGGGTAGCCTAGATAAGATATGATGTGTTGAACTGCTGAATCCTACAAAAGCTCTAAAGATATTGTATCACCAGTATTTCTTGAGTTCTTCAAGGAAATTGAAAGGGATGGAGTGCTCCTAAATGCATTTCTGGAAGCCAGCATCAGCCTGATTCCAAAATCAGAAAAAGAAAACTGTAACACAAGCTCCCTACATCTCTTGGTCTCCTTCCTTGTTTCCTATTATCTATCTTTTAGTTTACTCTTTATTTTTATTTTGGGTTTCTCATGTAAGAGAAACCATGTGATATTTAAACTTGTGGTCCTAATTTATTTCACTTAACATTATATGCTAATCTTTTCAGCAATTATGTTCTACTTTGGTTCAACATTAAAGGAGCTTCTTTTTTTTTTTTTTTGCTCCTAATTCTCATTATATATCTCACTCAAAGCAGCAGGCAGTGCTCATGCTACAGCTTGAACATCGGGCTGCTTTGTAATGTTCTCCACAAGATTAATCCATCATCCTTAATCTTAGTCTCCCACAGTGTCTCAAGACATAGGCAAAATTAAGATGAATTTTCTGCCAGAGTATAATACATATAGTCTTGAGTCCAACTGGCAATAGAGTACTTGTTCCCAATTGAAACCTCCCAAGGTTGGTCTTTACTGTCTACATTTCTGTGAACATTGTAGTCTTCTGAGCTCCAACCAGAGTCTTCCACCAAGCTCAACCTACAGAATTCTAGAGCTTCTTTAGCTGGCCTTTACAATTGTTTTCAAACTCTCTTGAGAAACAAGTTCCAAAGGCTTCTGAATCACATGGTCGGATATTCATAGCACTGAACTCACTCCTGGTACCAAAATCTGTGTTATTCTTCATTCCCAATACCCAGATCTTACAGAAGGAGAGGTTTATTTTGGCTCACAATTTTGGAGGTCTCAATCCATGCATTGTTACCTGGCTCCATGATAGAAGAGCCTGGGTGAAGGAAAGCTGCTCATATCTTGGAGACTAGGTAGAAGAGGGAGAAGGGGGAAGGCAGGTTGGGAGAGATACTGTTTCACCTCTTCTAAGCATCCCCCACCTCGTAAACCACAAACCCAACAGTGAACTTTTTTTTCCCATTAAGTTTATTGGTACATTTTCAGTATAAAATACAGTTAAATTCATCATTGGGATCTTGTAACTTTACATAGGTATCTTGGTTCTTTTTTTCCCCCCTTCCCTTCCCTCCAGCCCCTCCACCCTTCCCTATTTGCAAAGACTTTGTTTCCATTTTTTTCCTTTTCTCATATTTTTTCTTTTCCCTTTTTTCCTTTCCCCTACCCCTCCCACTTCCCCTGCACATTTAGACCTTTTCTTCCTGTTATACAATATCAATTATATAAATTTTAAATTACAATATCAAGATCTAGGAGACATTACCACAGATTTTACAGAATGTAAAAGGATATAAAAAGTATATTTCAAAAAACTGTTTTGAAATAAATTTGACAACTTCTAAGAAGTACCTTGGAAGACAAATTAATGAAACTAACTCTGGAGGAAATATAAAATTTGAATAGCACCTATTAAAGAAAGTATATTCCTAGCTTGAAAACCTACCTATATGACAACAACAGGCTCATATACATTTTAACTGGTAAATTATATCAAACAATTAAAGCAGAAAAAAGAAGGAACACTTCTCCCCTCATTTTAGGAATTCAACATTGTGCTAATCCTAAAACTGGATAAAGATAATAGAAGAAAAAAGTATGAACATAGATAGAAATTTGTTTACAAAACAAACTATTAGAAGTCAGTAGGTAGAAAGTGGTTTTGTTATAGGGATGGCAGTGTTGGTTCAGCATTGGAAGATCCACCCCCAAAAGTCATCATTTTGACAGAGGAAAGGAAAAAGCCATATGATCCTGTCACTAGTTGGAGAAAAAGTATTGGACTAAATTCTACAGCTGTTCATGGTAAAAGCTATCGGGAGACTAGAGGTAGAACAGAACCTTCTCAACAGATTAAAGACATGAACTCCATACTTCTAGCAAGAATGCCTTATATGAATGGAGAAGATACAATGCTTTCTCCTTAAGGTGGGGAACAAGAGCAGATATTCTCACTCTTTATCTGTCCATTAAACTTTGAAACTTAGGCCCCATTGAAATAGTCTGGCAATAAAATGACACAATTAAGATAGGATTGGCAAGGTAGAAGCAAAATCTTTATATGTAGATGAAATGATCATCTACAGAGAAAATACTAAGAAATCTCTAGGAGCCCCTAGAACTTGTATTTGAATTTAGCAGGATTAGAAAACACAAAGTATGTATAAAAATTCAGATCTGTGTATACTTGCTATAAATGAAGAATTGGATATTGAAATTTAAAAGTTATGTAGAAGTACAAAGGACCTAGAAAAGTTGAAAGAAACAAACAAACAGTGTTGGAAGACATTTAGTACCTAATTTTAAGACTTCTTCTAAAGCTACAGTAATCAAGGCAGTGTTGGTGTAAGGAAAGACATATAGATCATTGGAATAAAATAGAGAATCTAGAAATAGAGTCACACCTATATGGTCCCCTGAGTTTTGAAAGATTATTTAACATTAGCATTTTATAGAATATAGACTCAATTCAAGAGCTGAGGAAGAGATAGTGTTTTCAGCAAACAGCACTAGAACACTTGGTATCCGTATATAAAAAATTAACCTCAACCCTTTATTTCCATATATGAAAATAACTTGAAGGAATCTATGAACCTAAATATGAAAGCCTAAAAGTATAAAACTTTAAGAAATTATAAGGGAAAATGTGTATGAATTCAGGGTAGGCAAGAACTACCTAGTATACAAAAGACATGATGCATAAAAGAAAAAATTGATAAATGAGATTCCATCAAAATTTAGAACTTTAAATGACATCATTAAAATGAAAAGTAGTCCTTAAACAGACCATATTTACAATGCATATAACCTATGACCAGAATATATAAAGAATTCTTAGAGCTCGTTAAAAGACAACCCAATTAAAAAGTAGACATAAGAAGATGATAAATAGCCAGTATAGCACAAGGAAAGGTGTGCAACTCTAGAATCCAAAAAATACTAATCAGTACAATAACAAGATTGAATTATACACTCATTAGGGAGATGAAGTTAAAAGTTTTAAAAGCCTTGTCATGACTTTTTCTTTTTGTTGGATTCTCCTCCTTTGAATTTAATTTGTCACACCCAATGGAATCATTCTGCTGAGTGTCCTGGGGTTGTGATCCTCATTGTCTTTTCCTAGGGTATTCTCTAAAATTTTTTGGAGTGCCGGTTTGATATTCATGAAATTCCTGAGGTGCTCTTTATCATGAAAGTATCTTATTTCTCCATCAATTTTGAAAGATAGTTTTGCAGGGTCCATCAATCTGGGTTGGAGGCTGTTTTCCTTTAGGGCTTGAAATACATCAGTCCAAGCTCTTCTTGCCTTGAGGGTTTGCATTGAGAAGTCTGCTGTGATTCTGATGGGCTTTCCTTTGTATGTGATTTGTTTCTTTTCTCTCACTGCTTGCAGAATTTTGTTCTTCTGTTGGATTTCTGGAATCCTAACTATTATATGCCTATGTGTGGATATTTTTTGATCAAGGCTATTTGGAGTCCTATATGCCTCCCTTATCTGTATGTCAAGTTCTTTTCCCCTCCTTGGGAAGCTTTCTGCCATCACTTCTGTGAAGAGTTTTTTTTTATGTCATCTGCACTCTCTCCTGTTTCTTCATTGACTCCAATCAGTCTTATGTTATTCTTCTTTGCATCATCTAGCAGCTGCTGGGTTGATTTCTCATGTTCCTTTACAATTTTAAAGCAATTTTTCTTTTCCTGGCCACTAATTGCAGTCTTTTCCTCTATATTTGAAATTCTATCCTCACATTGGTTTATTCTGCTGTGCAGACCTCAGTGGAGTTTTTAATCTCCTGGAAATCTGTTTGCATCTGTTTTATGGATTCCATTTGTTTCCTATGTTGGGATTCCATCGTGTTCCTCAGATCCTCTATTTTTTTAATCTGTGTCCTCTCTAGATTTATTAATCATGTCTTGGACCATGAGCAAAATCTTTGCTGTTATCTGAGTAATTATTTCTGATTTCATTTTTCCCAGATCCTCTTTTGTTGCCAGTTCAGAGAGTCCAGGTGGTTGAGTATCAGACTGTTCCATCTCGTTTCCCTTTGGGGTTGCTGTAGGTGATCTAGAAGTCCATTTTTGAGTCTTGTTTACGTGTCTTCTCATTTCCATGGCGGGGGGGGGGGGGCGGGGTGTGCTTCTGGCACCTGCGTGGCTCACCTTCTCTGCCCTAGGAGCTTGGGATGGCAGCGGGGGAGCTTCCTTCTGGGTCACCCAGCAGTGAATTAATCCACTGATAGCAGAGCACCCCATGATCCAATCACCTTCCCTTCATCTGAACACAGAGGTCTAGGGACAGAACCTCTCAACCATGACACTATGGTTTTCAATCACCCCTTGTATCTACTCACATATTCTGCATTCAGGTTTGTGCTTACCTTTTTTATTGAAATTATTTACCTAGATTTTACTTTTTAACTCTACAATAAAAGAATTTAAAAATCTAGATGTAAGCATACTATTATTTGTGGCTCTGGCTGCTACTAAACTTTGTGTCTCTGTACAAGTAAGTCAATGGTGATCAGTGACAAGGGATTAATCTGATTGATAGTTTGAAGAGATTTCATGAAGAATCTGAGTTTAGATATTCAAGACTATGTGGAAAAGAATTTGCATAAGGGGCAAAGAATGTGTGCAATACTGAGAATTTGGTGACATAAGTCATACAGTTGGGAGTGGTTTTTCAATGTTCATGGGTTAGGAAGTCATGAGAATACAAGCAAGGTAAGTACATAGGTACAGGGCAGAGGATAAAAGGTAGTGAAGTTCACCATGCTACAGATCATAAAAATCCTGGAAAGTCAGGACAAGAAATTAAAATCTACAAGTATTGCAGGACATTTGGGTAGAGGAATGGGACAGCAGGGACAATGGCTGAGCATGGAGACTGGGCAGAGATATGCAGAATGAACACAAAGAATATTTGGACAGATTGCACGTGACGGAAAAATGCAACGTTGACATAACGTCTTCCAGTACTCCAATTCTACCATCCATAGTCCATCCTGTGTAGTTAATATGTGTGACAAAAGTAGATGTTTGCAAGTTGATGGCACTTTCAAAATGAAGGATTCATTCATTCATTTTCCCTGTAAGCATTTCCTGATTACAAGTGTCTATTGTGTCAGGAAATATGCACTTTGTTTGGATTCAAGTCTTCAGAAATTAAGAATCTGGAGCTGAAACACTTTGGCTCAAAACATTCAGTTCAAATCCCTAATTAGTATTATCTCTAAATTGTATATAAAACAAACAAAACTTCCTTATGCAATGTTTTAGAATTGGATTATCCCATGGCACAAATCTTTCTCCACTGTATTATACTCTCATGGTGTAATGGTCTAGGTCCTATCTGATAGCATTATAGATATGATGTTGGTTCAAACAACAAGGAAAGGAGCCAGTATCATTCTAGAACACTAAATTTTCTAAGAAAACTACAGAACTTCAGCTGTATAATAAAGTATTAAATACCACAGAAATGGGTCTGAGCTGGGAAGCTTAAAATACACATTATTTTAATACCGCTATTGACTTTACTGTGTTAATGACATGAAATTGTATCGCAAAGATCAGTGTTAATCATCGTGTTGATTTCTTTTGGAGAAAGTAGACTGCTATGGTATTTATGAAAGTAATTCAAGGAAATAAAATGTAATCCAAGAGCCATTAATACTCAACTAAGAACAAATGCTTCCACGGTATGTTGACTCCATGTTTTTAAAGATGTTGTTGTCTTGATTTAAAAATATAGAACTTATGCATGTTTTTGTTTGTTTTCTTTTTGATCCATTCTGCTGAGGCCATCAAAAACTTAATAAGCACTTCTTTCTCTGTCCATAATTTTGCTCATAGTAACCTCCATAGATTGCATTTTAGAATCACATTACGCCAACAAAGATATTTCACACTCCCAATTTTTATTGATTGTGTTACCCAAGATACATGGTAGAACCATCTCATTTCCTTTGAGCTTTAAAAAATGTCAACAAGGTAGCTGTTTGATTTTTAAAAAATTCTAACAAGTCTATTCAGTTGTCAGGCCAAGCTTCATGTGATTGAGTAATACAGTAGTGAATAATCAATATTCTTCTCTGAGGACTACTTTTCTTCTTCAGTATTTTTCTATTGTTTTTGGATAAACTTATTGTTTCTTGACTTTTTTCTTAAGGTGAATCATTTCTCAGAAAGCTGCTAGATCTGTTCCATAAATAGGCTTCTGGAGGAGCTGATTTACTCATCTTTAGGCTTGGCCAGACAAACCTGAAAGTTTGGAAGAATACCGTTTATTTTCAACATGGGAGCCCCTTTTTATTTCTATATGCATTGTATCAGTGTATTTTACATTCACCATCCTTTTTTATTCTGTGCAAAAGTTTACATATAAATTTCAACTGTAATAGTCACAGAATCCCTGAATAGGAATTTCTCCATATATAATGCATTCAATGATTAATTCCAAGCAGAATGTGGATTGAGTCATGACTTTCAATTTTAACATTTTAATGATAAAAGCCTTTACAGTGAATTTTTAATAATATTACTTATCATGGTATATACTTCCATTGAAGATTATATAATCAATGTCTTTTTATCAAAACAGGAAATGGAGAGAACAGTGACACAAGTGCAGAAAATTAAACCACTGCTGTACTTGAGTCTGAACCATGAGAAGAGCTAGTGTCTGTCCTCCCTACTACACTGTTCCAATCAAAAGTAGGTGCATCAGACACGGTGTCATGATCAGAATCCCAAGCTCTGTAATTGATGGAACCGTTTACTTTGGTATCACATTCCTGCAATGTTCGTATTAGCGGCCACATATTTTTGAAGATCTACTTGCGATTTCACAATGTGGAAACTTGTACCCCCTAAAATTATTTTAATTTGAAAATTGAAAGCAAAGTTGAAGGCAGAACTTGTTAGATGCTATGACTAGCTCTCAGTGACCCACAGTGTAGGCCTGATTTATTATGCAAATAAGAATAATAATATATTCTGTCTTATCATGCAGAATTTTTTTTTGTTTCATGGCATGTTCAGGCATACAAATGAATATTTGGTGTCCCAAATTTACTTCAGAAAGCAAGGCATTTATATGGGGCTATAATAGCAAAGTTTCAGAGCTGTGATTTATAGAATTTGCTTGGTCAATTTCAGAAAACAGTTTGTCTTTAGACAAGTGAATTTTATAATGAGAAAATTATCAAAAGCTTTTAGCTATTTAAGCTACTTAAGTGAAAGATGCATCCATCCATTATAAGCTATAAAATCCATTGATTACTTGACTTGATTGCTAAAACCTTACAGTAGGAGAATCCTATCTGACTGATATATTTCCTCTTCAACCAGAATGTATTAGTGAAGAATGATTTTATGATACTGCAGCATTTCAGGTAAGCACTGTTCTCTCAACAAGCATGAGGAGATAATTCACACAGGCAAACAGTAATATATTTAGACTACAACAGTTCCCTGGCAGCTACTTACCATTCTCACACCAGTGCCAAAACTCCCATCTCAAATCCAAAATCTGGGAGAAGCAAATTCTAGAATTTCTTTTCAAAGTCTAAATTCATTTCTGCAAAAATACTTTTTGTTGTATAAGGACTAATGCACATGGCAGAAACGAGTAATTGAGAAAATACTGAATAAGAGAATCATGATTAAGATTAGACTGCTATGTGTTGTTTGAAGGCTTAAAAACAAATTTTGAAAATCTTCCATCTCTTTACTCTCTACTTTTTGAGGCGTTATTGTTATACCTATTTTATAGATGGGAGATCTTCAGAACAAGGGCATTCAGCTAAGAAATTGTG